>NW_009258891.1:112098-118910 GCF_000687185.1 Egretta garzetta
GCCTGGCACGACGTCACGCGCTCCTTCGCTGTCACGCGTTTGCCTGAGGCCGGCGAGGTCATGCTGCGGTTAGGTGCGTGCCGGAGGCGGCCAGGAAGCTGGGAGAAGGAAGAGGGATGTGAGATGGAGGGCTTCAGCCTTTTACACTGGTAGAACGGCTCTACGCCAACCTGTAATTCAGCTACAACGTACGCGTGCAACTGTAGACGCTATGCGAGCCGGATGATGCCGACTCGCGTTTGCCTGAGGCCGGCGAGGTCATGCTGCGGTTAGGTGCGTGCCGGAGGCGGCCAGGAAGCTGGGAGAAGGAAGAGGGATGTGAGATGGAGGGCTTCAGCCTTTTACACTGGTAGAACGGCTCTACGCCAACCTGTAATTCAGCTACAACGTACGCGTGCAACTGTAGACGCTATGCGAGCCGGATGATGCCGACTCTGAATTTCTAAAGGAAATTTTCTAGGCTGCCTAAGACCCCATGTTTACGTTCCTGCTTTAAACTGGCAGGAGCCCAGCAGTGCCTGACCGCTCAAATTGTGGTTTGGCTCCTGATGCGTTTTGCTGGTCTCTCTGGAGTTCTCCGATCGCTGCGTCTGTTCGGTGAAGAGTTTTGGGTTAGCTCGTCAGAGCCGCGGGGTTGCTGTGGCCGTGGGGTGTTGCTTTGGTGCTGTTGACGTTCTCTGTGATTCTGCGAAAGGTTTTGTGGCTGAAGGAGGACCTGGTCATTGGTTGGTAGAGCTGTGGTTTATTATAAAGCACAGGGACCGTTTCCCAGCAGTTAGTGCATCCTAAAATAATTGTCTGTACCCCAAGGAATGTTCCACAATGGGTGAAAGTGTTTCCGTACAAAATTATCGTCAAACAGAAAATGTTTCTCCTGCCGATGTTGAAAGCGACTGGATTACGATAACCCCTCTAAATTCTGGACAGGATTCCTAGCGTTGTATGCAAACTCAACATAGATTTCCAGATTTCGTTCAGGTAATGATAAAAAAAAAATATTTTATTACATTATTTAGCTAATACAGGGATGGGATATGGCTATATAAAATAAATATAGACTACAGTCAAGTAATTTTGCTTTGTCCCTAGGTGTATGCTTCCAATTTATAATAAATGTTATTTTGCCACTTCCTGGATTCCACTTAACCCATTAAAATGAATGAAGTTGGTTCTCTGAAGTTTGTAGTGGCTTGTAGTCCCTGTTTGGTTTATTCATATTCATAGAAGATGAAAGTTCTCTCTCAAGTAGTAGCTGGGAGTAAAGGCAGGCTAAAAAGTAGCTTGCTTCTGCCAAAAAGGAATGTTTTTTCTGACAACTTTGAAGTATAATTGAAGTTTGGGCGAGTCTCTCTGTCTTTTTCTGTCTCCACTGATGTATTTTTTTGATGGCATGATCATGATTTCTGTCACATTAATGTCTTGGGATGCCCTGGTGGTTGCAGCGGATTTGGCGAATGCTTTTATTTACTGAAAATATTCTGAGGGTATTTTTGTTAATGCAGAAATTAGGGACAGGAGATGAATTTTTATATACTCAATGTTTTGTTATTTACGCCTGCTCCTTAGTTAGAGTAATAAACAATATGGATGAGAACTTTAGACAATTAAATTGGCATGCCTGCTCACGTAAGTGAAGAAAACAGGAATTCTGTTCAACTGAGGGGAACGTAGGCTATTCTTCTTTTTATTTTACTAGCTTGAGATAAATAAATCAATCAATCTTCCTCTTTCTTTCTGCTATCTCTGCTTTCACAGCTTGCTTTATGCCATTTCCATTGCTGATGAGGACACTTCCAATATTGCCATGCAGACTGTTTACCTAAAGAAATAATGACCTTTTTCACTCAAGAAAAATGTCATATGGTTGACAGTTCCCTCTGTGATCGTCACAGATTTTTATTTTTTTTTAAGAAAGCCGACTACCTGGATGTAATAGTTTCTATGGTGACATTAGATAAGATTTGTACCAGTCCACCGCTTTTTTTTTTTTTCCTCTTCATGAGCTTATTGTAGCCAGGTTCTGTTCTGTGATCTGCCTTACATTCGGGGCTTGGGCCAGGCTGGAGTATCGTAACAGCAGCATTATTTCTAAGTGTTAATACATGAGATTTGAGGAGGTTTATATTTGTGGGGTAGAAAAGTGAAGGAGGATGAAGAGGAGAAAGAAAACTCTACTTCAGTAATTGTGGTGAAAATCCCCACATACAACTTGGCATGATATACAGAATTCCTTTTTTTTTTTTTAAGGAAGAGAAATTAGTCTGCCCTTAAACTACATTAATCTGCCACTCTTAAAGGGGGAGACTGATGGAAAGATTTTTTTCACTCAGCTTAAGGGATTCTGAAAACATACTCTTTGAAGAAACAGTGGGCTGCAGGGTAAATTAAAATAGCTTCTAGCTCTCCTCTTCATCAGTCAATAGTGTATGACAAAGCTGAAAATGCTTTGTTCTATTTTGGTGACGTGAAACGTCAGACCTGGTTATTTCTTTGTATTGCCTGGAAAAGTCTTTAGTGATGCGAGATCTATACGGTGAAGCATTTTCAACTTATGTCTGAAGTAGCAGAAGCGTCTAAAAGCTTTGACAATGACATCTTTCCTTCCTCTCTCATAGACGTTTGAGTAAATATGTGTGAATACAACTTCTCAGTAGCTCATCTGATCATTTCCTTTCCTTCTTTCTTGTCTATCCATTAGCTTTTCGTAATTCTGCAATCCTGTAAGTACCTGCTATTTGTTTCAAGTAAAATAATGTTATTTTCCAGAAAAATGTAATTTTGGGGTTTCTTGCTCTTTTTGTATAGAATGTGAAGATAAAAAGCTGTGGTTGTCTTCTGTAATCACGAAAAGCAGAATGATCTGGCGTTCAGACAAGCTGGATTTTTTTAAAGGAGGTTTCTTCCTCAGCCTACTTAAAAGATTCAGTTTGTGGCACAGTGTCAAAACCAGTTTTTTTAGGTCCATTAGAAGGGAGTCGAGCAATGACTCAAGGTAGAAATGAGGAGAGTGGAGGTGAGCACTGGAAACGGGCGCTGCTGCTGAAGAAAACGTTCATGCAAATGCATCCTCTATCTCTTCTCTGTCTTTCTCTCTTTTTCTTGCTTCCTCTCTCTCTGATCTGTTCCCCCTCCTCTTGCCAAAAAGTTAGAAGTATCCCATTGCTTTGACAGGTGGAGGAGCGTGCCTCTATGGAGGTTTCTTCTGCCCTTTAATGCCTCTTTGCAGTGCTAGTTAGTTTGAGCGGAGGTAAGTGCCTGTTTGCTCTGTAAAGGCTGTAGTGGTTCCATGTCTGTGGAACTTGTGGAAAGTTTTCTTCTGAATTTGCCTTCAGGATATTAATTCTTATATATAGAAGAGGAGAAAAGTTGAGCAGGGATATAACAGATACAAATGTGAAAAGCTCTCCAGGAGCTCACTGCTGGTCTTCCTAATTCTGCAATATTAGTAGTGCTAGGAGGCTTAAAGTGGCTCCAAAAGTGAGTCTTTTCTGCTTTAATTAAGTTCAAACGTATACATATCCTAGCTGCTCTTTGTTTAAGCAAAAATATTTCTGTAAGATCGTTAACCTTCAGCGCTAGTCCGTTTCCACTATCATTTCTGATTCCAAAACACCCAACTCCATTTTACCCCTAAATCCTCTGATGGCAGCTTGCACTAGGAACCATGTGGTATATTGCCCATGTTTTCATCCTCAGTACATTATTTTTAAAACAAAACTATTGCAGAATTTCCTGCCCACTACACTGATAAATCATGTAAATGTCTGCTTTTTTGCACAGTTTGCCTATAAGTGAGGCACTGTACTGTAATATTGGACGTGGGAGTTAATTCTAAGGTTACAACAAGGAAAGCTCTTTGTGCCTGAAGTGTTTATGTTTTAGGCAGACAATAGAATGTTTTTTTTATTCGACTGCCAAGGGGAACATGACCCCTCAGACTGTAGCAGGAGCTGTCCAACTCTGGGAGTGAAGACCATCCTTGTGACTTCTCACTTGATGGGAAAAGGCAATGCCTTGACTGACTTCTTGAGCAGATACAACGGTGGGACTCATGAATGATATCTCCTAGTCCCTCTATTCCAAGCTGAGTTGGAAGTCCAAACTGTAACGCTTCAGTTCCAGAAAAAATGCCAGTGTTTCAAAACTACTTGACAGTAAATAGAACACAATACTGATGTCATCTGGACTGGGACTGGGAAATAGTCTCATGTCCATGTTATCAATGCGTTTATTGATGTAGAAAGTCAACAGGAAAGAGCTAGAATGCTCTTGGTGACTGAAAGTGGAGTTGGCAGCAGCTTTGCCTTTTAATCATTCTGGATCTGATGTCAAGACCATGAAACCTACTTCCAGTTCATTTGGTCTCTTCTTTACTAGTGAGGGAAACCTCTGGTTTGGTCATGTACGTCTCAACATGTCATGTTGCTTCTGCAGTGCTTTGGGCATTAGATTGTTCTTCTGAGAGTCCAAGAGTTCTTTGGGGAAGATGCCTACATTCAGGCAAACTCACTTGAAATGGGAAAGATTCTTGGTCTTGCAGTGGACTTGAAAAATCTTGGCGTTTGAAGCAGTCACAACTAACTTCTGCTTTGACAAGGTTCTATCTATCTGCTTGCTGCTTGGAGTTCCCATCTTCACTTGCAAAAAAATCTGTATTTACTCTTCAGAATTCATTGGCGCTGTTTCCATGTATTCGTCCTCATTTTCGAAGCCTTCTCCTCCCTAGACTTAGACTTCTGTTCACATCAATGTGTGTCCCTTGATAGCATTTGAGGGTGGTTTTTCTTCCTCTCTTTGAAGATGACTACCTTTGCAATCTAGACCTGCCTAAAGAATGAGCGGGCAGGTGAGAGGTAGGCATATGAGTTGATCACCCTAGATCCTATTCCCCAAAGTAAATGTATTCTGCATCTTAATTTATTTTTTGTATGTGTGTGTCTGAAGTGATTTCTGCTTCCATCTTGCCATGCAACTAATCTGCCTGTATTTTCCTGAAGCTTTCCTGAAATTCATACTTAGCACTAAGTAGGGGTTTTAATAGCAACAGGGAGATGGGAAAGCAAAAAATATGGCTTCTCTGTGAAATCTGGAGATAACTTTTTTCTTTTTCAGAATGAAAGGCCCTGTAAGTAGCAGAGGAGGATAATGTAAGGTGTTTTCTTGGGTCTTTTAACTTAGTTTTATCTGAAAAGGATGCCATTTCTTGCTACTCTGTGATGTAAAAGTTGGACGTTATTTTCAGATAGCCTGTGGTATTCTGAAACGCTAACCCAAAACGTACATTAAGTAGATCAGTATGATTTTTGCCACTGAAGATTAGATCTGGCATTTTTCAATTGTTTGCTTCTAAAGTGGAGCAGTGCTGGGTATACAATTCACTGATGCACATTAATTAAAATATCTATGCTGTGTTCACTTATGCTATCTTTCGTTTTTCTTTTTCTTTTCTCTTTTCTTTGTTTTGTTAAGCATCGCAGGCTGTATGTACCGAGTAGTTCAGACGACGGGACCCGATGGAAAAAACCTTCTGAAATTACTTCCAATTTCTAAATCTTCTGGAAGCTTTGTGCCAATAGTTCAGTCTTCAGCCATGCCAAATAATTCTAACACGAATATTTCTAGTCCAGTCCATCTTACTTTTAAAACACAGCTTTCCAATACTACTGCACCTTCATCAGTTAAGATACCTGTTTTTCAGTCTCCTGATACTGGAAAGATTATTCTTACAAGGACGTTAGACAAACAGGAAAGTGTTAGGGCAGGTTCTGAAAAAGAAAGCTTAATTCCAAAATCAGCTGCTAACATCCAGAGCAGTTGTGTTTCAGCTGATAGACTGTCTTTGCAGAACATGGCTGTAACAAGTTCATCTAACCAGAGTAACACTGCATACATGCTGGTAAACACAAAAAGTCTTCCAGTTACTGTGAAGTCTCCAGTACTGCCCTCTGGCCACCACCTCCAGATACCAGCTGATGCAGAAGTGAAATCTGTCCCAGCTTCTTTTTTACCGCCTGCAATACAGCAAAAAATACTTGCAGCTGCAGCAACAAATGTGTCTGGAGGAGCTGACAGTACAAAAATGCCAACTGTTATTTATGTGTCACCAGTGAACACAGTGAAAACAGTACTTCCCAAGCGCTTGCAAGCCATTTGTCCAAAACCTGCCACAGAAGTTTCAAAAACATTAATAATGACAACTACACAAAAGGGAAATAGTTCTTCACCTGAGGCAGTAACATCTGATGGTCAACAGTGCCAGCAAACTCCAATGAAATGGATTGTGCAAGAAAGTCCACAGTCATCAGCGCCTTGCCTTATTCCTGTAAAGTCATCAAATAATGTGGCTTCCAAGATCTTGAAAACTTTGTCAGACACGAAGAATGTAGAAGTTAACTCTGCAAATATTTTGCCACTCTGTTCTAGTGGTCCTGGCGGAAGCCAAACAAAAATCACACCTATTAAAGATAATGCTTTGGTCATGTACAATGGGAAGGTCTATTTGTTGACCAAAAGAGGCTCTGATGTTCTGTCAGCCCAAGCTGACAGACAAGCATCTCCCTCTTCTGATGCTTCACTTAAAAAGGAGACATCCAAGCTTATTGATTCTACTGCAGTCAATAAAATAACCAGTAAAGTAGTAAATCTGGTATTGTCAAAAAGCAAAGGAATGGTGCTGTCTCAGAAAGATCCAAAAATGTGCACAAACTCAAAAGATTCTTCACCAACTGGCTTAAGGAATGACTTAAAATCTGCACCTGAAGCTCTGGTGGCACCAAGTGCTAATCAGCAGAATTCCACTGTAATTCAGGGAA
>NW_009258891.1:118947-129676 GCF_000687185.1 Egretta garzetta
GCAGTAGGGACGCAGGAAAATGTGTGCCAAAATGGCAAAGAAAAGATTCATTCCCCCAAAGCAGCAAGTGCTGTTTTACCTCAGTCTAAGCAAGAGTGTGCTTTCAGTGAAGACTGGCAAAAGGTAACTGTCTCCAATAACCATGCCCACCTCAGTCTCTGCTAAATTGTTCTGTGGTCCTGGCTCTATTTGAATAAAATGGCTGTTAAGTTCACAGATTTTTTTGTAACCAGGTATCCTGGCAATGGAAATGCTGGTCTAAAGTGGGATTCTAATCAATAAATGATTTCTTTTTTCCAATAAGATTGCACTATGCAAGTGAGAAAATGCGTAAAGAAAGGGGCAGGGAAAGGGTGACTTTCCGTTTCCTCACAAGATAAATTGTTGGTAGGAACTGAAGCTATAGGGAAGTTGTTAATTGTTTGAGCTTTGGGAGCTCTCTGCTTTCTGCTGTCGATGCCATGTTCTCGCAGCACAGCCATTGACTGTGTTGTAGGTGTCGTGTAACGTAGAGAAGTTTGCAGCTACACAAGAGGAAAACAAGGTGGAAGAAGAGGGTTTGTCATTCAAAGATGACTAAGTCAGCTCCAGTCTCTGCTAGTTCAGACAGCCAAAGGCAGGAGCTGCGTTTCCTTCCTTTCATCCCATGATGGGGAGGGATCCACCTCCTTTGACTCATGGTTTCACGTCAGGCAGAAGAAACTCTTGAGGTCTTTAATGGCTTTCCCCCTTCAGGCTAGACCTACATATTCTTTTAATATCATAATGTTGCAAAATATGTAAAAAGTCCTTAGCCTCAAATCCCAGAAACTCTACCCATGAAGGATTGTAGGACAAGTTTTCAGTTGCTCAAGAGGCCAGAATGAATTTGCCTCCAGATTAAAAAAAAAAAAAAAAAAAACAAGAGGGCAGAAAGAATTTGCCCCCCGATTAAAAAAAAAAAAAAAAAAAAATCATTCTGAAGCTAGTTTACACTTGCTTGTGTTGACCAGGCAGAAGAGCAATGTCAGCTAAGCATATCTGTGCAAATATTAGACATCATTGCAGACTGTAGGGCCTCTTTTTTGATTGTTCCTCACCTGAAAAATGGTTAAAGTAGACTTTTTTTTTTACTTCAGTGCTGTGTGATGCCACGTGTTAGCATGCTCATTTGCTTTAACCTCTGTGAAACCCAGCATATCACGTTTGCTGCTTTTAGTCTTTAAATTTGCAAGCCCATGGATTGCCAGCCATACTGACGTGAGCTTGAACTTGAAGATCAGAAACGGCTCAGGTTCCAATGAGGTTAGATACGAGAGATGGCTCATAGTGCTTTGTTAGTATTATCGACCACAGTGCAAGTATGAAAAGTGTTCAACAGTCTGAAAGTGACACCGTAAAGACGCTGTCTGATCTTCCATCATCTTCCTTTGTTACTTTGAAGTTTAGAACAGGTGATTTCCTTGTTGCTTCTTTTATTTCTGTGGTTTATGAGTTGGACTGTGCAGTTTCTGGATGTTCCACAGTGTACTTGGGGTTTTGAATAACTAACAAGAGTGTTAAACCTATGATGATACGTATAGAATTTCTCAGAATTGGCTTACCTGTGTTAAAGGTAACTCTTGGAGGATGGCAGACAAAATGAATGTTCACCTGTCTTTCTAGTAACTAGTTTTTAGTTTATATGTATGGAGAAAGAGGGAGAGAGTGAGAGAGTGTGATTGATGGCTCTCTCACTGTTTCTATATTTCAGATCCAGTGTGGAAAGATGGATTCACCGGGAAAGGTTATTCAAATTAAACACCAAGAGAAGCCACATTGGAAACAATACTTGGAATTAAGGAAAAAATTTGGTCTCTCTAAGGAGGAGAGAGTGTACCTTAAGAGAATACCATTAAGGACCTCTTATGAGAAACCAGAAGAAAGGGTTTTTTCCAGTGACAGCTTGAAAAGGAAAAATGAGTCTTGCAGTTCATCATCGTTAGATGTGGAAATAACAAATCAACATCAGGAATGTATTAAAGAGGAGAAGGTATCTTGACATTTTTCAGTGCTAAAATGTGTACTGCAACACATTCAGAAAGCAGCATATGTATAGTCAATACAGAGCCTCTGGATTCATCAGGGCAAGGCAGTAATTGTTACGGTCCCTGTGAGGGTTGTTCCTAGGGCTTGTTTGAGTACCGAAACAGAGTTGTGTGATTTCAGTACAGCTTGAGTACCATCTACGAGTTTTATCCTCTTTTGTGGGTTCCACTGGAGGAGATTTGAAGAACAAATGCTTTGAAGAAGACTGGACCCTCCAGTGGTGGCTGAACAGTCGAAGGGATAGTCTTTACTGGAATAGAACCCATATCTCTGTGTCCTGATTTATATGTAGCCTTCTGCAAACAGTTCTGTTTATGCAGTAGTGCAATGGATATTAGCAGATAAATAGTAGAATAGTTTCTTGTGAGGCTTTACCCTTGAGTTTCAAATCAGCTGAGTGCCGTTATTTCAAGGCATTTCAGTCACTCACATGACTAGGTGTGGCTGACTTCCAAAGAAAGGTATCCACTTAGTCATGGTGTGGTTTTATTAAATGAAATTTACCTGTGTACTTCTCTAATCTTTAGAATTACAAATGTGTTTATAAACTTAGTCATTTGTCATCGGCTAGGAACTTGCTTGGGCGCTTCTGGAAAGGTTCCCTCGATGTAAGGACTTCCATCTTAATGCATTAACACTATTTTATCCATCCAAAGTAGTTCTGTTCAGCCGTAGTGTTGAGGGCTAACTCAGAAGTTTAGAATGGTTTGATAAACAGTAAGAAGAACATTTGATCATCTGTAATCAGAAAAATCTAGTTAGCATTCTTAGAACAAGGACATCCTGGAGCAAGTAGGCCTGGAAAGGACAGCTAATCGAGATGTTTTGAAAACATCTGAAACTTGGCAAGCAAGCCCAAGGTCCATGTATCCTTAACTGAACTACCATCATTAGAATACTAAAAATCACACCTCCAGGTCAAAAGGCCCTTGCCCAGATGAAGACCCTTCCTCACAGAGCATGCATACTACGAAGAAAGGCTACTGTAGCTTTGAGTCTATGCGAGGCTCACAGGAACCAGTAAGAAACAGAAGTGATAAAGCGTGACTGTGAAATAACTGGTAACTCTTGCTCTGAGTGTATAAAATGCTGCTGTGTGCTAACCGAGGTGTGCTTGATTTGTGGTAAACCACCTAGCACCCAGGATTGTGCAAACCTGAAATAAATAAGCAAAGTCTCTTCTGAGTGTGTGACGCTTGACTTATTGCACACTGGACCACAAATCCGCTTTTTGGACAACAGTTGGGTTCTAAATTTTCTTTTGTATGATTCTGCTCTACCCAGTCAAAGGCTTTCTGAGGTTTTAGTAATTCTATGTTAAGAGCCCTGCTTTGAGCAGATCTACTGGCTGCTCTTAGTAAAGTACATTAGCGTTTAAACAACAAAACATTTGGGAGGAATGCAGTCTTGTGACAGACATTAGCAATAATATTTGAGCTTTCTGGAAATGTAAGCATGAAGAATTCTTCTATGTTTTGAATTTTGCTGTTAGCTGGTAAGTTTTTGTCTTATGCTACAGTTAAAGAATTTAAGCAGCAACTGGAGATGATAGGTATGCACAGGAAAGGCAGAAGTGCACTGTTGACGAAGGAAGAAATCCAGTGTTCTGGAATTGTTAACTGGGAGTTCTTTGCTAGAAAAATATTGAATGTGGAAGTACGTTTGCTCAAATTGCTAAATAAACCCTCTTCCATATTGTAATTCTAAGAAGCTTGCAAGAAATAACTTATAATTTGTGCTTAGTGAACTGTGATGTTATAATGTAGAATGGTGCTCTGTTTAACAGAAGTGTATTTTGTATGTTTCTTGGCTGTACAGATAATTGTGGATCTGGAAGAGGATTTGACTAAAAAAAGAAAAATAAGATCCTCATCTCTGTCAGACAGTGGAAAGAGAAGGAAAACTTCAGTCAAATCAACCCCAAGTCCAAGTTCAGAAAATACCAGCTCAAGTTCCAGTGTACTTAATAGGAGTGTCTCACCTCCACCAGTCTTATCACAGCAAAGTGTTTCCACAGACGCTTTTGTACCACCCATAGGGAGGGACTCTGAGCAAGACCTATACTCTCAATATAGTGACATTACAGACTCAAATATTCCAGTTTTAGTGTCTTGTGAAGAGGATACTTCAGTTCTTGAAGGTTCTTTCAGAGATGATGCTTTCCCTTTGACTCCCCCCGACTTGGATGAAACAATACGGGATGAAAAAATAAAACGACTTAAACAGCTCTTAAGAGAACGCGAAGCAGCACTTGAAGAGGTGCGTAGGAAAATGCAGCAAAGCTGAGATACTGAAGCTGGTGATCTTCATTTAAGTGACTTGAAGAAGAAATTCTTTGTTTAAACAAACGTGAATATTTCTGGTAGATAAGACTTATGGTATGTTTGTATTTAGAAAAGTATAGATTTCATGTTAAATACCAGAAATAAAAGACTTGGACCATCAAATTCTGCTTCTGGGACATGATATGTATCAAAGAATGCAGAAGACGATAGGCATTTGTATTGACGTATTGTCTATATTTTGAATTGAGGGGTTTCTCTATTAGTCCTAGCAAATAAACTTTCCCACTTTGGAATTCTGTGGCCTGTCTCTTAGAAACAGAATGTAAATTGCAAACCCCAATTGTAGATACTTTTTTGTTTTCCTAATGTTTTATAGTGCATGACAACTTTTGTGAATTCCTGAGAACTGTCGATTGTCATAAAAGGTCTATGGTCAGTATTTAATAAATGCTATTTAAATGATCTGGGAATTAGACTTTAGGCAGTAATAATGCAGGTATTTATACACGACCTCTTACAGTTGTGAAGACGGAAGCAGTGGAAACCCCTGCTGACAGTTACCTGGATACGTGCCTCTTACCGTTACTACTGTAAGCCTTTATAAGGCCTTTACCAGCTTTGCAATGTTGAAGTTTGGTTGTGGGGTTGTTTTTGTGGGGGGAGGTGTATTTTTTTGAAACAGAGTTATGTTGAATAATAACTTGTTGAAGCAAAAAAGGCATATTTCTTTATCCAGGGGTGGTATCTTTAATAATTTTTGATGAGTATCTTTTCCATTCAGTTGTTCAGTCATTATTTGAACCATGTCTCTTGCTACCTTCATTTGATGCTACCTTAGTTTTGCATTGTACAAGAGAATGTGCACTCAAACTTTCTTGGCCAGTATAATTTGTATAGAACTTTGTTGTGTATTTTCCCAGGATGTCATGGGTTGTATGGACGCCTTTCACTACCCTCTGTTGTCAGTGTCATTGAACCTTATAAGGCTTTTCTGCAGTTCTCCAGTCTTCATTGTTACTGCCATGAATAACTGTTTTGACAACAGGATTCGTCATTGTTTTTTTCTTGTCCATTTATGGTTATATTCAACATCACTGATCCCTGTAGAACTCCATTGCTGTTTTCTGTTCATGGGAGACTGTCGGCTACTCTTCTTATTTTCTGTATTTTAATCAAATTTTCATCTGCAAGGTTTGTGTATGTATAGGGTTTTGGCAAAGGATGTTGCTTTGGAGATGTATCTTTGGAAAGCCTAGTAGACCGTATCAGCCCTATGTTCCTTATTAAGATGCACCTTGACAGTGTGAAGAAGCAGATTAGAGAGGCAGGACAGCCTTTTACAAGGAAAGAAGATGATGGTCCCTGCTCTGAAGAGCTTGAGATAGAGAAGTGTAGGAGAAGATGCTACACCGAACACGCAATGGTGCGTGAAGACGCAAGGTATGTAATGGAACTAAACTCTTTAATGATTGAGATTACTGTGTAAGAGGCAATTGCCTGTGATAGAGCAAGCAAGTAGAGGTGATATATCACAGGCATCTGTGGGTTCACTGTGTATGGGGTGAGTGGTTTGGGAGCAGAAATCCCATAGTTCAGCACAGGGAAACAGACACCTAACGAAGGGCTGATGCACAGCGGAGAGAATGATGTAAAGGAATTGGGCCTCGTGACCCATGTTATCATGCAGCCCAAGTATCGCAGAGCTGAGAGCACGTGCGAGACCGCTGAGCGCCTGAGGAAAGGACTGTGGGTTGGACCAGTGACCTGCATCCTGTAGCCTGCTGGTGAGGCTGAGTTGCTTATGGAGCAGGTGTGCACAGATGTGGCCTTTATTGGTAAAGGTGTGAAGCGAAGAGGCTAATTTATGGGAGATGATTTTTTTTGAGCAGCCAGTGATACCAGTGAGGAAGATGTCTGCAGTTTCATCCGTGCTTCTTCCAGAAAACGCAGAAGAAGCGTAAGTTGGGCCAGGCCTGCCTGTGAAATACAAGCAGTAGTGAGGAGGCAATAATTTTGTGTGAAAAGTGGGAATATTCCCTGCATGTATGTGGGTGTGATGGGGAGAAAATAGAAGGCAGGCAAGACTTGTGAATTGAGGTAATGGCAGTTCAACAGACTTAAGCAAAAGCTGCAAAGCAAAATTAGGAATTCAATTACTGTGTCCCCTCAGCAGACATGTTTAGCCATTTCCTGGGACTCAGCGTGCATAATGTTTACTCGGGAAGGCAAATACTGTAACCATAAACATCCCTGCATCCTCCTTCTCTCATTAAGCTTTTATTTGCTGAGCATGACCTCATATGGTATGGAATATCCCTTTGATCAGTTCAGGGCAACTGTCCTGGCTGTGTCCGTTCCCAGCTTCGTGTCTGTCCCCATGCTGCTTGCTGGGAGGGATGCAGAGTGAGAAAAGGAGAAAGCCTTAATGTCATGCAAGACCACATGGGCTGCTATGAAGGAAACAAACTATCGCAGCCAGAGACAGGGCGGCAACCAGAAAGGAGACAGAAGCAGCCTTGTGTCTTGTAGCTGCAGTCACCCGTTGAGATACTCTTCCAACGGACATCGCTCGCCTGTCCTAACTGTCTTCTGCCAGAAGTCTTTCCTCTATGTTCCAATGATGTCCGAAGAAATTAATGAAGCCAAGTTCACTTCCATTCGCTGGGAGGATTCCAGGTTTGACATTCTACGACACGCCACCTTCTTTCTTCCAGAACCTCTTTTTACTCTGGAAAAGTGATCCATTCGCCCGAGTTTTCTCTAGAGACGGTAGTAAGATAAGGAAAATTTGGAGGAGAATCCTCTGCAAGGTTTTGAAGAAAGATGACCAGTAGGATTTGGTGGCAAAAAGTGAATGGGCTATTTCATTGGGATCTAGTAATGGAAAACATTGGCGCAAGTCAGAAAGAAAGATTTGTTTTATTGCTCAGAAAGAAACTTCTATTAAAGTTCCAAGCCATCTATGGAAGAGAGAGAGATGTTTGTCTTGGAACAGCATCAATGCGAAGTCGAAAGGATCACTAAGAGCCAAGAGAAGCCACTTGGTGTGCTGATGTAGGAAAGTTGCGCCAACAGTGGGAGCAAAGGGACTTCATCAGCCAAGGACGTTGCAGGTTGTTGGAACTGCTCCTCATCCAGACGCGTTATCTGTAGCACAGATTCTATTTTTCTGCACTGTTCATCCTTGAACTCCTATGATCTGTAGAGAATTTCTTTGTGACAGAAAAACTACAGCCCTGGGAATGCTGGCTGTGGCCCCAGGAGAGGGAATTATTGGCAGCCATCCCTGTGCAGCCTTGGATGGCAGAAGGCGTTGCAGTTACACACCATGCTTGCTGTGTTAAGTACACAGCAATATGAAAACCATGGATTTTGGCTATGGATTAAAACTATGACTTCCATGCAAATATTCAGGAGGAGTCAGCAGAAGACCTTGTAGGAATTTCTGGGTCCAGAGAGTGAAGGACAAAATGGATTGGGAAGCAAAGACAATCCTGTGCCAGCTGCCAACATCAGCCTAACCTGATGACTTGGAGCATCTGGATGGAACATGTGCAAGGTGTTACTTTTCAGCTAGAGGACAACCCACCACAGCACCGGCATTTCTGTATGAGGACCCCAGTCTTCACAGGGGTCTGTCCCAGCCATTTAGCCTGAGAAGTCATCTGGAAGCTGGGCACCCTAGAGTCCATCAGGTCCAGCTTCTTCCTGGCAAGCCAGCGGTCAGCTGCTGGGGCTGGAAGTGTGCAGAAATACTGGAAAATGAGTTAATGTGTAGATACATGTCGTCAGGGATGTGCAGATTCAGCTTCCAAACTGTTTTGGACAGCGTGGAAGTGACCCTGAGTTTCCTGCAGTTGTGTGATTTGAGTGGACAAATTGTGACCGATTTCCAGTGGCGCAGTTGGCAGTGGGAGGCAGAATTTGGCAGAGCTCTGCCTGTCCTCTTGTGGATGTGAGAGGCATAGAGCAGTTACTGTGCAGTCCGAAGAGAGCTTCTGGCAAAGGGAAAGGGAGATGGCACCGCTGTCGGTAGCGAGATATAAAAGCAGAAGTAGTCAGTGCTGGATTAGTCTGAAGATCCATCCAGCCCATCATCGTGTCTCCAGCAGACACCAACATGGGGAAGGAGATCAGAATGGAGACCCATAGTGGATGCCTGGAGAATAGTACGAAGACACAATGATCATACACGAGGCTTCAGTGGTGCTTTTCATTTCCCAGCTACGATCGCTCTGAAGAAGACATGGTATCTTTATCTTTAATACCCCTTTTTTGGGTTTTTTCCCTTTGTCTGTTATATTTTCCTGTTAACTTTTTGAGGTGAGTGTAACCAGTCCTCAAATCACCATGTCAGGGGAAAAAAAAAAAAATTTGTAGACTTTTTTCATCTTACTCTTCAGCCTTTCTTTTCCTGGACTGGGAAGGTGTAGGTGGCCCCTGAACAGAAGCTATCCCAAACTTTTGACCATTTCTTTTGACCGCCTCCATAGCTTTTCAGTTACACACAGTCTTTTTCAGATGGATGGACCAGAAAAACTATACTGATTAAAACGTCACTGCAGCATGGAGTTACAGTGGCATTTTGATGGGGTTTGGTTTGCTCTCTATACCTCCCTAATAATTTCTTACGTTCCTGGGCTCTTCACTATTGAGCTGATACTTTTGTGGACTGATCTACTAAATTTGCCGATCCCTTTGAACGCAACAGCTCATTCAGAGCTCATTTTTGTGTAGAAACACAGGGGTTTTCGTTCATCTACACCGAAATGTCATGATTTGTTTCATTGCTCAGTTATTTGGTGGTATGAGAACCTGCTGAGGCATTTTTCAGGTTTCTTGAGAGCTATACCACTGGCAAACTTTGACATTTCGCTCTTCACCCGGTTTTCTAAATAATTTGTGAATATTGAAGCGTACAAGCTCCAACAGGAGTATCTGGGACTTCTTCCTTCTGTTGAGAAACCGACTTTGACGTTTCGCTCTTCACCCGGTTTTCTAAATAATTTGTGAATATTGAAGCGTACAAGCTCCAACAGGAGTATCTGGGACTTCTTCCTTCTGTTGAGAAACCGACTGTTGAAACCGAATTGACTTTCTTCTCTTTAAACCAACTACTTGTACAGCTGAGGACAGTCCCGTCTTTGCCATAGCAGCCTGGTTTCTGTAAAACTACAGTGAAGGAAGTCCAGGTAGATGATCGACTGTAGATCCCAGCATCACCAATTCCTTTGGTAAATGATACTGGATTTGAGGCAGGTCTTGCCTTGACTGAATCTTTTCCAGAGGCTTTTCTTCGATTGTAGAGAATTGTAGAAGACCAGTCTGGAGAGGGAACGAACAGCCATGGGAGCAACAGAAGAAACAAGCGGCTGGAGGGCTGTGAGAATGGCAGGGGCCGATGGCACTGAGATTAGCAGGTCATCGAGATCCCAGCCCATCTATTTGCAGCTACTGGGGACTTCCAGCTCAGGAAACTAATGATGGTCTAAAAAAAAAAGCAACAGCTTAAAATGAAAACTCAGGCCTTTAAGAGATGATGGTGGGAAGATGGGGTAGGAGTCACAAGACACCCAGGCAAGAAGGAAAAGGGTAGGAAGTAAATCCAGGTGGATGACACAATAGGGAGAGAAGATGGACAAAAAGATCAATCTCTCAGCTCCTAAATGGTATGAAAGATACTTTCCAAGCTGATATGTAGTCACCAAAGTCAGAACCACCCAGGAGATATCAGCAGGATTTGGAAGCTGGTGTCATCCTCTATGTCACAGCAAGCAACACTGCGCATGACCCCAAGCAGCTGACACACCAGAAGGACAGGATGTCATCCAGAGAGACCTGGACAGGCTGAAGAGGTTGGCCTGTGTCAACCTCATGAGGTTCAACAAGGCCAAGTGCAAGGTCATGCACCTGGGTCGGGGTAACCCCTGGTATCAGTAGAGGCTGGGGGAATAAAGGATTGAGAGCAGCCCTGCCCAGAGGGACTTGGGGGTGCTGGTGGATGAAAAGCTGGACATGAGCCGGCAATGTGCGCTGGCAGCCCAGAAGGCCAACCGTACTCTGGGCTGCATCAGGAGAAGTGCGGCCAGCAGGTTGAGGGAGGTGATTCTGCCCCTCTACTCTGCTCTGGTGAGGCCTCACCTAGAGTACTGCGTCCAGCTCTGGAGCCCTCAGCACAAGAAGGACATGGACCTGTTGGAGCGGGTCCAGAGGAGGGCTACTAAAATGAACCGAGGGCTGGAGCACCTTTCTTATTAGGACAGGCTGAGAGAGTTGGGGGTGTTCCGCCTGGAGAAAAGAAGGCTGCAGGGAGACCTTATTTCAGCCTTCCAGTACTTAAAGGGTGCCTATAGGAAAGATGGGGAAAATCTTTTTAG
>NW_009258891.1:129705-133000 GCF_000687185.1 Egretta garzetta
AACATCCAAGGCCAGGTTGGACGGGGCTGTGAGCAACCTGATGTGGTTAAAGGTGTCCCTGCTCCTGCAGGGGGGTTGGACTAGATGACCTCTAGGGGTCCCTTCCAACCCAAACCATTCTATGATTCTATGACAAGCCAAGTTGGATACAGGTGTCTTGGCACCGAGCTACTGGCCAGACCATGTAGAAGAGAAGGCTGAGAGGGGATCTCATCACATAAAATATCTTAAGGGTAGGTGTCACAAGGATGGAGCCAGACTCTTCTCAGTGGTGCCCAGCGACAGGACAAGGGGCAATGGGCACAAACTGAAGCACAAGAGGTTCCAGTTGAAGGTGAGGAACTTCTTGACTTTGAGGGTGCCCGAGCCCTGGCCCAGGCTGCCCAGGGGGGCTGTGGAGTCTCCTGCTCTGGAGATCTTCAACCCCCGCCTGGACGCTGTCCTGTGCCCCCTGCTCTGGGTGAGCCTGCTTGAGCAGGGGGGTGGCACTGGGTGAGCTCCCAAGGGCCCTGCCAACCCCTGCCATGCTGGGATTCTGTGGCACTGCCTTGGTATCTGCCTGTGGTTGTGAGCACGAGAGAGGGTTTTCATTTAAAATAAAATCACTTTCTCCAATAAGATCTACCATTGACATTTCCTACCTCGTTCTGCAATGTCACATTTTCCCACACACTCTAGCTCTGCTATTCCATTATTCAATTTTTATTAGAATTTCTACCTGTTTTATTGGTATGGACAAGGACGTGCTGCTCTTATGGCTCCACAGACATCCCCAGGAACGCTTCAAAACGGTGGTGGTGTATTTGGCACTCTCCTGTCCTCCAGTACTGCAGTACTGAAGCAGTTCTCAATGAGAACTTACTTCAGACGGTTCATCTTTTATTCCTTTAAGGGTTTGAACATGAGAGCATAATCCCATTCGTTCATAAACTCATTACTGCTCATCAGTTCATTTTGAAGCTTCTTACCCATGTCTCCGTGTCAGATCCGTCAGTTCCCTGTGGTGAAAGGATGGGAACCTTTCGGGGCT
Organism: Egretta garzetta; assembly: GCF_000687185.1. NCBI lineage: Eukaryota > Metazoa > Chordata > Aves > Pelecaniformes > Ardeidae > Egretta > Egretta garzetta. The sequence continues at coordinate 130,736 of NW_009258891.1, forward strand.
CTTCTGTGGTGGTTGTGGATACCAAGAGCTTAATTTTTTCTGATAGACTTTTCTTTGAAGACTCATTTTATACCTTGATTGTAAAAACCTCTGACCAACTTCCTCCTGACGTTTGAAAACATGTTTGTTGTCCCTTGAGTCACCTGCTCATTTGGATGCAAGTTCAATGTATCCAAGGCTTTTTTCGTTACATCTCATGGCTGCCTTATCCCAGATCATCCATGCTGGCTGCCCCCCTCCCTCTCCAAATCTTTTTGGGCTTGGTGGCACACACTTGCTCTCTAAACAGTCTCCAGTGACTTGTACAGATTTTGCCCTTTGGGCTAATCCTTTAAATTCTCTTTTTTTTTTTTTTCTTTTTAATTGATGATGGCCTCACTTGCTTTTCTTTTTTTTTTCTCCTACTACTACCACCACCATTAAGACCTTGTTTCAATGCATAAAGGATGAGTCAGTTGGAACAGTTTCCTTCCATAATTCTACAAGCTCCTAGCTAGCTCCTGCCCCATCTTCTTATGCTTCTCTGGAGATAACACTCAGTCCTTGCCATGTTCCCTGTTTGGTTTTTTTTTAACTTTGCTTTTTTACCACATCTTTTGCACATTCTTTGCTTTTTTTACCACATTTTTGTACTCGGCACTGGTGAGGCCGCCCTTTGAATACTGTGTTCAATGTTGGGCCCCTCACTACAATAAAGACGTTGCGTGGCTGGAACATGTCCAGAGGAGAGCAACAAAGCTGGTGAGGGGTCTGGAGCACAAGGCTTACGGGAGTGGCTGGGGGAGCTGGGGTTGCTTAGTCTGGAGAAGAGGAGGCTGAAGGGAGACCTGATCGCCCTCTACAACTGCCTGAGAGGAGGCTGTAGGGAGGGGGGGGTCGGCCTCTTCTCCCTGGTAATGGATGATAGGATGAGGGGGAATGGTCTGAAGTTGTGCCAGGGCAGGGTTAGGTTGGACATCGGGAAAAATTCCTTCTCCGAAAGGGCTGTCAAGCACTGGAAGGGGCTGCCCAGGGAAGGGGTTGAGTCCGCACCCCTGGGGGTATTTAAAAGGCAGGCAGAGGTGGTGCTGAGGGCCAGGGTTTGGGGGTGGGATGGCAGGGGTAGGGGAGCGGTTGGGCTGGGGGAGCTTAAAGGGCTTTTCCAACCCAAACGATTCTGTGATTCTATGATTCTGTGATCTTTCTTGCACATTCTTCTCTCACCAGAGCTGCCCCCCAGCCTCCCATTTGGCCTTTGGTGGAAGTAGATGCTTAGGTTTGTACTCCACCTCTCACACCTGACACGTGGTGTTTAAGCTCCATGTGATCTGACAAACCAGAGCTCTCCAGGTGGTAGGATGAGGATTCACCAAGAATTTGAGTGGCTGCTGGATGTTGCAGGTTTTTCTCCGTTTTTAATGATGTCTTACGTTAGCGTTCCTGTTAGTCTTCCTGAGAGGGCTCTGGCTCTTGGCATGGTTCACCTCCAGTGTTCAGCTGCTGACAGACCCTTGTCCTTGCAGCGGGGTCTGTAGTAATGCTACAGAGCTGCCTGGCACACCAAGCGCGTGAGAAGGTCAGCCCTGTTTTCAGTTACAGTCTCGCAAGAAGATACGGGTGTCATGCAGGTGGCAGTCTCTCTAGTCCAAGCCTGCAAGTTTGCTGCAGTCGGGCAGAAGAGGAGGAACAAGTTCACAGGAACTGGCAAGGGCAAGAAGTATGGATGCAGCCACTCCTTAATGAGGAAATGCTGATGAACTCAATAGGAGTTGACTGAAACATCTCAACCTCTTGGGGAGCAGCAGGAGCGAGGCTGCTCTGCAAGGAAGGATGAGCTGGGGGTCACGGGCACAGGCAGTGCCCTCAACAACCAGGGAGCTGGGCCACCTGGTGATGACAGGGTGACGACCCAGGGCAGGGTGGTGAGGACAGGGTCCTTGGACAGCCCTAGGCAAGGTGACCTCAAGGTTCTGGGGCCGCCTGAGATGTTCCCTCAGGAGCAGCAGGAGATGGGAGAGGATTGACTGCACATTGGAGGTCCATGGAGGAGATCAGGTTGGAGGAAAGTTACCTGTGATCTAGGTGTGAGGTCTGTCCACAAAATAAAGGCAGGGGCAGGACTGAAGGCACATCTACCCACGGGATTGCTCAGGCCAGGACTGGGTGCTCGAGCCTGGGCTCACGTGGGCAGAAGGTGTGCAAGGAGGCCCCAGGTAAGGCTGGTCAGGGCAATTAAGGTATAATAATGCCTTCAGGAGCCTGCAAGTCCTGTAGCAGCGAGGGAAA
>NW_009258891.1:133026-138860 GCF_000687185.1 Egretta garzetta
CCTCCAGCCCGCCCCCAGCCGGTGCAGCCTGACTGTGCCAGGTTCTTGGCGGGTCTGGCCACCAGGAGTCTTTGGTAGGAGAGGTGAGACCTGGCCCAGCCCCCAGGAGCTCTAGGCTGTGCTGGTAGGACTGCAGGGGAGGGAGAGAGGGGGGTGGCGATGCCATGGGGTCGTGTAACTCTGGAGCTGTTCTTGCATGCTGCTCGTCCCTGTCCCTTTGGTAAAGGGTGGGAGAGGAGGAAGAGGGTTTTCCTTGGTTTGGGGAGATCGTTAAGCAGAGCAGAGTTTGATGCTCTGAGGTTGAACTGTGGATCCACAAATGAGCGAGAAAACACAATGAGTGGTGCTGAGCTGGGTGGGGGACCCTCAGGGTGGTTTGGGGGAGCTGGGGGTTTTAACCACAAGCTCAGGAACGTTCTGGTTTAGGTACAACTCCAACTCCTCCTGGAGCTCAGGCTCCTGGTTGCCCAGAGTCTGTCTGGCCTGGCTCGTCAGAGCGCTGCTGCTGCAGGGAAATCGGGGGCTGCTGGGGCCAGCGTGTCTGCTGTGTGCTGTCAGGAGCCACCTCTCCGTGCTTGATGGTGACCCACGGGGCAGAGGGAGGAGGGGAAGGAGGGAACAGCCCCATGAGCAGGCAGGGTCCTACTGGAGCCTTCCTGAGACGCTGCACGAATGAATGAATGAGGTTTTTGTTTCTCCCCGTTTTGCACCAGGCAAAGGGCGCTCGCCCTCCCTCCCGGATGGATCAGGGCTCTGCAAACCCAAGGCAGTGGCGTCGCTGTCGTGACAGTGTCCTGGTTAAGCCGTTTGCCTAATGAGACTTAAATGAAGCACAGAAAAGGGGTTCCTGCTGGCTGAAACATCGCCGCTTTCCAGGCTGGAGCAGTTTGCCAGAAGGCGGGGTTTGCCTGTTGCCTCACTGGAGAGCGTGTGGCCAAGTGTGCAAATCTCCAGGGAGGCCCTGATCCCATGGGATTTATCAGCAGCTAAAACATGGTGCTTGGGAAATCTCCCCCAAGCCACAGAGCCCCTGGGGTCTCTGACTCCACGTTAATCCTGTCTACTTCTCCTCCTCCACTGGCTTCAGCCGCCTGGCAGGTTTTTGGCTCCAAAGCTTGGTTTCATGCGGGAACTGTCTGAGCTCAGGGCTGAACCAGGCTGCAAGCGTGGATGAAGCACAACCGTGCTGGAGACATCCTGTTTTAATCTGGGAGAAAGAAGTTGCCCAGGGCAGCTGCTGTGATTTCCAGGAGGCCTCCAGTTTAAATTCCTCTCCTGGCCCTTTACCTGCCCCTCCAGGGAAGGGAAGATGCCAGCATCAGCTCCTCTGGCGTGGGAGGGAACAGGGGCTAGAGCTGATTAAGCCGTAGGCCTGAGCTTAATTCAGGAAGGAAGCCGAGCTGTTCCTGCTACATGGGGCTCAAAGGCAGCTGTTGGTAGGGCTGTGTGTGACCAAATACCCTTTACTTTGCGCTACTTTGGTAGAACTACAGCAAAGGTGCATTTTTAAGGCTCCTGGCTTGGTCTGGACACGACCACTGTGTGTATGTGGGGTTGTCCCTGCGAAAACTCTCGGTGTAAACCCCCTGGCACACACCGCCACGTGGCAGCGTTGGAAGCAGCGAGAGGCGTGAGCAGCTGGCCCCGGGGGCAGCGCTAGGGACATCGAGGCTGCGGGGACGCGTCCCACGCTGCGCTCGGTTGAGTCGGCGCTTCCCACCGAGCGCTCAGGGCGCGGGCTGCGTGGGCTGACTCTCCCTACACTTGTGCGATGGGGACGCTGCCTGCGGGCTCCTGGATGAACCTGCCCCTCGGCTCAAACAGCCGCCAGGAAGAGGGAGGGAAGGATGGAATTTTGGAGCAGGGTGGTTTGGCCTCAGAGCAGCCTGTGCGCGTCGCTGGTCCTGCTGCTCCTCTCCCGGAGCAAAGGCACGGCCGCCCTTCCGGCGGGAGGGGCGCTGGTCAAGCCGTTGGCTGTCCCTGTCCTCTGGAGGAAGTTGTGGTGTAAAGAGGACCTCGCGTGCCGGTCACTCCACGGACGAGGGGGCTCCGGGGTCCCTCCAGAGGGCCACGGTGTGCAGGTCATGGGCCAGCCCCAGCCACCCAGCGAGGGAGCCGCAGGCGTGGAAGGGTGAGGCTGGAGCCCAGCTGGAGGCTCTGCACATCCAAAGGCGTGAGGAACGCTGGAAAGAGCAGGGCAAGAGGCTGAGCGGGGCCAAACAGGGTGTGGTGGAAGCGACGAGGAGACACAACCCTTTAATAACCTTCATCTTATTATTTCATGATATTGGCACATGTGGAAATGTTACAGGCTTGTTTACAATACTGGGAACGTTTGCATTGCTGTGTGGGTTAATAGCAAAGCCCTTTATGTCAAGTACAATACAATCACTTCATATTTTTCTCTTCATATAAAATAAATGCTTAGAGATATCAGCCGTTATTGCTATTAAATTCCTGAGTTATGCTGAGAACGTGTTCTCTTCACCTTCATTAGATGCTCCCCGCTACCAGCAGCGTCTGCTCATCCGTCACAAAGCTCTGCGGCGCGTTATAAAGGGTTCGCCCGTGCAAGCTGACAACTGCACGCAGGGAGATTTTCTATATTGGAAAAAGGAAAGAAAATTCAGGTTATCAGCCTTGTCACCGCCACGTTAGCTTCTCACCGCCTCAGCACAAGCGGTTTCAGTTGTCAGATGAAATGCCAAAATGCAGCTCGGCTCCAGAACTCTAAGCCCAACCCCCAAGCTGTTCTCCTGGACCGACTCCACCGTTTGCCTTGCAGTCCTGTAGCAAACTTCCCCTGCAGCTGTGATGGATCTGGTGAGCGAAGGTGGTTAAAGCCGCTCTGATGCTGGAGTCTGTGTGCTAAGGTGGGGGGGTAGATCCTCCCGAGGGAGGGAGGACTGCTTGGTGCTGTCCGTGCTACGGGCCGGCCAGCCGTGACGACTGATAATACAAAGCAGCCCATCTTGTGTCTATTTAGAGCTTGGAGAAGCAGAGAACTTAAAATTAATGTCATTTTACCTGAAAGTCACGGATATAGGTGAGGAAGAAGCTAAGGAAGGAGAATGCTAACGACCACTCCGAGACGGTGCTGATGATGTGAGCTGTGTAGCCCTGTGTAACAGTGAGAGGGGGGAAAGAAAACAGAATCACTGTGAAAAGCTCCTCTTGAACCTGCAGCGGCACAAAGCTGGCTTGCACATATGACATCCCGTGTCCACAACTATTCCCTTTGGAGAGCAAAACTTTATCTGAAGTCTCTCAGAGTTAAGTGCTGAACTTGGCAGAAGAGTGAGAATAACTGGGAAAAGGCTGCTCCACGCAGCGGGGATGACACCCCCCGCCCCCCGGGAATTTAATCCACCTGTAAAACCTGAGGGTGCAGTCAAGAGCTTGGCATGACTGGCAGCAAAACCTCGTTACAAAAATAAGGTTCAAGGCCGTAAGCAGACTTCTGGGAAGCTCCTTATGCTTTAAATAATGGGAGGGGTGGGGACAGCCCTCAAAACCAGCCTGCGTAACACCGCCTGGAGAGGATGAGGAGGGCCAGGGAGCCAGGCAGAGCTGTTGAGACCTACATGCCCTTGCTGTGTCACACTTGGGATCCCTCGCTGCCCAGCGCTTGTCCCCTCAAGGCAGCTCTGTCACTTGTATCCTTCGGCCTTCTTCTCCTCCCAACTCCGCTGGACACGCACCCAGCAGCAGGCAGGAACTCTGCTTCCCCGCTGCCAGCGGCCGTGGGAGATTCGCTATTTACAGTTACTGCGTGACCGGGAAGCGCTGCCCAGCACAGAGCAGACAGGCTGGTATCTGACATCTCGTTGAGGCAGCCCAATTACTGCCCGTGAGATTAATTTAAAATAACGCTTGGAGCTGCAACTGTTTTGCTCGGAGCAGTACTGCAGCGAGTGGGCGCGCACTGGCCCAACTGGTAAAGCTCCCTTGTGCTCTCCTGTCCCCAGTACCTGCTCCCGACTGCACTAAGTGCCCAGATGCATTCGTCACCGCAAATAACGTAGCTGGGTTTTGTTCTCCGTTTACTTTCTCTGCTCAATCACTTACTTCTTCCTGTGGGTCCCAGTGCAACTTCTGCACTAGATTCGTTCCATACAGGCCACTGTATAAGACAACGGAGGAAATAAACACTGGAGAAATACGTTAAGGAAGACTCAAGACCAAGAATAAGCAACTTGGGAATTTCAGGCTCGGCTCTGCATTGTGTTAAGCTGAGGCTGGAAGTTTTCTGCGCATTTTCCACAAGGTCTCCTCAGCATAATTAACAGTGATGGTGACACGGACCACTGGGCATCATCCCCTTCAACTTGTAGGACATTCCAACTGCCTAGTTACTGTCACATGAAGAGGTTAATTCTAACCTAAATCAATTACCTTTGTTCTCTGTATGCTGCACCTTGTTATATCTCCTCAATCAAACACAGCATCCTTATGAAAGCACTTAAATTATGATCAAACCTGGATACTTACTCACCATTTTGAATTTTTTTTTTTTTTTGCTGGTATTTTCCAGGCTCACTGTGTCCGGACCTCGTTCTCCGATTGCTTTTTTGACTTCTCAACCACCTCGAATTCTTGGTGTGTGGGTTACAGGTTGGAACACTCCCTCACTTGTAGCAGAGAGGACTATTAGCTTTCCTGGCCCCCTCTTCATTCACTCAAGGCTTTATAACTGCGTTGGTACAGCAGCCAAGGAAAAACCCTACATGATGATGACCCCTCATTTGATCAGGGACCTGGATTATTTCTCAAGTGACTGCAATGTCACTTTTTCAACATCTTACAGGGGGAAGGTAAGCTGCGTCAGTGTCCGGCCTTTGTAAACGAGGCTTGGAGCACTAAGTTAAAGCAGCTCTGATTTTCATAGGATTAACTTCCTTCAATCGTTAATGAGATTGAACAGCAAGAGCCTCCCGATGGGAAAGATTAATTTTGGTGGTGAACAAGGCTGAACTTACTGGCATAAACATGGCTTTGAAAGCCCAGACTTCCACAGCTTATTAAAGAATTGATGTGAATGGTCCAGGGAGCTCTGGTTACTGATCTGAATGCAAGATACCCAATTCCCTGCTAATTAAAATGTACAGCGTTAGTAGCTGTTCGTTACCTGCCTGGGTTACTATTGCAATGGAAAGAATTTAATCATCATGATACAAAAATAACCGGTGCCCATCTTCCCCTCATTACAGAGCGGGTAATTAACTGCTTTGCTCTTTCTGTGTTGGCAATTCTGCTCTTCCACTCCAGCAGAGGATCAGGAGCATTTTGAGGTCTCCTTCTGTCCTCCAGTAGCAGTTACAAGCATTTCACCTATGGCCACAGGCTTCTGCCTGTTACCATCTCTCCCTTATTACATTATCAACTGTTAATGTAGAAAATACTCTGATGATTTCCCTTTTCTTCCCCTTCCATAGAGATGTATGTATGTATCGTTATTGCCACAGCTGTCTTTACTTCCCTCTAATTTTGGTTAGACCATGCTGGTTTAAAAACCTCTATAGATGTTGGGCTTGTGGGTTTTTTGACAACTGTAAAAGGCTCTTAACTTGCAGCAGTTCATATTGTTCCATTTCGGTCTTCCCCAACTGTATTTGGCTCCTAACCGTTCCAAGCAGGAAATCTTGTTCTTTGTTAACACCAAAAATTTCTGCTAGGGACTGAGGTTTTCCAAGTCTCACAGATGACTTCCTTGCTCTGCGTCAGGCCTCCTCAGTGGGTAAGGGTCCTTCTTGCTTCGTGATAGATAACCAGGCTGTGCCCCTACTCTCGTGTCTCGCCTGACTCGTACAGATTATACAATCCTGCAGTAGCAG
>NW_009258891.1:138870-149791 GCF_000687185.1 Egretta garzetta
ATGGGGTGCGGCGTGATGCTCCGTCACGGGGAAATGGGGCGTATGGCTTAGCGTTGGTTTTGGCTGCCAGCCTAGAAATGAGTGGAATTGGTAGGGATTAAACTGGTGGCCTTGATTCAGCTGCAGAAAGGAAAGCATTTAAGCAATGATTTTTGCACTCATGTCTTTGGAATGTAAATTTGAAGGCTTTCGTGTTGTAGTCCTTTTTGACACAAAACTGAGTCATTATTTTAAAAATACAATGTTTAGGTCCATCGGGGTGAGCAGAAGAACCGCTGTGGTTCAGTTTCCTCATTATTAAAAGAGTCTGGACAGGAAAAAGGCCTCTTTTTCTGCATGGGTTTGCCTATATTTCTGTAAATCCCACAGCTGCTTCCAGCACTCGGAATTCAAAGTTAAGGGAGATGACGGATTCCAGAGCGGAGGGAAGGTTGTAGGGAACGCCGGTCAGAAATGTCTTGTCTTTTGAACTGTAGGATGGGCAGGGGAGGAGAGCAGAGGTCAAATGCCTCTTCTGCCTCAGCCTTGGCAATAAGCTCCAGAATTGTCTCTCTGATAAATGCCAGCACTTTAAACCTGCTCTGGGAGGCAGCTGGCACGGCACAGCACTGCTGCACACAGTTAGGTTTGCAGTATTTCCTCTTACGCTACATTCTGTCCTTCTCTTTTAGTTGTATCCAACTATAAAAGCAGCGTTCCTGCCACCAGGGGACAGGCACGTTGTTTCTAACCTGGCTTTTATGGGGTAAAACCACATTAAAACCACCCATCTCTTAAGTACGCTTCCCTTTCTCCCCATCTTTCATAATCTACAGTCTCTTTGTGATAAACTCTTACTTTGCCATTTTCAGTCTCTGGTGAGCAGAAGGAAAGGAGAGGAGACAGGGTGGTAACCGTCCCTCTTACCTTATTTATTTATTTATTTTTATTATCCAGTGACTCACCTGTGGGCTTAACCTGATGGTTCCCCTTCTCCTCAAGTTCCCAGGCTACACCAATGTAGATGCAAATACCGTCATTTGTGAAGGCTGCTCCGTTTTACGGTGACACTGCACGGCAAAAGGATACTGCTCACGATGCTTGAACAACACCAGAGTAACGTGGTCAGACGGATCCAAAAGATGTCTTTGCTGTGAACTTCTGGCTGCATCAGGTAGGACAGGACGGTCTGAACCAGCATATAAATGGCCCCCACTCCGAATGTCAGGCAGGCTCCAACCACGTGTATGTAGTACAGAATACACTTCTAGGGAAAGAAAGCACTGCTCGTACAGAACCTGTTTTCATTTTAAACTCTGAGAACAAGTTTCCCTGTAAACCTTGGGCACTCCACCCACTCAATTAGCTTCTCACATCCTAAGCTAAGCAGTTCTGCAACGTGCTAGTACTTTGGAGATTTTTCTTGGAACCTCCATACAGAGTTAGCTGGAAGCCAGCACCTGCCAGCCCTCTGCATTGCTGCTTTTGTTAAGTTCTTGTGGCTAAGTTACAGGTCACAGGTAGAGCTTAACTACAGGAATTTGTAAGAGCTGTTCTCGTTAGCCATAATGGACAGTAGTTGAGAAACTGGATGAAGGAATCCCTGCGGCTCGGCAGGTAATGAGTGACAACAGGCTGTCTACTGAGCTTTTCTGTCCCAGGAATCTGTATGTCTATGAAAGATAATGTAATACAGGATCAACACAATGCAGTTCTAGCACCCCAAATGGGAATAAAAATAACGAGGTAAAGTGCTTCTCTGAATTACTCTAGTTTGAATAAGCCTTGTTTGTCAAATTAGTATCTTTGAATACTGAGAAGGAACAAGGTTGAATCAAGCAATAAAACTTCTTAACTTAAAAGCATTAGGAGAATCAACTGTCAAATAGTAAAAAATTATTAAAACTAGAAGTTATTCTGAGAAAACCAACCCAACTAAAACTTAACCCTGAAAAATCATGTTGTGTTCAGTCCTTTCATAGAATCATAGAATCGTTTAGGTTGGAAAAAACCTTTAAGATGATGAAGTCCAACCATTAACCTGGCTAAGCACAGTACCCAAAGACAGAGACTAAAAAGCGTTATCTTGACGGTTGTGCAATGCAAGGCCTGGCAGCCTCCCAGTGCTCCAATCGTGCGGGTGATCTTTTATGCCCTAAAGCATGAGACTGTCTGTGTATTTTACTAAGTAACTGTTAAGATCAGGAATTGGAGTCACTCTGTCCTCACAATCTCCATGTACACCCTATGCGCACAAATGAATTTGGAGTGCCGCATCCATAGCGTAACAGAGGTGGGAATTTGTATTTAAGTAGTGAATAACCAAGCTGCAGAGGCTTGAGCTCCAAAATCACGTGCTGCTCAGTGACGAGGTGTCATCAGAGAGAAATCTTTGCCCTATGTGAGAACAAATCAATAGCCACAGCTAGACCGGAGCAGGAGTACTGGCTGCACAGCGTGAATTAAATCTCCCATGAGGATCAGCCCTGCGCAATTGCTTTGATTCCCAGCAGTGAGAGCTGTCTGGAGCTCTCTGCGTGACGGCTGCTCCCGTATCCCCTTTGTTCATCTTTGTGTATTTTCACACTTCAGTTGTCTTTGGTAACTAGTGGATTCCAGGGGGCTTTCGCTCCTTTTGCCTCTGGGGTAGCTCTCAACAGTCCTCAGCATCACTTGGATATGCGGGTACATCGCTTCCAATATTTGTCTTGCTCAAGATTAAATGTTACACAAACTAGTTAACAAATTAACATGCACCTTCTGTATTTTGATTATCTTGAAATCTACAGAAAGTAGACACCCCCTCTCCTGACCAGTGGTGGAGGGAAGTCATGGAGCTGAACACAGCTTTTGCCTGGTGGGGGTGGTAGGGGAGGCTGTGGCCTCTGAATATAGCTAGGGCTTTAGAAAAAAGGTAAATAGATTGAGGCCTCAAAAAAAAACCCCCAAACCCCCCACCAACCCAAACCCAAACAAACCCCCAAAAACCCAAACCCAACAACAATAAAAAAACCAAACCAAAAAACCCCTCCAAAACCCCAAATGAGTGTGCTGAGGTTTCTAAGGCAGGGGCTGCTGAAGCACTTGGGAGAGCTGTGCTAGGGGAAAAGGAGAAGGGAAAACGACGGAGCTTTTCCTCTTTTTCTTTTCCCTGACCCTAATCCAGCAGGCGACCAAGGTCTCGCTGCAGCCTCTAGTGGCTAAAGGCAGCACTACAGATCCCCTAAACATCCAGCAGGTAATTAATATGATGAAGCTGGCAATTGTACGACTGTCTTGCATGTAACAGCCAACGATGTAGAATGTGGCCCTGCTGATGGTGTGGTATGTGAGAATATCAGGTTGTTTGTTTTTTTTTGGAGGGGTGGGAAGTATTGGAGAGGGGAAAAAAATAGAGACCCTGGGATGGAGAAATTCAAAAGCTGGTTAACATTGCAGTATTTTCAAGAATTGAGCAGGTTTAAAGGAAAATATACCTACGAGGGCAGATTTTTCAGAGCTGGCCTTCTTGTGGGGTTGGGTGTGTTTGTTGGCTTTACTTCTAGCTGTAACAATTTTTGACTATTTGATACCAGATTTTCCTGAGGCAAAATACAATATAGTCGTGGTCTTTTCACCTGGAGCTAGGGCTTTCAAATCCCCTATAAGCAGATCCAAGATGAGTTTGCTTTCTGCAAAACTTGTGGGGGTTTTAATGCTTTGAAATTTCACAAGTGGCTATGCACAAGTCCCAGTGGATAAAGCAAATAAGAAATAAGTAAATTATAAACCAAACCTTCAATTTTTTAATAGTTTTCTGTAGGGGATTTGACAAGAACCAGGTTTGCCCCAAAAAGTTTTGCTTTCAGTAAAATCCCCATTCTATCAGGTATCTCAGTAAACAAACACACCCCACTCTGGACAGCGTCAGAAGATTGCAAGCAAAGCACAAACCTGGAAATTTGCAATAATGCAAAGTCCAAAACAGCTCATCAGTCCTAGGGTAAGGCCAATCTTATTAAGCTTGATGATCTTGGATTTTTCTGGATTCAAAGTGTACACTTGTTTATAACGGACATACATGGTAGCCACACCTGTTAATGAAGAACCCAAACACAGTAAGATTTTCAGCTGACAAGTAGAAAGTCCCTTTTTAACTGGGAAGATGCTGAGTGGCAGAGGCAACTATTTAAAATACAAAAGCTGTCTTATGGTACACTGAAATGGGAAAGCTGAGAATCTGGAAGCCAAAACTCAAATAATGTAATGGTAAACAAGTCAACTTACTAGATTTTTCTGATCTCTTCCACTTGGAAGACACACTAGGTTGTTTCCCCCCCCCCTCCATAATTGCAGCACAAGTATAGAGCCTGCCTTGAATTTGCATTTCTATTTCTTTTACTAGTCTGTTGGGTTTGGTTTTTTTAAACACAATTTTAGCCTTCTGGAATCTGCAATTGTCATGCTGGCTTTGTGGATAACATCCCTGACATACACTTTCCTCTGAACTGCTTCAAGAGAATTAAGATTGATTGCTTTGAATTTAGTTTTCGACTGCAAATTATGGGCTGTCTAGTGATCTGAACAAGGAAATTAAATTGTTTAAAACTGTGTGCGTTCCAGAACTGCCTGCAGTTCACCAAGGACAGTTTTCTGTACTCACCCAAGAAAGCTGAAATATTTAACATGATCCCAAATAAGCATCTTTCAGGTGGTATTGTCCCTGTATCACTGGAAGAGATAAATGGAGTGATATGTGTCTATCTACACTACAAATACTTGCAACACAACTGTACTTGTTTCAATCTACAAAGGAACCAAAAGAAAGAGGTTTGTAATAAAAAAAAAACCAAAACAACCAAAAAACAAACCCCAACCAACCCCCCCAAGCCCCCCACCAAACCAAAATACAAAACTCCCCAAACCACCCAGCCAAACAAAAACCCAACCAACCAACCAAAAAAAAGCTTCCAGATTATTTTTCACTGAATTTTTCGTTACTCAAACTATCCTGTGCTAGTTTTAGAGCTGTAGAAATAAACATGGTAAAGACATGCTACCCTTAGAGCAAGGAATGAACATACTTGGTATAACCATTCCCTTTATATTGACCTTGAGTCCATAAAAGGTGAATATAAAGACTATGAAAACTGGAAAAATAAAGAACCTGGAAAACTGAAAGACCAAAACTAAGCTTGTATGTACAGCCTTGATGCAGTGCAGCTGGGAATATAGATCCATAATCTGAACAGAGGGTTGGAGCTGCACCCCCAGCGTTCTTGCTCATCATTGTTTTAAGGGTACGTTCAGAGCCACAGCTTAAAGGTTAGACTTTTGCACAAAAATAGGCTGCTTGAAATGGAGTTATACACAAATAACTATAAATAGCTGGTAACTTTAGAACTGGAGCCGTTGGGTAAGAACTGATATTTAAAACTTGGAGTTGGGCAAAAATTCCCAGGAGAGGCCAATTCAATCTGTGGTACAGTTAACGGGGCAGTTGTGTGAATGTTACTGACCTGATGTAGGGCACCAAAGGGTCGACGTGGTGGAGGGCGATTGCAGTGATGTATGAAAACACAAAAGATGCAGCTGACCAAACAACCAAAGCCACAGGCAAGAAAGAGAGGCCTTGCTGAAACCACCACATTGCAGTGCTGACGACTAACTCCGAACACTGAGGAATCAAATACAAAGGTTTACTAAGATTGCTCAAAGGTTTTGCTTTTCTTGAGGCAGGCTGCTTCAAGTACAGCAGTTTGATGTTGCTCTCAGTCCTGCCCTGCAAACCCAAAGGGAACATTTGACTTCACAGCATAGAAGCAACTGTAAATAAGCAGAAATAACATCTGGAAATGTTAATTCTGAAATTCTTAGGAGATCATGAGAAAAGAAACCAGTGGTGTCACTTGACTACGTGTCTCGGCATTTGTTGCTGCCAGAATAAGGTCAGATGGGTCACTGTGAATAACTGACTCTATTTTCTTGTTACCCTTGTGTCATAACACCATGTTAGAATTAGTGAGGCTGACAGAGAACGTGTCCCAGTAGTGACAGTTTAACTGATAGTGGCTGTTGTAGAGCCTCTAACTTGCATTAACAATCAACTGGGCAGACGTGGAGAAAATTACCTAAAATTACTTTAAGATCTGTGCTCATTTACTACCTGTCATACTGTGTGACTCAAGATTTGATATAAGCGTCACTTAAATAAGCTCACGGATGTCTGTGAGCAAGAGCTGAGTGCTACCAGCCACCACCTTTAAACTCAAGGGCTGCTTTTTCCTGGTGGCAGTACGGCAGCTACCGAGTTTTTACAGATGGGAGGAAAAGGCCCATTTACAGTGGAGTGAAACAGCTAACTGCACTCACACTGTCATGTTCAGCCTGGAGAAGAGAAGGCTGTGGAGAGACCTTATTGTGGCCTTTCAGTACTTAAAGGGGGCCTATAGGAAAGATGGGGACAATCTTTTTAGCAAGGCCTGCTGTGACAGGACAAGGGGCAAAGGTTTTAAACAAAAGGAGGGGAGATTTAGAGTGGATATAAGGAAGAAATTCTTTACAATGAGGGTGGTGGAACACTGGAATGGGTTGCCCAGAGAGGTGGTGGTTGCCAGCTACTAGGAAGAAAATTAACTCTATCCCAGCCGAAATGAGGATAAGGTCATCTTGTCCAACCCCCTGCTCAAGCAGGGCCACCGAGTGCACGACGGCTTTTGGATATCTCCCAAGGATGGAGATACTACAGCCTCCCTGGGCAACCTGTGCCAGTGCTCAGTCACCCTCACAGTGAAAAAGTGCTTTCTTACAGAATCACAGACTTGTTTAGGTTGGAAAAGCCCTTTAAGATCATCAAGCCCAACTGCTACCCTAACCCTGCCATCCCACCCCCAAACCCTGGCCCTCAGCACCGCCTCTGCCCGGCTGTTAAATCCCCCCAGGGCTGGGGACTCGACCCCTTCCCTGGGCAGCCCCTTCCAGCCCCTGACAGCCCCAAGGGGAAGGAATTGTTCCCCATGGCCAACCTCACCCTGCCCTGGCACAACTTGAGGCCGGTGCCCCTCGTCCCATCGCCCCTTCCCTGGGAGCAGAGCCCGACCCCCCCGGCTCCCCCCTCCTCTCAGGCAGTTGTAGGGAGCGATGAGGGCTCCCCTCAGCCTCCTCTGCTCCAACAGATCAGAGCTGATCAACTCCTTTGCATCTCACTTAGGAGACCTTAGCATACTTCTGACGCAGACTTACTGCACGCAGCGGGTATTCGGTCACAGGCAGACCTTTGTCATATCTTTTTGCTGACCTTTGCCAGCTTGTGGAAAGCCAGGCTGATAAGTTCATCACATAATACATAACAACCCAAATGAGAAGTGCTTATTTACCAGAAACTGATGACTTGTGTTTGTGCTGCTTTTAAGCCTGGAATATTAGTGGTTCAGACAAGAGCAAATGAGCTCCGGCATTCTCCTGGGAGGTAACAAAAGCCAGCTCTAACAGATAACCCTTGAAAAGAACGTACAATTACATCCTCATAAAATTAAAGGTTCAGCTGCTTGTAAGGACGATGTTAAGTAGCAGATGAAGGTGTCTAACAGGAGATGTAGTGAGTAAGAACAGAAGTTGCTTGCCTTCTTTCCCTTAAGCTTTCATTTTTAAGCTAAGTATAACATTGACCCTCTAATGTTGACTTTCATTTTAAGACCGTAATGCAGTAAAAACAGTGATGAATAGAACTTCACAGCCCCATCTCTTGTATGAGTAAATTAGAAATTTGAAAGAGAAATGCATATTTTGCACGGCAATCTCTGCTATAGACGTTATGTGCCTGGGCATGTAATTCAAAATTTCAAGCAGTCACTCCAATGCTTAGATTTTACTTTTCTTTTAGCATTTAAATGCTAGTAGTGCCTTAGCATTATTTCTGAGCTAACAGATTTTTGCCTGAAAACAAACAAACCAACCAATATGCCACATACCTGAGGACAAGAGCATCAGAAGAAATGTCACCTCAAGGGGAATCCAAAGTCATCTTTCTGGTGAAGTTCCACATTCGCTTCATTTTTTTTTTTTTCTAAATCTTTGAGATATAAAGGAAAAGATTTAATCAAGATGTGAGGTACCTCATATTATTTGTTCTCCTTCTTAGCATCTTCTGTTAGTCCTTGCTGCTGGCTGGACATTGGGTTAGATGGACTGTTGGCCTGAGGCTATGTTTTTCCTATATTCCAAGTGGTTTAAGGAGTGAAGCTTCTGTATGGTGGGATGGTAGAAATGCTGAAAACAGGGTGTTTAAGACTTTCCAGTTTATAGGACTTGTCTACGCAAAGACTTGAAGTGAGAAGCTTTCAAGAAAAAAAAAATGAATGCAACTGTTTTAATGCAATTAAACCAGTGCTCTACGATCACCGCTTTCACGCAAGGAAGACGACAGAACGTGGAGTCTTCCCGTTTCATCGTGGACAGGCATCCCAACGTGATGCTGGTGCTGCGCTAAATACGTGGCAGGTGCTGAAGCACCCTGAATTTAATCTGACCCTGTCTTTTCACATGAGCAGCTGCCATTTTCACAGACTGGAGAAGTCGTCAGAGAGGAAACGCTGTGCTGTGCCCCTGTTAGCTGGTGACATTCATAAGCTTACGCAGACGTTTGCAACATTCGGGTGTTGGTCAGACGCAGCTTTGGGGTCCGGCTGCCATGCGGGTGCAGTGGGACCGAAGCTACGTGGGGGTAAGGCGCACAGACTACGCAGATTTTCCACCTGGTGGGAGTATTTGCGTGTGTATCCAGACTAATTTACCTGGACTAAGGCAAGGTTAGTAAAGCAGAACAGCTATTCCAAATTTCCCCCCTGGATATTGCTCTTACTACATAATCAATGTCTCCACCAGCAGTGGCTGCTCCAGAGCAAGCCCCGCTGCAGAGAAGCCCTCCATCGCTCAAGACGGCATCTCTGCAACCTGTGCTGTCACTGAGCCCAAAGCTAAGGCCTGGACACAAATTATGGTCGTTTTTCCTGTGGTCAGGCGTAACGAGCAGCAAAGTTGCAACCTGCGAGCTCTGGTGAGGCACGACTTCTTACTGTGAATATAGCTGCAGGCTGGTGAATCCCGACGGCATGGGGATCAGAGCTGGTTTGGGCTCTGTCAGAAAACGGCAGCTCTGGTCCTTTTACTTTCACAGACCCCTGACAAACACTCCGTATGCTGTAATTTGTATGTTTTGTAATTTTTTTCCCCACTAACTTCTTTCTTAGTTCTGTCAAGATCTTCCCTGGAATTCTTATCATCTCCCTTCATCTTCCTTCCTGTTTAATTATTTTCAGTGAAATCAAGTCTTTTCTCATGTTACTAGGTGGGCAGGCTGTATATACCAAAGACGGGCTTTGTGCCGTGCAAAGCGCTGTGTACGTTTATGGCACTGTCCGCTCGAGGCCGTGCAAAGATCGCCCTGCTGCAGACGCTGCCAGGGTTCCAACTGTGGAACGTCTGGGCAAGCACAGGCGCAGAAGGAGGCATCTCAAGTCACTGGGAGGCAGGATGGACTTGCCTTGCAATTAGCCAGCTGGCAGGTCCTGAAATAAATTAACACCTCATCCTGCCCTATTGTTTTCAGCAGCGAGAAAGAAAACATGCTCAACCTCCTTGTTTTTTCACAAGGTCCTTTGCCAGCTGATTATATAATGGCAATGGCTAGCCTCTCTCGTCAACATAACTATGATTTTCTTAAACATTTATCCTGACCTGCAGGCACTTTTGTGTCCTAAGGGGGTTTTTAATTGAGGATCACAGATCTTTCCTTCGATAGGCATTATCAAATCATTATAAAGGGCAAGTCAAGGGAGTGTTTCAAAAGCAAAGGAGGCTTTAACCACCTCTGAGGTTTTTCCTTTAAATGCAGGAAGCGTGCAGCAGCATTCTGCACACGCTTGGGCATGCAGAATAGAAACTACAAATGAAAATGAAAGGTGGCCAAGACCATTAATGGCAGAAAGTTAACGTTATCTAGGATGATAACACTGAAAAGGTGGTTGAAAGTATGCGTGGAAAAGGGAAATTTCTAAATTAATGCTGATACCCAGATTGTCAGTCTGCCTCTTCCCTGCTCTCTCAGCAAGACGGGCAGAGATAAAGCCGTACTAAGGGATACTCCTTTTTCTTTCCAGCAAAAGACTCCAACAGACACTGCGTTGCAGGAAGAAAGACAAAGCAATTTGCCTTGCGCACTCCTAAGTAAACACGAAGGTTGGACGGGGATGAGTCAGAAAGGGACTGAACACGTTCATTTGCACAACTTATTGTCAGGGTCAAACTGATAACAACGGTTAAAGGTTGCTAATCCTCAAAGGGCTAGAAGTAAGAAAGAAGGAAATGTGTCACCTTTGTTGTTCCCACTGCAGGGTAATGACAGATGACTCATTTTGAGTGTTTTCTCAGTACAGACACCAAAAAAGTTGTTATTAAATCTTTTGGATATGGGGGTCAGCTTCCAGAGAGTTGAGGCGCGGATCTTTATGCCCTCGCTAAGCCCCTGTTACCCAGCTGGGGACGCAGCAGAATGGCACAGCACCAAACCAAACAGAGCCAGGCACAAGATACCATGACACAAGGATGTACCAATGCCTGTTTTAGAAACGTGGCGTACCACGACAGCGGCCTGTCGCTACAGCTGAGGAGCTCAGTGTCCGGGATGAATGCACACTACCTGTCGGTCCAACCTGTCTAACCAGAGAAAAGCAGCTAAAAATACGTGAGTACTCGACACACAGCATGGGAGATGGTTTCACACATTACGGCTGGGGAATCGAAGGCAGCACAAGGTCACAGAGAGGTACTGGAGGGGGCTGGTGCATGGGGGGCAGCCTGGGGTGGTCAGAGAGAGGGAAAAGGGAGCAGGAGGGAGGGAAGGTTTAGGGGAGCAGCTGGAGAGGAAGGAAGGGGAGATGGAGGGGGGAAGTGGGGAGGCCTGGGG
>NW_009258891.1:150432-194607 GCF_000687185.1 Egretta garzetta
GGGCTGCCGCTTTCGGGCTGGGGGCGAAGCGGTTGGTTGGGCCGAGAGGTGCCCTTGTCCTCCCTCCCTTCCCCCGGGTGTTTGCCGGCGAGTAGCCAGGCCCGGGTGAAAGTCCTGCGGAGGCTAGGCAGTGTGGGGTTGTTTGTTTTGGAGGACAAGGCGATCTTTGGTTGTTTTCTCTCCTCGGGGGGAGCGGCCCTTCAGGAAAAGAGGGAAAGCGTTTATCTTTCTGCATTGGAACCAATTTTTCGAGTCATCCAGGACAACACCCACAGGGACCTCCTGGGTGACTAGGTCTGATTTCCTGATAAAGGAATGGGTGCGAGCCTGCCTGCTCCTAAGCTTAGCAAGTTCCTGTATAAGCAAGGCCCTGTTTGATTGTTTTCTCGTCTCCTCCCACTGACAGGGCTTTCTGGGGCTGGCTTTTCACTGTTGGAAATTGCCTTAATTAAGCTGTGGAGTGTGGAAATGAGAGCACTTGTTCTCGTGCCAGTATTGACCTTTGATTTACATAGTTTATTTTCCCTACCTGGTATGTGCGTTGCTGCTGGCTTTAGAGCTGTCATCTTCCCCTCTAGCTTCATTCTGCTAGACTTCACAACTAGGTTTTTGGTTTTTTTTCTTTTTTTCTGGTTGGCTCTTGTAGATAAATAGCAAACTTTTCTAGTCTCCTTTCTCTACTGCTTTTCCTCTAGTTCACGTGGGGAGTTATATTGTTTCTGGTCACCTACCTTCAAGGGAGATGGAACATCGTGAGGGTCCTTGTTCCTGCTGGAAATGCTGTTCCTGACCCTGTGTTTTCTTTTCACAGCTGCCTCATGCTGGTGTCTGTAGGCTGTCTTTGACCAGCTAAAGCTCTGTAGCTCCTGTATGCTTCTTGCCTATCTTAAAAGTTGAATAGATAATGAGCTTTCGTCTGAACTGGGTTAAATTTGGAGAAGAAAAAAAGCCACAGCAAAACTGAAATAAGGAACAGCGGTTGAAAAAAATGCTTATAGCTGCCTTTAGGTGGTTGTTCATTCTCACCAAAGAGGCAAAGCTTCTTCAAACCAGTTAAACTAAAACCACTACAAATACAGCGAAATCTTTAGTGCCGTCAGTTGATAACCTGGAGTGGTGTATGCCTGTTATGTATGGCTACCTCTCCTAGGAGAGAGATGCGGGGGGACTGATGGTGCCTTAGTCTGTAACATAAGTCAGCGCTGCGGTGTAAGTTTCTGCTGCTGCTGAAATTTAGGCTGGTGGCTGCAGGATATTTGCTTCAGTAAGCAGCAAGGAAAGTAAACAAGTGCAAGTTACCATTTTATAACTGCATTGAGAACGCTGGTTTCCTGTCTTCCCTTCAGCAATTCTCCAAATATCTTTCTTTCCTAAGGGAGAACTCTTATAAAACCTTCTTGGTTTGCTGACGGCAAATGAAATGCTCCTTAGAGCAGCACCTAGAAGCTTTTGATACCTTAAAATCTCACTTGTGCTCTTCACCTTCAGTGTGTCTCAACCCTTTATGTTGCAGGATCTTATGATTCTCCGTAACAGCTGCTACCTGCCAAATAAAAATTCTGAGGCTGCCCAATCCATGAGTGGGCATCGAAACATAAAGAGACGATGCGGGGAGTCGCACCTGGAATCCCCCGCGGGCTGCGGTCACAGTCCTGCCGCTGGATGCGTGTTAAGCAAACTAGTTCAGTTGCCTACACCTCCCCTGTCAAAGCACCAGCTGAAACGGTTAGAAGAACACAAATATCAGAGTGCCGGACGATCCCTGCTTGAACCCTTAATGCAAGGTTACTGGGAATGGTTAGTTGGAAGAGTTCCAGCCTGGATTGCCCCGAATCTGATCACCATCATTGGACTGTTAATAAATATATTTACAACTCTGCTATTAGTATATTACTGCCCAACAGCTACAGAACAGGTAAGCTGTGGACCTCTGACAATCTTTGCTCATAGTTACTATCATCTAGTAGCAGCTGGCCCTGTTCTGTGGTGGGTTCTCCTCTTTGGTGAACCGTTTCTTGCTGACCAGCCCACAGTTCTCATACATTTACGCTAATCTCTATAAATGTTTTTAACGTGTGTGACTCTGTGTGTGAGTGCTTGTGTGTAAAAAGAGCACATGTGGATTCTGGGGTTAGGAGCCTGCTTGCTGAGTGAAATGGCGGTTCCTCTGGCCATTGTGCACCGTATGAAACGGGGTCTAGAACCAAAATAGCTGTTCTGGTGGCAGCTGTGAAGGACCTGCTGCATGAAAGCTGCAGCCCCACAAGGTCTGAGTGCATTTGCAGACAACTAAGAAATGGATTTGCAGCTGTCTTGCACGGCATGTGGAGTTTTTGCCTGGTTTTTTTTCTCTTGCCCATGAGTAGGTTAGTCACCTTCAGCTTTCTGATCTAGAGTTACGTGCAACAAGAAGTGCAAGGTGACTCGATTGGCAGCGAGCTGAGCCTGCCTGCGAGCTCAGCTAGAGTTGCAACACAGCGAGGAACTTGAGCTCAGCCAAGGGACTGAGCTCCAAAGTGGTGCAGCTTGGGAGATCAAGGCTGGCTGCTGCCTCCGTGGCTGGTGTGACTAAACCCAGCTTACTAAAACAAAGCAACACCTTTCTTCATCCTGCGTGGGCCCTGGCAGTTCATGTTACCAGGCAGCGCAGGTCAGGACCTTAGGTACAGCATGTGATGAGCAGTGGGAACACAAAGTCGTCTTCTGGAGTGGCATGCTGCCTGAGTAGTCTGTGCTGTGAGAAAGCTGGGTAAAATTCAGTAGTTTTATTCTTTGTCCTGAATGCACTAAAAGCTCCTGACCTGTCCTCAGAACTGTCTGAACTTCCTGTAATTCCTGGTTTTAGGGATAAAAGTCTTTACAAGGCATTTCAGGTTACTAGTTTCAAAGATGTGTCTCTCTCACTAGAGTTATCTTGTAAAGCACTTTAGGCCTTTCATTTTTGTTAACTGGAAAAGTTTGTCACTTGAATATTGAATCTTATAAGCTGCTTATGCCTAAAAGCAATGAAAAAGGGAATAATTTGGTACAGAAAATGTATTACATATCAAATAGCTGGAGAATGTCTTGCAAATTTTAGTTTTTAAAATATTATCTGAACTCCTTTGTAACCAAGCCTCCCAGCTGAGGTTGGGAGAATGCTCTGTAGTTGAGCGGTGTCAGTTTGTTTCCATCCAGACTCTAAAAAAACCCGTGCAGGTTGGCACATTCAACATTGTGCATCCCTGTTCTTCATATGCGTAGTAAAGGGATGTTTGCATCCCTTAAGAGGTCCGTTGAAACAGATAGTTTGTGGAATTTGGCAGGTGTAAGACAAAAAATTAGTATTAAGTTGGAGCAGTGAATACTGAGAGCAGCTCCTTCCTTTTTCAGACCACGGCATTGTTGTACGATTTGGTTTTAACTTGCTGCTTACTCCCATAGCAGTACCACATGAGTGCTGAGACTCTGAAATTCAATTTGATAGAGAGGCTTCAACCTGTCTGTTTCAGGAACTCAGCAGCTAGTATAGGCCGCTGAACCAGAGCATAATTTAAAATTGAGCGAACAGTTGTATTTTGGTTGGTAATTAAACTGAAGTAAGCACGAAGCTACGCACAGTGTCAGAAAGTCATAGTGCTAGCTGTAGTCTGCTGTATTAAAACACTGTTCCGTGCTTTACAGTTTGAGAGTGACTTTGTGCTAAGTGAATGAGATTGTCTTCTCACTTCAGCTGAAAAATAACTTTCTGCTGAGGTAGCTTTCAGCCTGATCTGATTTGCCATATGGCACTGCAGCCCTGTGTGCTGGCACGCCAAGGAGGATGCCATCTCCGTGGTGGAACTGTAAGCTTGTGCTTTTTAAGTGTCAAGTAGCTGTCTGAGCAAGAAAATGGGGCTTTGAAATTCCAGAAACAGATTTTTTTTTTTTTAAAAAATTTATTTTCCCAAAAGCACTATTGCTTTCAGATGTAAATTGTTTCTTCCTTGTAGCTCAGCCTTGGTTCCGCTCAAAAGCGACTTGCCTCTTCCTGTTGATGAAAGGTGTAGCCAAGGGGATGCAGCTATCGCTTACAGCTTCAGTGGTAGCCAAATGAAAATGAGATACGAACAGTTCTGCTGCCTGCTTAGTTGGGGAGACCCTAGCTAGCAAAGTGCTGAGCAACTGAATGGTTCCTGAATTTTTGTTTTTAATAAAAAAAAGATAATTTGGATAAGAGAGGGAGCTGTGAAATCTTATGCGGATACAAATAATAAGTGGAAACGCCTACCCTTGGTAATGAAAGTAGCATTTAAGAAAGGAGTCGGCAGTCTGATTTTTTTTTTGTTGTGGTGGGTTTTTTTTTTACGCTTATAGAGGAAAAATGGCATGACGCTGAAAGGTAACTTAAACCTTGTGTATGAAATCTGCCCATAAGAAATAGAATTATCATTACAGGCTGGAATTCTGTAGCATCACAACCATGTCTAATCCTCTGCTTTCGGGTGACATGTTTCCCCCTTACCTCTCTTGTGGTGGTTTGCACTGCTAAAAGCAGAGAGTGGTGCCAGCTTTTGAGGCAGAATGAAATGTTTTGGTAAAATGCAGTAGCAGGAACAATGCAAGCTGTAGAATGAATATATTTAAGTTGATATGCTACAAATGAGTCATGGCTGCGTAGACAAAAGAAGCTGGACTCCAGAGCTTTGAGAGGCAAGTCAGCTTGATTAAGCTACTTAGCTGTATTTGGGCTTTATTGGCGTGGTCTGTAAAGTACATCTGCTTGTAAATGCTTGCTGTTATGAAGTGTGTCACATGAAGCTTGCAAAATACCCAAGAATATCTGTTTTATGGATGTGTAAACTGAGACAGACTAATGGCAGCCCTCTGGCTTTTGTGGTAATAATGGTTTATGCTTCAAATACTGAAAAAAAGCTTGAATTGTAGTCTTTGGTCTAGTAGGGATTTGGTATCATTTGTATTTCTGTAGAAATGAATTGTTCTACAGGATGTGAATATTGAGGGTTATTAACGTAGTTTGGGAAAGCTGCTGTTACCTGGTAATTGAAAAAGCAGTTGGTGGTGGAGGTGCTGTACTGCAGAGCACTGAAGCTTTACAGATCTCAGAAAATGTAATCGCTAAACTTGAACTCTAAAAGTTTGAGCCCTTTGCAGTGACATGGTTCTCAAATGCCACTGCAGGCTGGTAATACCCTGTACTTGGCAGCATTCTAGTACCTGACACCTCGTTGAGGTCTTGTGAAGATGAGCTCAGTGTTTGTGACACAGTTGCACGTTTTGGGGGCTAAGGAAGTTTTCCAGTTTCTAAACCACTTGGACAACTTGCACATAACAGGAAAGAGAAGCAAGACAAGAGCTTAAGCACTGCTTTGCAGATGTAGTACTAAACTTTTTTCAGATGCACAGTGCAGCTTGCTGCTTTAGGAATCGTGCTCTGCCTGTTGATCCAAGCTGGTAAGGCTTGTCACTGGTTTATTTACATTTCACATGTCATAACCCCCTCTGCCTGTCCCTGCAAGGAACAGCTTCTGCAAGGTCTGTGAACGTGATCAGGAAGTGTGTGCAAATGAAAAACCACTGTACGAGAGTGTAAGATAGTTCAAATTCAAGCTGCTGCTTTTTTTTAAGGTTTAAAAGATCTCTTACCCTCATTGCCTTTCTTTCTTAGGCACCTCCCTGGGCATACATTGCTTGTGCATGTGGCCTTTTCATCTACCAGTCTCTGGATGCTATAGATGGAAAACAAGCAAGAAGGACAAATAGCAGTACTCCGTTAGGAGAACTTTTTGATCATGGCTGTGATTCACTTTCCACAGGTATTGTCATTTTTAATTGAAGTATGAGGATTAAATGACTCTATTTCAGGGATCAAATCTGGAATACAGAAAAATGCTTCTTTACTGAAGAAGAGGACAACTGATGTTGCTGAATGTATAGCTTTTCAGTCAACCTTCTTTCCATAGACAGTACTCTTGATCAGCTGAATGTCTTCTCTTGTATTACACTGGAAAAAAAAAAAAAATTAAGAATGTGACTAGTTCAATCTCAGCCAGCAGTCTTCTGTGTATGCTTTATCAGAGTCTTAGTTCTAAAAAAATTTCTGTAAGAAGTTGTCAAAAATGCTCTTCTATATTATTTTAGATCGAATCTATATAAAGCGATTGCAAGACAGGTATGAAGCCTAAACAATGGGATGGTAGAAGTCTGAGGTTAAGATTAGAATCAGTAAGATCAGTTCCTTTCTAGGTAGGTAGAGTTCATTGAGCCAGCCTGAAGCTTAACCCTATTGCAAAAGAATGATCAGATGCTTTTGGTTATTTAAATTCTAAAGCTCTTCTGCTTTAAATTTTTATGAATGCTTTATCAAAAGCATGTGTTTAAAGGGGGGGGAGCATGAATCTTAGAATGACAGACCTTGGATTTTCTTCAAGGCATAATAAAAATTGAGAAAATGGGTGGAAAAAGATGTCCAGCAAATCCTGGGTACGTGAGAAACCCCCAAAACTCTGGCTGCAGGCTGGAGTTTCATAAATCTCTCAAGTCCCTTGGCGTCTAATCCCATTAAGTTCAATAAGAATGTAGGAGACTAAGCAACCCTCAATACTGAGGACTTCTGATAACTGATATGAATTTAAATATACATTTTTCAGTCTGTACTTCTTTTAAATGGAAATGTTAATCTCATGTATGTGAAATAAAACACATCAGGATACCTTCCTCCTGTCTCCTTCTCTGGGTCCTCTTGTTAGATTTGTTTCTGGTAAGGATCTTTACGCACGTACACACTTCATCTTTTTACTATGTGACTGATTTTCTTCTGCAGTCTTTGTGGTTTTGGGAACTTGTATTGCTGTGCAGCTGGGAACGAACCCTGACTGGATGTTCTTTTGTTGTTTTGCTGGAACATTCATGTTTTACTGCGCGCATTGGCAGACGTACGTCTCTGGAACGTTGCGCTTTGGCATGTAAGTACCTTGGCTGAAAATAAAACTGAAAGTTAGGCTGCTTTCCTATCTAGTTGCACTTCATGTGGTTGTAGTTCAGGTACTTAGAGCAGTAGTAAATTGTTTATATTCATATATACATACTTAAGAGTTTGAGACAGCTATTACCTGTTGGATCTGCAATTAATACTGAATGTTACTTGGTTTGTTTTAGGAGTGGTAAAATATCTTTTGTCATATTAGTTAATTAGGAGCTTTTGATGTGATTTAAACCTAAATAAATAAGGGAAAGTACATGGTGTTTCATCCCCAAGACTGCAATGCTTTTGTCAGATGGTGGCAGTCTGGCTTTAGTATTCAGTTAACTACTGTCTCTTTGTCTTGCTTGACTTGTGATGATGTATAGTTAACCTTTACTATTAAGCACAACTCTTAAAGTATAATGTATTCGTTGACACCTTGCCTTCAGTTCCAAGTTCTGAATCCATCTTAGTGTAGACTGTGGTTCTGTCAATAAAAGGACCAAAATTGCAAGGCCGAGAAAGTCAACAGCTGAAGTCCTGTTTACTGGTGGGTGAGGGTAGGTGGGCACAGACAAGGACTCGGTGAGCTGTGGGGTTCACTTGCCTTGATGTGGAAGTGCACGCTTATTCTGTGTTTGCATTCATAGATTTAACAAATGTATTTCAAGTAAGTACACTGCAGAATGATTTTGCAGCTGGAAACCTTTGAAATTTGCCCTTATTTTGTATGGGATTTTGAAACAATGCCACAACATGCACTGTTTATTTACAGTCTGCTGTTACTGATCTATGGATACCCAGCTACTGCTAAAACAGTACAATTATGGACCTCCTGTCTGTAACGGCTCTTACTGGCAGGGTCTCTTGAGAAAATTCTGTGTTTCTGATCAAAAACATAAGATATTGCGGCAGTTTTCAATGTCTATTGGAGGAAGAGAAAAAGAAAATCTAGACCCCTGTTCTAAGCCTGATTACAGAGCAGATAGAATAGTTTCAGTCAATCCTCCGATACTTAAATTTTCCATCTGGCTCAAATCTTGTGCTGTTTTAGGCTCCTAACTTTCATGCTGTACCACAGGTCTCAATACTGAATGCTTTTAGTGTCCTTTGAACTTTATGGGGCTCTGATAATTAAAATTTTCCTGTTATCGATCAAAGAACACAAAACACCCAAACCTTGGCATGTGCTTGACTTTACAGATACAAGAGTCAAACCCACACAGTTTGCTTTTGTGCTCCAGAGAAATGTGTATGTTACTCCTGGTATTCACTGTAACTTTTGCTTTTGGCTTTTGTGAGGAGTCTTTGTATTTTGGAGACAGCATTTGGTAGCAGATACTGTTGTTCTGCATGGCCTTATATTATGACAATTTAATGATCCCTCAGTACGTAGCTAATTTGGAGAAGGCAATAAGCACGAATGTGTGGGTATCATCATTTTAGATAATGGACAGCACTGTATAGTAAACACATTTGTCCCGTGTTGTAAGGTTAATAGACTGCCATAAGCTGACATTCATTTCTATGGCAGAAACTCAGATTATTTATCCCGTTAATTGATTTTTGCTGTTTGCTATAGTTTTTTTCCCCTGAAGTTCTCATTTCACCAATCATAAAACTGAAAGTCTGTATTTTATCTACACTTTCAGATTCACTGGAGCAGGCTTAGGTATTCTTACTCCTGAATAAGTGAAGTCTGAGACAGCTGTTGAAAGGAGCCAAAAAGGTCTTTAGTGCACAGCAGCTTTTTCCTGTCTGTGTATCCTATGTAGTAACTTCGTCAAAAACACACAGAGGGGCTGTGAAAAGTAGTGATGTTCTAGGAAACGTGACAGCATTTCTATCTTGCCTTCCATTCCAAAGAAGCAGGGAAGAGCACGTAGTTGGTTATGACTTATTATGCTTCTGTGATGAGATTGTCCAAGAAATTGTATTTCATTAGAGATCAACTCAATAAGCAAATTGGAAAGAGCTCAGAAGAGCAGCAGGCTGCTAAAGGGAGAGATTAATATTTTACTCCTTCCACATAGCTCAGACATGAACAGTTAAATGTATAATCAACTCTGCTTGCTGAAGAAGTCCATTGACTTAAAAAAAAAAAATTAGTTTGCCAAATTAAGTGTATGCTTGCAGAACAGAATGTCTGATTCACATATGCTGTCACTGTACCAGCCTTGACAATTCCCCGAAGCTGTGCAGAGCGCACGTTGTGTCAGACTATCGGCAGAGCGGGAGCGTTCCCCCTGAGGGAGGAAGAAATGGGATCGTTTCTGCTAAGTTCCTGTGGAGTATTGCAGGTGGAGTAGGAAAACTATTCATTTAATTGTGCCCAATTACTGAAAACATCAATTGTGCTGGTTCTTTTTCTTCCCACTGACAACTGCAGGGAGCTGCTCTGCGCTACTCCAGGACTGTAGAATAATGTGTTCAGATGGTGAGGTTCTGTGATCTGTCTCCATCTTTAAATGATCATATTTATTTTATTAGATCTTGGCAGCTGATGCAAACTTCTCAAAAAGCAACTTGAGTTGGTTAAATAGCTCAAAAAAATAGCTAGAGGTCAGTATTGCTTAAAAATTCTCCCTGAGGAAGCAGGAAGCGTCTCAAAGCAAGTCAGCTTGGCTACAGTAAAAGTTTTATTTAAGAACAAACACCCGACCTGGGAATGGGCTTGTTAAAGAGCAGGAATATATTGCACACTTGAAGAAACAAAAAGGTGATTCTGAATTGCAGGAAAACATTCAATATTAAAGCAGTCAAAATACTTTGTTCTCCTGTTCTGGTTTTCGGCACAGGAACTGGTTTATCTGGATTGTGGACTTGCTGTGCTGCAATACAGAATGAGCTTTATTTCAGGCTTAGTCTTGTATGAGTACAGCTGTGCCAGAACTGGGGCACGTCTGGTTTGGAAAAAGTGCATTTTCTTCTGCATATCACAAAAATCAAACTGGCAAGCCCCAATGGACTTCCACATGCCCATGTGGAAGAGATCTGGTATCTTAGGAACATGGTGCATAAGTGGGAATCTTTGGGGAATACAGTGCATGAACCCTGAAGGGAGTTTGCCTGCCATTAGGTGGAGCCCATTACCTGTGATTACTAGCTCTGGTTCTTCCAGATCCAAACTTATTCCACTTGGATTCAGTACTGGCTCACTGTGCTGGCTTCAAGAAATCTATGAGGAGATGTCTGTGTCTGTGCAGGTTCAGTGCTGTATCGAACCTTACAAGGTCAGTGCACAGACAGTCTGACTCTGCAGGCGCTGTCTCAAATCCAGGATTGCTAGAAAGGAAGCTAGAGCTATTGTTCCCCGTCAGATCTGAGCTGGCTTCTGCACTGCAACTTGAGTGTTGTCTTAAGACGGAAGACACAGCACGGGGCAGGTAAAGACCTTGTATGCCCAGCCACGCTGGACTGGGGAGGAAGTGCGAAGTCATGTTTTAAAAACCCAGTGGGCACTCATGAAGGGTCCACCCAGAGACAGGAGGGTGTTGCTGCACCATGGTCTGCAGCATTTCTCCCATGAGTTAGAGCGTTGTCTGGTTTATCACAGTCTTTCTTAATTGAAATACGGAAAGTTGGTGGTAGTAGAAATACACACAATGAGATGGAAATTAGTTTCTAAGGACGCTTTGTAAAGGCTGTCACATCAGTAAACGCTGAGAGGAAGGCTCAGTTCTTACCAGCTTTCATATAACTGAAAAGTTAAAAATGTTACTTCACTGTTTGAATAACAGTCCCTTGAGAAAGCAAAAGCATTCAGGCTGTCTAACAAAACAGCCATTATTGAGGAATGTTGGAGAATTTGGGGGAACATTCTTGTTCAGTGACACTGTAGCAGTTGCACATAAGCAAGAGCCCACTTGGTATGGGTTAGTTTAGGAAGTTTAATTTGGTTGACCTTCTGAGCCTTCTTGCCAGCACTACCATTGAGGTGTAAAGGAGAGACTAGTAAAGGAGGCCTTATTTCAGAAAGCAGCTACAATGAAGCCTTCCTCTTTAGCAGTTAGCAAAAAAGGAGTTAGTGTGTTAGTTTAGACAATTCACACCAAATATCAAAATACAGAGATGGAAGCCTTCCAAGTCAAAATTTAGCACATTGAGTTCTTGCTCTTGGGAGCAGCTTCAGGATCTTGGGATTATGGTAGGAGATAAGGCAGTAATCTTCATGATTAGAGGGCTTAAAACTTTCCATCTTGTGAGTTTTTCCAACCCTTCTTCAAGAACTCTAACACCTTGGTTATTTGCAGAGGAAAGTCTGAAGCTCAGCAGAATCTCTTTTGATGTCAGGGGGAAATTAGTTTCTCTACGCTCACAAGAAGTATGCACTGAAATATCATTGTGGTAGGTGTTAAGGTTGCTGCTTGCAACCTGCTGCCTTCTGCATCCTTTAGTCACTCATTTCCACCTGCCAGCATTTCTCTAGTGCTTGGTGTGTGTCATATAAATATGTATAAGTGCCTTGCTACAGCATTAATACATACAGCTGAAATTGCTGAGGGCTGACATAAACGAGGAGGGGGGGTTTCCACATCGTGATCCTCCTCCTCTCCATCTCACAAGTCTCTTAACAGTGTTTTAAACCAAGAACCAAGCAGTCACGTGCAGAGATGCTGCTGCTGATTTTTCTGCCTTTACCATTGGTGCTCTGTGAAATGGTGAGCTTCAGTGTAATAGCCACATGCTTTGCCTCGTTATCAGACCTGTTAATCAATATTAACGAGCAGCAAAAGGAAAAACTTATATATAATCAGTGTATTACAACAAAGAAAAGATAAAAGCTTGTGGCTTACTTTTAATACTGTTTTTACCTCAAGGTGAATTTCCTGTAGGTGGGAATAGTTTTAACTTGCTTATGCTTTTCTTCTGTACGGTTTCCTTCATTCATGCTATTTGTACTTCATCACATCCAAGTAAAATGCTGGGTTGGAATGAGTTAAGATTAAACTCCATAATAACCTTTAACACGAAGCATTTGAACTTCTAACATGTGACTTTTAGCCTTTTTTTTCTCTGGTGTGATGACGAACATTCTTTTCTTGCTGCAGTGGTTCCCTTAAGAAAACAATCCTTTGTCTCGTGCTCGGATTTGTAGTTCATTGCCCAGCCTGAGTAATCCCACTTGCACGCTTGGTAGATATGGATAAGACAGATGGAAGAATCTTCGGCTCTCAGGCCAGAGCACTGCTGTGTGGGGTATTAAATAGTAGACAAATCCTTTTGAGTTTCCCAGCCTCATAACTTCTGTTTTCTGATGAGGCAAGAGTGTTTGTCTTGTCTGCTGTGTTTTGCCACATGGGACTGTTGCAGAGAATTCTGTGTGTTGGGGAGGAGGAGGATGGTAAGTAAATGCCCCCCCTTAGTTTCACACACTATTCAAAAGAAGCTGCATTAGATCAGCTGAATTGGTAGTGATTGACTTGATTTCAGAGCAAACTGCAGTGTAAGTATCTGTTTCCTGTTGTTCTTGGTGGGTTTGCTTTCTCAGGAAATCTCTCAACTCTGAATTAAATCCTTTCGGTTCTCCACAAGGAAAGAATCGACTGCAGCTGTCTCTAGACTCTGAAACTTCAGTGGTGGCCCTTGTGAAGTCTAATGGCTTGTTTGATTAAACAGGACCTTTTAAGAATTGCACATGGAATATGCTCAATAAATTAGCACTGACAGTATATTCTGGATGCATGACTAATCAGTTGCGTGTTAATTGGCACCAGCTTGACGAGGGAAGCCAGCAGAGCAGACAGCATGCAAAATAAGACTTGACACTGTCAACATCTAAGTAGAGTTAAGCACATGCCGAGGTTGATGGCCCCCTCTTAAGCTTTCCCGGATGATGTTTAAAAAAAATGAATGTCTGAATCACAAATATCACTTAGAGTAATATAGGGGAAAAAAGGAAAAGAAACTGCAGCTGTCCTAAAGTACCAAAGCTGCGGTGTTTGTGTATGTGACTTTCTCTTCCCATATTCCTTAAAATACCAAATGTTACATTTGTTAACTATATACAGTATTATGTGCTGGGATAATTAAACTGAAAATGCTCATCAGAGTGAAATTCAGTGTGCCTTCTCATGTGGACTGCATGTCGTAAGCCCTCTCGGTGCCATCGGGATGAACTTTGTTTCTCCGATCGTGTACCTTTCTTAATCAGTTGGCAGGTTACTGGATGGCGGTCTGCGTGCTTCTGTTCCAGGCATGCTTTGATAAGTGCTGCAATAAACAGGATCTTTGTTAGAGCTGAATCTGTTATGGCTGAAATATTTTTTTTTTAAACCAGATGGTTTGATGTAACTTCAATTTGATCACACTTTAAAATATTTTAGTTATCAAATGCTATAAATCTGTATTGTACCATAAGGTAGTTGTGGCTGTGTTGGCTACAGCTTGTTTTTTCATCCCTTTCTGTCAGGGTTGAAAAATAAATGTATGCAGAACAGAATCTGGTTGCCACTGAATAGGGTTCCAGAGCTCACTTGACTTTTTAGCCAAAATTGGTCATCATTTGCCAAAAAGCCGAGGAGTTGCATGAGCAGGGAGGTGTAACTATGTGTTTTCCTTTAGAGGTGGCAAACTCAAGATCCAGTCTGTGCTTCTGCTCTACAACAAATACGCAGCAGCATCTTTAGATGAAGAACTTGTATATTTGGTGTCATTTGGAGCTAATAGCACGGGGTAGGGAGATGAAAGCTCCTGGATGGTGTTTGATTATGAATTTTATTTGCTGTGACTTGGAGCAAGGAATTTAATTTTGTTTTCTCATGCGCACGTGGTTGATTGTGTTTGCCCCCATGTTGGAGTGGTGCTGTAAAACTGCAAATTGTAGAAGCTCTGAATAGAGTTTTGAATGTGTAAAAAAATATTATGTGGGTTACAATATTTTTATTAATTCATTAATACTTACGGTTTTTTGGTCGTTAATTCCCTTCCTCTGACCTACTCTTCAAGTTATCTCAACTGCTGCACAGTAGTTGTCTGGATTTTGTTCTTTATGCCATGACTGAAGATCCCTTCTAATGGTTCCAGTTAACTGAAGTGCTCAGGAAAATGTTTTGAAATGTTTCTTTCCCTCACACGTAGATTTGATGTTACGGAGTCTATGCTCTGTACAATAGCAATCCAGCTTCTCACAGGAACTCTGGGGCCCTGGTTCTGGAACTACACGGTAAAGCGAATGTTAATGCTACCTGGCAAGCAATGGCATGGACTAAGCAGAGGCAGCACCTTTGTCATGCACATAGTAACTGGTAGATGAAAAGCAGCTTTCTAAGGGTATTTCACAAGTGCTTTAATACGTGGGGAAAAAAAATGTTTGCAAAGTATGAATAAACAATAAAAATCAGATCTAACTGGAAATAAATTATTTTTTGAAAGCATTACGTTTTACTTGAAAACAAAGCAAAACCTTGCCCATTAAACAGAAAAGTTTGCTCTAAACATTTCTTTTTATTTTGTCACAGTTCTGGCTTCACCTAAAAGATACCCAGGGTTGTGGAAGCAGCTCTATAAGTGTGGGTGTAGGGTAACTTTGTTGGAACTGCTTTTTCAAGTTGTAGAATTTTTTTGTTGTTGTTGTTTAAATACCTTTCCACCAGAAAAAAGAATTACTTGGCTAGTTTGGGGAACACTATGCTGTACAATAGCTTAAAAAGACACCAGGTACTGGTTAAAAATGCCTGGGTTGAACTATACCACTTCATCCATGTAGTCTGGTCGCTTAACTGTGCTTGTAGCTTCGTCGTTAAGCAACCTCATTTCCTGGTTGTCTCTCTTTTCAAAATGCTTTTCCTTATGCTTGTGCTAAATATATCTTTCTCCACTCTGGTTTACTACTCTTTAGAAAGGACTTTCTCTTCCTTAGGTCAGCTTTTTTTAATACAGTGTATATAGGTGGGGTTCCCCCCCCCCCAATAAAATGGTATCATTAAAAGGGAGTAAGTTGGATTTCTTGAAACATCTCTCAGTTGCTGGATTATCAGCCAGGAATTTCTATTGCAATATTTGAGGATATAAGAATAATTTTTTTGATAGCCACCTTGGGACTGCATCAGATTTTAAATAAAACTGAGAGGTGGGGTTTTTTTTTTTTTTTGCTTGTTTATATCCCCTTTGTTAAACTTGCATTGATGCAAATGATGCTGTTTTTATTGGGGTTTTTTTATGTAATGGTTCATAACAGCCTCTGCTTTTATGAGGCTATTAGAAAGAGTCCTTAATTACCAGCTCTACTTCAGATCCAACAATATCAGCACTCTGGTAAATCATGGTGTATGTCATATCCACCGGCTGCATCTGACAATTTAAGTCGAGTGCCAGTTAGGCGTGCTCTGAAGATAATGACATAATTTTTAAATGCTTTGTTGATAGTCTAGGAAAGGCTGGAAATATTTAGTGGCAGGAAATGGTAGCATAGCAAGCAATAATTTGAAGGAAGGAAGAGTTCAATCAAGATTTTAGCCTGTTGTGATAACAGCATTATGACTCTGAAAAGTCACTTGGAGGGGCGGGGAATCCTTTAGTACCAAAACATTCAGAGAAGACTTCCGAAGTTGCCCACTGGTATGATGTTTATGTGAGAGGAAGCAACTCAAATTCTGTAATGCAAGTGAATCGTTTAAAATGGATGAGGGTGAATTACTGTCCACTGGAGGAGAGAGGGAGAAATTCTGATTCTCTGCACGGGTGACCTAGAGCTGGTGGAGATATCAGCCTGCAGACCCCACCCTGGGAAAGGATGCCTTTGTCCAAGAAGGAATTTATTTTAGAATCATAGAATCATGGAATGTTTTGGGTTGGAAGGGACCCCTAGAGGTCATCTAGTCCAACCCCCCTGCAGGAGCAGGGACACCGCTCACCAGGTTGCTCAGAGCCCCGTCCAACCTGGCCTTGAATGCTTCCAGGGATGGGGCCTCCACTACCTCTCTGGGCAACCCCTGCCAGTGTTTCACCACCCTCATTGTAAAGAATTTCTTCCTTCTAGTCTAAACCTACCCTGGTTTAGTTTAAAACCATTACCCCTTGTCCTGTCATTTTTTTTTCCCCGTTTGTTCTTATTTTCCTTTTAAACAGATAAATTACTAGAAAGGGGAGCAGACCCCCCTCCACCCCCCCAAAAAAAACCCCTCAATCCCAAACCCAACCCATCAGTCCCCTCAAAGAAATAGCAACAGAGGGCAATATTGTTGTGTGTGGTTGGACAGTGCACGGCCGAAGTAACGCCGATGGTCTCGGTGCAGCAGCTGTGGGAGGCGACGGAGCTCCAGGAGCATTTTACAAATGAAAGCAGTGGTTGGTAGGACTGCTGTCTGCCGGGGATGAGCCAGGCGGAGCACTTTGTCACTTCTGCTCCAGTAACAGAATGCCAAGTGGTCGCTTGTGACAAGTCCCCTCACGCCTGCTAATTTTAACCAGTTTTTAGGCATACGGAATGACAGAGTAGACTTAATTATCTTCTTAAATTCTTGCATATGTAGTTAAAGATGTCTTCTAGAATCTTTATTTTTAGTCTTAACTAATAAGTGAAGAAGCTGCTGATTCGAAGTCACTTGGAGCACGCAAAGCATCACGCTTATTTTACATGGTTTGAGGGCAGGTGGTATAGATTTTTATTACAGTTTTGTATTATCTCTGAGATGGTTAAGCTACAGGAAATATGTATTCACGCTATTCTTTTTCATCTGATAGCTGTTCCATGTGACAAACTTTCAGAGTGAGGAAGTATAATACAGCCCTGTCTTGAAAATACTACGCGATCTGGCAAAATAAGAAATGAACAGATTGCAACTCTTGCAACGCAGATAAACCTTGTACTTGCGTGTGCTGGGTAGTGAGGCTTTTCCCCTCAAGGAGAGGGGAAAAAAATGTCTTAAATTGTTAACGAATTTTGCTTATGCCTTTAGCCTATGGAGAAATTACTTAAAAGAACATGAAGGCTTTAAACGGTGGATAACAAAAAGATTTGGGGAATCAAGTTAAAAAGTGTAAATGTGCAGAATTCTGAAGAGCTTCAGCGCTGCGTCCCCCTTCCCGCAGCTCTGCGGTGTCACCCTCCAGTACTTGTACTGGGGGAACGCGGCTTTTGCTTGTAGACACCTCACACCTTGGTGTTTTCCATAGACCAGAAGTGGGCGGTTTTAATAGTTTAGCACAACGTGTATTAGGTACGGAGGAATCACAAAGGAAGGTGTTTAAGGTGAATGAATGTGGAAAATTCTCAGGCTTTTATAGGAAATAAAATGTTAAAATAGTACTGTTCCTGATATGTCTTGTGACATAGTAGAAGATTAAGTTTGAAAATGAGCAAGTAATCTGTATTCAAGTGTGGCACGACGAGGAAGGAAGGTTAATGGGGTAAAACGTGTTGCAGTGTGCGAGTAAAAATCCATTGCAGTCTCGCTGCAAGCGAGGGGTGAAATGTGCGTTTAAAACCTCACAACTTTTATGCTTCCCTAACTTTATCTGAATTAGAACGCGTAGGTACTCGGGTTTACAGCCTTTGGTTCACAAAGGTAGCTGGTGCGGTGTTGACATTGCTCGACCTAGTCCCCGCTTGCCGTCTTCAGCTCTGCAGAGCTGCTGTTTGTTATTATTTCAACACATCAGTTTGCTGCAGAATCAATATTTTTCAGGGTCATTTTCAGTGTTTTTTCCCAGTCCTACAATTAGATGTTCTATCTTGGCGCTTTTAGTTTGCTAAACTATTGAGTCTAGGTTCTTTGTTGCTTTGTCTTCAGTGTCTGATCTTTGTTCCTTGTTTCTTTGCCTGGATGTTCCTGGTGATCTTAAAAACTTGATTCAGGGTCTTCTGTTTATTTTCTAGAAGATGAAAAAGTCCCTGGTTTATTTGAAGAAATGATCTTTGGAAGGAGGCTGCTTTGTGTCTGTTGAGGAGCTGTTACAATGACTTTACGTCCCTCTATTGTAGTGGGGGCATGTCTTGGGGGAAACAGTTTGTTTCATTTGCTTCGTTTCATACAATACTGATGTGACTCAATTTGTCAGGAAACATCAGGCAAAAAGCTGTCAGGTTAGGGGAAGTGTGGCTCGAGTGATTGCTGAAAATATCCCCGTGAAGAAACCCCCTTACTTGAGCTGCAGAATTCATCCTGCTAGCTCTTTCCATTTGTTTTTTCTTTGGATGTCCACTGTAGCATTTAAATGAGTCAATAAATACAAACAGAAGGAAAAAATAGAATCAGGCTTTGAACTGGCTGGTTCCCTTCTTGCTTTGAAATGATTTTGCTTTCTTTACAGGTCTGCTTATGGTACCAGGCTACTGATTGTGGGCAGTAGTTACGCAGGGGGGTCTGCAGCACCAAAGGCCTTTTCCCACTCGTGATTTCCCAGTGCTGTGGGTTTTTTCCTTGTAGAACCCATCGTTTTGCATTGACACTAAAAACCCTTTTCTACGATTAGTTGGTAAATGATCCACTACTCCAGTTTGTGGTCCTTAGCGCAGGAAGAGGCGCTCCAATGCGTAATGCAACTATGTGTGGGGGAAAAAAAAAAATAGTACTATTTATGTAATATTTAAGTAGGAATGTTATCACCATGCTTTGCAAATAACTTCCCTAGCCACTAAAGGAAGCTATATATATATTTTTCCTCAAAAGGCCAGCGTGGGTAGTACAGAAAGGCTTTAGTCTAATCCAAACTGAGTGCCCATGCAGCCCTGCTTTTGTCTTGTCATTTTGTTAGGTACCTTCCCAGTTCTGCCAGAATTTAAAAACAATATGGTGACTGAGGCAATTTATGGATCGTTTTATTACTAGTACATTTTATCTTGAAAGAATTAATAATTACAAGTTAATCATTAAAGCATAGGAATGAAAGTCCTCTAGATTGCCTGACATGTTAATGCTTTCCAGGTAGTGCCGTGCCTTACCTTTGCTCAGTAGCTTTCTCGACAAAACCCTGGGTCTTGGTTTTCTGATTGCATTCTTTCACTTTTTTTTTTTTTTACTGTGTTACATTTTAAGGGCTGTTCAGGACTTTCAGGAGCACTGGTAGCAGTCCACTTGTGTCGTATTTGGAAGCCTTCGTTCCCATTTATTTACTCCCTTGTTGCCTAAGTCTGTGGCTGCATGGTCACTTTGGCTCAGCACGGTTTTTCTCAGTTGCCAAGAGAGGCCATGCAGACCTTCCACTGCCCTCTTGTTTGTGCTTCCAGCATTCATGAGGCCCTACAAAATGGATAAGGAAAGCTTATATGCTAGAAATTGGGACAGGAACCTTTCTTTTCTTTTTTCCTTTCTTTGGGTCATTTTAGCATTTCCCGATCCAGTTGATGGCACGCGGCCGTAGAGCTGGCACAGGGGAGAAGGTGGGACTGAGCAGTTGGTTTTTGGGGGAGAAAGTGATTGGTCTTTGGAGAAGCCGGGATGACTGTTCCTTTAGCAGCAGCATGGATTTAGGCTGGTTTAGTGCACAGTCATTTAAAATTCACATAAATGAATAGGGAACAATGTGCCTCTCTTGCCTTTCACCCAGCTTTTGTTTCCAAATGTTGTTCCCTTCTGTGGTCTAGCTTTGAGGAGCTGCCCGGATAGATTCCTGTGCTCTTAGATTTCTAAGTAGTGGCTATTTGACGTTCAGGGAGGGGGGCGGGGGGAAAAAATCACTGGATAATTCCAGCATCAGGCATGTACTCTACAGTCATGGAGCATGCCTTTTTAAAAGGCGATAGGACGAGGGGAAACGGCCTCAAGTTGTGCCAGGGCAGGGTGAGGTTGGCCATGGGGAACAATTCCTTCCCCTTGGGGCTGTCAGGCACTGGAAGGGGCTGCCCAGGGAAGGGGTCGAGTCCCCAGCCCTGGGGGGATTTAACAGCCGGGCAGAGACGGTGCTGAGGGCCAGGGTTTGGGGGTGGGATGGCAGGGGTAGGGGAACGGTTGGGCTTGGTGAGCTTAAAGGGCTTTTCCAACCAAAACAATTCCGTGATTCTAAGTCATCCAACAGTGAGAGTTCTTTTTCATCCTCAGTATTGAGAACTTATGCTTTGCTTTAAGTGTTTAGTTTCTCCTCAGTTTTTTTTATGCCTTTGTCTTAAGGAGCCCTTTAGTGTTAAAAATCTTCTCTTTATGTAGAATTGGAGTCAAGACTTGTATTTGTTCTGCAATGTGAGATTCTTGCAATAAGTCAGGAAGGAGTTTTTAACCAAATACACTCGCAGTTCATCGCTGAAGCCTTCCCAGCTGCCTGATGCCATTTTTATTTGAGTTTGTGGAGGGCAGAACTACAGGCAGCAGAGCAAAGGTTGTACCATGGCTGTGTAAAGAAGATAATGCTGTCTCCTGAACCTGAATCCAGGCACAGCTTCTGTGGATTTGGTTGGGCTCCCAGTTTTGTGTAAGAGTTTGGCTTTCGGAATACCTTGTCTTTTATGATCTGAAATTTTTTTGGAAGTATATGACCTTCCTTTATTTTGCGTTAAGATTACTGCTGCCAAAAGAAACCTGATTTACTGTCCAAGGAAAGCTACAAACTTGAGTTACCTACGTTAGTTATTAGTCACTGTTTCTGTGAGCTTTCTCAATTGCTTTATATTCTTTCAGGTCATTGATGGAAGTAGTGAAATAGGCTAAAACGCATTCCTGTTCAACCTGTGTGGGTTCTCGGAGCTGCTTCAACGCTTGCTCGGTTGGACACGCTTGAAAACAATCTGACTCCAAAAGCTAGGAGGAAGCCATTTGCATTTAATCAGATGTTTTGTGTATCTCTCTTCTTGCATGGCTGAGTATTTGTACTTCTTCTTGCAAGGTAGCTCAATGGCTCAATCTGTTTGTGTGAGGACTGACAAGTAGGGATTTTTTTAGAACATTCTTTCCTCCTTGTGGAAATTGATTTTTTTTTTTTTTTTTCTTTCTTCCCTTAAGCCAGTTCTGACTGACTTACGGGATTGTAATTGAACAAATCAGAATATAGGAGGACTCCTGAGGCTATTTCCTCTGTAACTCATATCTCCATGCTTGGTGTAGTGAAAAGAAAATTTACAAAACAGACATGTACAGGAAACACTTTTCTTGGAATCTTCTCTGGCTTTCCTCTGGCAGCTTTGACTAAACGTTCCCATTATATGCCCAGAGCCTGGCTAGTTCATGGGTATTGCTGCTCTCCTACCTTCTTTATCCTTTATCCCTCTGCTTCACCGCGGGGAGGGAGCAGTGGGAGCTTGCAGCAGGGGCAGTCAGGGGTTGGGTGCCTCGTACCCTGTTTCCCTGCTGGCGATGGTGCTGCCGAGTGCCGATTCTGCTGTTTCTTCCATAGGTGTGTGTCCTGCTCTTAGGGAGTTGCTCAGAAAGGCTCTTGGGTGATGGAAAGGTGCGGTTGCACAGTGGGAGATGGATGGAGTGCTTTTACAGCCTGCTGAAAGCAGCAGCCAGCATCTAGAGAATCCATAGTAAGAATAAGAGATTGCATTGAATTCCCCATAGTTGCCCTTCTGCTTTCTTATGCTTTGAGGATGTTCTACATAGAAATTAGATGCAGCCTCATAATTATCCCGTGTGCATATTGATCTGCTGCTGAAACAAAATTGCGTTTTGGCCAGACTGGAGATGCTCAAATGAGAGGATCTACTCCAAAGCTGGGACAAAAGCTGTAGAGAAAACGTGGTGGCACGCTGATCTGATACTAAACTTATTATATGTTTTTGTAGCTCATTTAAGGCAGACAGGCAAAAAAAACCCCAACCCTGAACCATTACTTCCTGATGCCTATGTCGTTGATAACAACTGTGTTTCTGTAACAGCAAGGCATGTATTTACAAGAGGTGATTCTGAGTATTTTTAGGTGGAATTGCATTATTGGAGATAAGGAGTATATGCCGTGAATATTTCACGCTTTCTTGGAGGATTATTTTTGATACAGTACTCCAGTATCAGAGAGTTTTATTTGGCTTCACATTATAACCAGCAAGTCCAGCCTCTTTATTTTTCACTTGCATTTTTTTCTTCTGTTTCTGGAATTGATTTGTCTGGCCTTGGTTTTTCCCTCTTGCTAGCTCCAAGACTTTTGCACACGCTTTAAAACAAAGTCTTAAACTCAGTCTTTTCTGTAAGCCTCTCCTTCTTGCCCTTCTGCAAAGCGTACTAGCTGTGCTGGAACCAGAAGTGGTTTCTCTTCTTGCTGCATGTTAGAGACTGAATTGCGTAATCTTTAGCAATGCAGCTGACTGTACCGTTTACATTTGCATAAACTCTCCAGGGATTTGTGTTTCTCTTAAAAAGCTTGATACTATTCAGAGAGAATAGTTCTATTAAAAAATAAGGCAGGGAGTATAATAAGGTTTAAAAATATCTTTCCTGAATTTTATCATCTGAAATAAATTCTTTTTTTGTTGGTGGGCAAGGTTAAAACTCAATATTGGTTTCTGCAACTGGCAGTGGTCTGTTAAAAGAAGAGTTCCAACAGCTTTTGACAATGGATTTTTATTGCACTGTGAAATAAAACAAAAAGGATAGCACAGCATGGCTCTTAATTTTAACCATAAAACTAAAATACATTTTTTGCTTTCTAAATTATTTATAAATTTTGCCTCTCTTGTTTTCCTCAGTATTTTGGAGGTTTTGTACTGTGCATGATAGAGGAGAGCTGCTGAGCTTGCAAATAACTGACTTGAAATTGCTTTGAATAATTTTGCTTTTTTTTTTGGCTTTTTGTACCTAATCAGAATTGATGTGACTGAAGTGCAAATCTTCATAATAATCATGCATTTACTGGCAGTGATTGGAGGACCACCTTTTTGGCAATCTCTGGTAACTTTGTTCATGTTCTTATTTTATCCTTTTTAATAATCTAGTAGACACCTGGAAAAACTACCTGCAAATAGTAGCAGAGTTTAATTAGGGAGGGGAAGGTCTCACTTTTTCTCGTAAAGGGAAATACATATTTTTGAGTGTAGGTCACATGGCAATAACTGTGCACTCTGGCTTTACCAGAGTTATTAAAACAAGCTATTACTTTGTATCTTGTGTTTGCAGGTAGAAAGCTATCAAATGTTGCACAAACTTAAATGTACCTTCAGTGAAATCCAGCTTTCTTTGAGAGAGCTGGCCAAAACTTGAATGAATTCCGTGCAACGAGCTAGATCAGCCATGGAGGAGTACTAAATTGGATTCAGGATATGGGGGAGACTTTTGGAGAGGAGTTGGTAACCATCAGTTTTTAAGTTGGCCTGAATGTGGCTGACAACTCTTATCTGTATGGGGGGAAAAAATTATCACGTGGCTTGGTTTTTTTCTCTCCTGGTGTGTGTTTGGTGGTTTTTTTTAGCAGTGAGCATCCTAATTAAGCAAGCTGACTGTCATGGACTGGCTGCATATAGATCCTGCATATCTTATATAGGCTTGCCAGCCCATGTCAGCTGGCGGTTTATGGGCTGTTCTTAAGTTGAGTTTGTGTTACTGAAGCCACGGTGGGCTGTCAAAAATAGCATTGCCCAGAGACAAGCATGTATGTGCACATACAAATATAACAAATTTCTGGAAATAACATCTAAAGCGTTGGTTTCCCGGAAGGTTTTCCTTCCTGAGTATTGGTCTTGTTTGTGGACTTGATAAACACAATTCTTAAGGTGGATAAAAAAAATCTTGATTTGCAATAAAACCAAGAGATGGTCAAAAAATTACTGAAACGTGTCACCCCAAACTGATCAATTTCTAATCCGCTTCAGATAACTAGAAATGAGCCCTCTAACTCTGTAGAGAAGATCTAGAAAAAGGAGCTAACCTCGGCTACCCCATCTTGCTACGTGTGCTTTCAGGCTTAAAAACCCCAACCCCCCCCCAATTAATGATGTAAACTGTAAAGTAAATACCATCTAAAGAGAACGAGTGGGGATAAAACTAGTTGGAAAAAAATGAAGCTGCAAGTCAGCTTCTTGGTG
Source organism: Egretta garzetta (assembly GCF_000687185.1). NCBI lineage: Eukaryota > Metazoa > Chordata > Aves > Pelecaniformes > Ardeidae > Egretta > Egretta garzetta. The sequence continues at coordinate 174,261 of NW_009258891.1, forward strand.
CCAAACTTTCCCAGCGAGATTAGTGTGGCCAGCATCCCCATCCAGCTGCTGTTCTGCCTTACCAGTAGGCATCTCCCAATTCATGTTCTCAGTTTTCTTTCTCCCTTTTTTTTTTTTAAAAAAAAAAGGGGGGGGAGGGGAATGGTGCTACAGCAATCTCTGGCACAAATTGGTGTGAAGTGGTGTTTATCTGAGCTTGGAGACTGTTCTCTTGCGTTATTTAATAACTCAAATAACCTTTTTTGGCAAAATCTTGAAATTATTAGCTCTGGGTTGCAGCAGCGTTTGGCTAAGTCAGCTACGAAAAGATTAAACTGTTTTAAAGTCTGGTGTTGGGTTAACAGAGGTAATCGGGTTTCCCCTGACAATCAGGAGTTTTCCTTTTTGATTTTAATTTGTGAGATGTTGTGTTTGTTTAGAGATAAATGCTATTTACTACTTGCAGAGCAAAATATATCCCACAACCCCTCCCCAATCCTTTAATATCTTATGCGACAGCAAAATTGGTGGCTTGGTATTTTTTGGTTTGCTTCTATCTGAGGGAAAAAGTAACGGAGTAAAATGTGGTTGTATACTCAAACATTCCACTTTCTTATGCTAACATGTGAAAAGCAAAACAATCTGAATAGGCTAAATGCAGAATTGTGTATTTTGTCAATTGTTGCTTGCATTAGCTTTCTTCTCCATGAAACAGTGCGTACCTGTGCTGGCTCCCTTCTCTCTGTCAGTGTAGATTCTCTTTAAAGCGTGTTAAAATGCTGTTCCGTGAGGCTCCCGGAGCTCGGTAATTGCTGGTGGATGGTGAGTATGACTGCAGCAGAGATCCTCGTTTGGAAAATGTGAGTAAAGTGAGCAAGCTGAGGTGCAACTTGCTTGATGCATTGATTATATAGAGTGGGGGGTTCTGTTTGAAGGGAGAAAAGTGCTGCAATTGCTGGAGGCTTTTATTCCACGACGTAATCTTTAAAAGCATAAACACTTCATGAATATAAAGCAAGCTTGGTTTTGGCCCGCTCTGAGTTGTTATTCCTCTTGCAGATGTGGCTGAAGCGTGCATACATCCAGCTGGGATCTGGCCTTTGCGAGGTCTCTTGGAATACTATGAGTTGCCCAGCTGGCTGTGGTATTTGTGACTAGGAGCTAGCCAAGAGGGGTCTCTGGAGGCAGTGCCTCTGGGGCCACTTTCGGATGCATAGTCTCTTACCCACCCTTCACTGCTGCTTCTCTGAGCCCTTAGCTGTGCTCTTTTCCTGACTGTTTTCTAATTATATATATATTTTTTAAATCCTGATTCATGCTGCACAAAATGCTGATGGCATCTAGTCTGGAGGCCTGACAATTTTCTAGCAAATGGTTCTGGACTTGCTTTAATCCAGGCTCTGGCAAGCACTCGTTAATCCATTCTTTGCCTGCTGCTGCTTGTTTTTATTAACAAGCATGTTTTTTTTCCCCCGGACAAAATTTGGAATGCTCCCTTGACCAGGATATATCTGTACTCAGAAGCTTTCTGTGCAGCGTAGCCTTTCTCTTGTAATCTGCTTCAAAGAGTTTAACAGAGAACATAATTTACCTGTAAAAGATTTGGCTTGTGATATTTCTCTGTGGTACTGACACAGTCTTGTGAGGTTCTGTGTGCATCTGACTTCTGGTGAAACCCATGCAGTTACCAGCAAGGTCAGAATAATTGCACAGACCGTGGTGATCTCCAGAATACCAGGCAAGGAAGTCTGGTGGCCTTGCCTTGCAGTGTCCTCTTCTTTAAAAAGTCGGGGGCTGCAATGCCATTTTGTAGGAAGATTTCTGAGCATGATTCCCTCTCTTCCTTTACTCTTTTTTTTTTTTTTTCTCTGTGCCATTTGCTTGTCTTTGCTGCTTCCAACTTTTGGCCTTGCTGCTTCTATTTTGGATGCAAAGCAATTTAGCAGGCGCTGCCTTTTTACACTTCTCCTTTGAATTTCCTCTGCCAAATTTCTGTAGGTAGCTTTGTTTCCCACTATTTCTGCCAGATAAGTGCAGTCTAATACCCATCACTGATGCAGCTATTGGTGGAAGCAAAAGGGAGAGTGTTGTTAAAGCATCACTAGCCAAACTGGATGGTGTAACAGTGTGGTCTCATCCTTCTGCCTTTCCTGAGCATCATTCTCAGATGTGTTGGTAGTAGTTTGGAGTTCAGGGGGTGCTTGTTCTTCCCCTTTTCTTTGGGAAACGTCAAGCTTAATGTCTTTTGGCTCCTGTATGAAGCTTGCCCTTGTTTTCCTCTTCCTGGAGAAGAGCAAATTCACTCCATTCTTTAAATACCAAAGTACCATTTCTGAAGCAGAGGGCAGCACAGGTACCTCCCTTTAAGACTGAGGAGAGACCTTAGAAGTCCTGTGCCTCCTAGCATTAATGATTACAGTTAGCACACCAACCTATGGCAATGTATGTTTTTTGTTTACTTGTCATTATTCTTTCTTTACTATCTTTCAGAAAATGTTTTTTTGACTTAACAGCGCAGCCTGAGCAAGGGAGAAATATGTTCGAGTGTCATGAAACTGTCAGCTGGCCAGAAGCCTGCAGGGCAGTGATTTGGAGAGGTGGTCTGGGTGCTCAAGAGCAAGGCATGAAGAGTTAAAGCTGGCTCTGCCTCTTAATTGTGCCCTGAAAAGATAGATTAAATTCTTGAATGCGATAGAAAACTAATGATCTTCACCTGCTGAAAGCTACACTGAGAGTGTTACTGAAGAAAAATAGAAACAACTTGATCTCATTTGGGCTTCTGAATGTAGTTGGACTCCTTGCTCTTGGGGAGCCAAGTGTGTTGAGTGCTATGACTGCAGGTCCTCAATTAAGAGCCTGTGAATAAAATGGGGTGTTTTTTGTAGTTCTGTGGATGAAGCTGGGAAGCTTTGGGTAGCTCTCTCTAAACACTTGCTTCCATAACACATTTGCTATGGTTTATTTTGAGCTCCTTTCTTCCTGTTCTGCTTGAAACACGACTGTTAAACGATGAAGAAAGTTACTGCCTGTGCTCAATTTTCACTTCTTCAGCAGCCTCATCGTTTGCTCTCCCAGGCTCACTGACTCTGAGATGTCTGGTCTCTGCTTCCCTCATCTTGCCTGTAAGGTAGCATCCAGTTTCTTAAGGGGCTTCATTTAATCCTCTCCAGTGGCTCTTGCTTGGCCCGGTTTGATCTTAGGCTGCAGCTGTGAGTTTCCCAACCAGCTTCAGAGAAGATGACTGGTGCATTTCTCTTCAATGTGCTAGCTGGCTGATTTAGCTAGCAAGTTCTTGGTTAGGGTCCGCTTCTCTGCTTTTTATGGCTCTTTTCAGGTAACTGAAGATGAGTCTGGCTTTATGGGAAGCTTGATGGGGGGATTATTGGAAAAATACATGCTTCTTTTTGCCTTACAGAAATTTAAATCTCTGCATAGCAGAGAAAGAAAAGCAAATGTGGTATTGGAAAGTGGAGTGTTTGAGTGCACCAAGTATTAAGCCCAATTTTAGTTTGCTTGTGCAGATTATAACTTCTTGTGTCTCTTCCATTAAGATTCCAATACTGAATATTCAGATGAAAATATTCCCGGCGCTCTGTACTGTCGCAGGAACCATATTCTCCTGTACAAACTACTTTGGTGTAATATTCACAGGTGGAGTTGGCAAAAATGGATCCACTATAGCAGTAAGTACATTGTTCCGCTCTTCAGTGCTCTGTGGCTTTTCAGCCATGCCTTTAGTTTTTGTTTAAGATCCCTCCTACATGTGAAATATTTTCCTTTCAGTTCCGTGCTGGCTTGGGAAAAACAAGTCAGTATTGTCTGTGTATGAATAGTAGCTTTAGGAGTCAAGAGTTTTAAAATCTGAGTGGTTAAAAGTGCTCACGGTACTTTTGATACTTGCTTTTGAATTAATCCTATAAAACAGGTTATACAAATACATCCATATCCTCCCCCTACCCCAAAGAGTTCATGGAAAAGTCCAATGCAAAAATCCATTCAGAAGGGAGTTTGTGAAGAAGATTGGTTGTGGGTTTGATCCTTCTAAAAGATCTGTATTCATTTTACCAGTGAAAAAGTACAGGTGGAGGTATCTGCACAAGTACCTTCTGTTTCAGTGAAGAAGATTGATTCTGGAGCCCTGGGAGTTTTCCAGAAAGCAGTTCTGTACTGGCCTAATAATTAGTTGCCACCTAGGAGGCTGTTTTCATTGCTTTCTAGCTGACACAGAAAAAAGTGATAGAAGTATTGGCTCCTGTTGCTTGCTAGTGGTGTCAGCCACTGCCTGTGTGTGAGCGTCAGAACTTTGCACTTCTTGCTGCCTAAAACCTTTTCTCCCCCAGCACAAGAAGGGTTCAACCACATTCTCAGTAGGTCCTCACTCAAGCTTCACCACACTTTGTTCCTGTTAGTACGAGTGCTCAGAAAGACATGTTTTTAATGTGATTTTTAGTTAGAAACCATCCATTGTGTACCACGTGAGTGTGGCTTACTGAGGTTTCTTTGCAACATGCATGTTTTCACACACAGAATCACACAGAATGGCAAGGGTTGGCAGGGCCCTCGGGAGCTCACCCAGTGCCACCCCCCTGCTCAAGCAGGCTCACCCCAGAGCAGGGGGCACAGGACAGCGTCCAGGTGGGGGTTGAATATCTCCAGAGAAGGAGACTCCACAGCCCCCCTGGGCAGCCTGGGCCAGGGCTCGGGCACCCCCAAAGTCCAGCATTTCTTCCTCATGTTCAACTGGAACCTCTTATGTTTCATGTTGTATGTTTTTATGTTCTTCTGTTATGTTTTGTTTACCTAAATGCTTTAACTTTTAATCTCCCTGTAGGGAACGAGCGTCCTTTCACCTTTTCTTCATATCGGGTCAGTGATTGCATTAGCTGCAATGATCTACAAGAAATCTGCTGTGCAGCTCTTTGAAAAGCATCCCTGCTTATATATCCTTACTTTTGGTTTTGTATCTGCTAAGATAACAAACAAACTAGTGGTAAGTGTACCAGAACCTTTGAGTTTCCTGTTATTGCAGTAAAACTTCTTGTAGATTTTCAAGTTCTCTGGTTATTCCATTGACTAACTCGCATCTGTTTGTGTACTGAAGTGATACTCGTGCTTTACTTCTTTTCAGTAGCTTGGAGGTGCAGCGGAGCCTTTCTGTTTGAAAGGGGAGCAGTAAACCCTAAGCTTAACGCCGTGGTTACACAGTCAATACCAGCACAGCTCAGAGTTGCCGGAGTTCTGTTTTTCCTACTTTCCCAGCTGTTTGTTGACATTTTTGCGGAGCTGTTCATTGACATTTTTGCAGTGTATTTGTCCATGTGGGTGATGAGGTGGGCAGGAACAGAGGTGGCTGAAACCCCCCCTCAGATGCAGAGGGGAGGAAAGTTTGGGAGGAGGAGAGAAGGTGACAGAGCTGCTGAGGTTTGGAAGAGTTGGTCAGGGCTTAACTTAAACAATCGGAGAGAAATAGTGGTTAAAATTATGAACAGGTTTGTACTGGGGAACAGATGGCAACGCTATCGGGAGAGGAGCCCCCATTTGAGTAGGGAGTGAATGAGGGATTAAACAACTGCTGCCCCACACCATCTCAGTTCTGATGTTGTTGCCACATGAACTGGATCAGCGTTGGATGTAACTCGCAATGGGAAGAAAAGTTTATTTCTTACCAAGACCAGTTTACTACACAGTCACGCTGATGGTTGTGCTGGTAAAAGTGAGGATGTGGTGTAGGACAGCCTCTGTACGTGTGGGGGAGGGTGGGAAGGCCACGGAAAGAGGTGATCATCAAAAGGTAACCGGAGAGAGGGGGTGATCCGTATGGGGTGGGAACAAATAGGTGGAGTGAGAGGAACACCAAGTGCTTCTGATCTTTGAAAATCTAGCAGCTGTGAGTTTTGGTTTCCAGGCTCAAGTAAACCTTAAAATGTACCAGTCTGCTTTGCTTTTACTGTTTTGTTTCTAGCAGGAGGAAAAGTTTGTGGGCTGGAAAATGTATTAGGTTTTCTTCCTGTAGCTACATTCTTTGTTCTAATAAAAGATACTTCTCTGCAAACCCTGCATCTCGTATAGCTGTAGACTTCCATCGTTGCAACAGTATTTGTGCTGCTACTTCACTTAAGTCCTTGATATGTCTTACAGTAATGTGGCTCAAACTATAACTTTTTTGGCTTTGTGTATTCTGAAATCACTGTACCTTGGCTGGCGTATGTTTATTTCTTAAACTTCCTCTTTTTTTTAATGTAGGTTGCACACATGACCAAAAGTGAAATGCACCTGCACGACACAGCATTCATAGGCCCAGCACTATTGTTTCTGGATCAGTATTTTAACAGCTTTATTGATGAGTATATTGTACTCTGGATTGCCCTGGTAAGTAGGGGCTCTCTTTGCTTGTCTGTAATCATTGCAAGTGTTTGCGTGCTCTTTCACAAATGCTGTTTGCGTCGGTTGAGCCAAACTGTCTGACTCAGAGTGATGGGACCGGGAACCTACTTCACTGAGTTGATTTTTTTAAATAGAGCTCATGCGAACGGTGGTAAACATAATTTGCTTGGTGCATAGTTCGAACAGTTTTAAAGCAATGTAGCAAATATTCAAAGCTTAGAATAAAAGATGTTGAAGACTTGTGTTGATGCCTTGGTAGCAAGGGAATACGTTATGCACTGTGCAAATGGAGTATGGCTGTGCCTTAAGCTCTTGAAAGCATGAATGTCTGCCACTACCAGCAGCACCCATTAGGAAAAAATACCTTAAGTTAAACTCCTATGTGCTTATCAAGCACTCAGGTGTTATCTACCAAAATGCAGTGTTAACCTTTTAATAAAATGGATATTGTATGTATGGTTATCGCCATTCAGAGCGAATGGGGGATTTCACAGGGTCTGTTTAGCTGCTATAACTGTATTTTCCCCTCTCTCACTCTAGAATTAAGTCTGTATTCATACAAAGCTGGAAGGAAGCCCAGCAAGCCTAGAAACTCATGCTTCAGTGACTGATTATTCCTACAGAGTTGGAGCTTTAGTTTGTGAAAAGACCCCAGTGCTTTTATTCTGAAGCATGCGGGTGGTGTTATACTCCATGAAAACACACATCTAAATGTGTATAATTTTTTTCCCTTGGCAGATCTTTTCTCTCTTTGATTTGCTTCGATACTGTGTCAGTGTGTGCAATCAGATTGCTGCCCATCTGCACATCCACGTCTTCAGAATCAAGTCCTCCTCCACGCATTCAAATCACCATTAGTAAATGGGGAGTCACCGTAAGGAGACACAAGAAAGAGTTGGTTTTCTACATGAGCGGATGTGAATATATATATAGGAGACTGAGGCAAAAAGCAGATAAGAACAAAATAATTTATAATAATCAATGTTGTATAACTTCTATTCTCTGTTATCAGTAACACTCCTTAACTAGTCTCCTGCCTGAGAGAGTGGATTCCAAGTACACCCTAGTCAACTCTACATGTAGTCAACTCTGTTGGTTCAAAGCCCAGGAAAGCATGCAGGGAGTAATGCTCTGTCTTTGTAATTACCTTGATTACAAAATAATCTCTATATGGTGAATGGATCCCCAACAACTGAAGTTTCTAATGTAGTATAATTACAGCTGCAATACGACTTGCTTTTAATTTTAATATTTCATCATCTCTTAGTGAAATACTTGTTTAGTGTCCACTTGAAATTTATTTACTAAAGACCTGAGCTGGTAAAAACGGAGATATCGCACTAGCTTGTGTAGCTGAAGCGGCTGTCAGGGTTTGAGGCCAGACTGATGGGGTTCTCTTGCTTATGCATTGCTGATAGAGTGGTTTTTGCTGAAGAATAATGCGTTAAACAGGGTTCTGCAAGCAGAAGGGATGACCGGCATGCAAAATAGTGTGGTATCTTTGTCAATTAATTTTATTTTTTTAAATAAACATTATCTAAAAAGACAACTTATTTCTCAATTTTCTTCAGTGGAAAGACTATAAAAAGAAAATTTTACTGTTTACTTTTTTATGTATAAAACTTAAGCAAAATTTCCTTTCTGCTCTTAATAAATAAGAATTCTGAGAGCAACAGTTGTCTTCAGATGTGTGTGTTGCTCTGTCCTACATAGACTTACGAAGTATGATCCTGCCTGCTATTTGGAAAGCGATTTTTCTAATGCTTTTATGGGTACAGCTTTGTCATTCCAGGATCTCGAAGAGCTTTCTGCAGTGAGTTTGAGGTGGCTCGTGGTTGCTGTTGTTTTAATACTATTTTAAATGTGGTGAACTGCATCAGGGAGGCTAAGTTAGATGTAAGGGAGGGTTTTATTGCATGGTAGTGAAGTGCTGCAATGTGTGCCACATGCCCTGGCATTGAGGGGAGCTTCAGACACTCTTCAGCCACCCGAGGCTTGCTGTACAGAGCAAAGGGAGTGTCTCTGGAGGGGGATCTGCTGTGGCTATTGGGGAGCTGCTTGGGACACAGGTTGTGGGGAAGGCGAGGAACCTGGTGGTGGAAACCCTAGCGCTCTCACTATGAAGCATCTCGCTCAAGATGGTAAGAAGATGCCTTGTGTTTACTGGGAACTCGGAGCCACAGCAGGACCTGAAGGCAACTGCATGTGTCCCTTTGAAGGAATTGTGCACAGTGCACTCTAAAAAACAAATACAAAAACCAACAACAACCTTAGAAAAAACCCCAACAACAATAAATCAAAACCCCACTCGGCTGCGGGAAGTGGTGACATGTGTTTCCTGTGGTACCCTGGCGATTAGAAAACGTGCTCAGGAAGTGGGGAGAAAATTTGGTTCCTTCAGTGACTGGAGAGCTTTTAAACCCCTTCTTCCACCTTGCTGGGACAGCAGCCGGTGTCAGGCTGCCGTGCCTTGCAGAGGCACGGGACTGCGTGGGCCAGAGAGGAGCATGGCTCTAGTTCAGTTGTTGAAATGTTTGTGAGGAAGCAGGGCTGGCCCCTGCTCGAGGTGTTGCAGGAAGCGGAACCGAGGTGCTGCCTTCTCCAGCCGAGCGCTTAGCACGTGGATGTGCTCTGCCTTGGGTCTTCTCTGCTTCAAAGAGTTTTGGTTCCTTCCTGCAGTGCCATACCCCTTCAGCAAGTGAGTGTGAGATGAAGGCTCGGGCTTGGGGTGCTGGGGAGAGGAGGAACATCTTTAGGATGAGGAGAAATCTCTGTAGCCTTCCCTGCTTCACCTTTCAATGTCCAGGTGTTTGCATGCTTGTCAGCAGCTATTTTATGGCAAGCGCAGCCAAGGGCTCTTTGGGGGGCCTGGCCCCTGGTTGTACTGGGGGTTCCCAAAGGGTCCCTGCCAGGCTGAGGGAGAGTTTGGTTCCTGCATCCTGACCGCGTACCTGCGGCACAGCTCTGAAGTGTCCTGGGGACGTCACGGTCCCCGTGTCTTGATACTTCAGTGTGTGAGGTGGCAGCTGTCACAGTTTTAGGTACAACTGGAATTTAGAGAACTGGTTTATTGAGTTTTAACTGTAACAAACTGGGCCAAGGTTTGATCTTGGTAGTCTGGCCTCTGGTGCTGCCCTTTGGGTGGTGAGCAAGGCAAAGCCTGCAGGGCAAAAGACGGGAAGGATTTTAAGGTGCCGAGGGCCTGTCTCCCCTTTCATGAACCCCGCGTTTCCTTTCGTCAGCGTGAAGTGGGTGCAAACCTCAGTCACTTGGAAAGTCCCTCCCCGCAGTGTAAGTGGTTTTCTAGAGACGTAAACAAGGGCAATCATGCTCTTGGTCTTCAGGGCTTTAAGATTGAGCTGCTCCAAATAATTTGTCACTGATATTTGAGACCAGTGAGGAACTGAAGTCTTGAAAGGGTTGTCTAGGACCAAACTTCCATTTACAAAACCTGCCTTAAGCTGAAGCCTGGTGATGTTCAGCAAATGGGACAGGGCACCTCTGCCTCAGCTTTTCACTGCCCTCCACCTTCAGCCAGCCAGGAAAAAACTCCCATTTCTGTCCTGATAAAGCTTCGGTCTTATCAGGGAATAGTTACTGCTGGTGACCCAAGCCATATAAAGTGTTGCTGTGGCTGTAGGTGTTGTATAAATGTCTGTAATAGTGGAATAAACAAACTTTACCCCTGGCACCTCTACGTTACCGCGCTGTCTTGTGATCACAGCTTATCTTGGGTGCGCCCGAAGACCTGAGGCTGCCCAAGGAGTCAAGAAGGGGAACGGGATTTTTGTGGGCTCAGCCTGATCTCATGACGTGCTTTTTCACTTTCTCTTGCATTCAGAAGGCGCTTTAGAAGGAAGAGCTCTTGCGACAGCAGCCTGTGGGGCTTCCTGGAACACCTGTGTCTGGGTGTGCTCCCTTCAAAGCAAATACAGCCTGTCCTCTCTTGATGTTTTCTCCTGAAACCATAAAGGCAAGCTGAAAATTTCCACTTGGTGTTGGAGCGTTGCCTCTTCTAAGAACTGGTAAAGAGGTTTCCTTGCTTTGGCAAGGAGTTTAACGTAGGCCAGAGACAGGTCAGGGCCTGTTTCTGTTCCATCCGAGCACCAGTTCTGTTCCATATTCGTATTTTTCTCTTTCTTTCCTACCTACCCTGCATGCACCAGGTACATCCAGCGTTGCTATGCCCATTCTTTGACTTTGGAATGGAGTGGCGAAGTTGTTGAATCATTTCCAGAGAGCAGGAGGTGGAAGCTGCAGCCGTTTGCAGAGGTTATAGCCAGGTGGGAAGTGATCCGAGGTAGGAGCTGTGTCTGTTCTGGAGCGATCTGGAAGCGCTGAGCAATGACGACTGCGTTGCCTCTGGTAGGTTAAATATGCCCAGGACTATTTGCTGGAGCTGAGGCCAGCTGGCAGAGGGTGACACATGCCAGAACATGAAACTTATCTCCCAAGCGGGGCAGCTGCAGAGCAGGAATTGAACCGCAAATGGGGAGCAACTCCTGCGCTGACTCCCAAACCATGCCTGGGAGTTGTTTTGTACAAGTGTGAATTGGCTAATACCATGCTGGGAACTATGTTAGCAATTTAGCAGAATAAATGAGCACTTCCCAGTTCGGGGAAACATCTCTTGGCACTGTTTTATTTACTGTTGTAGTCTTAGATCGAGTGTTAAGACAAATCTTGAGCAGGAAGGAGGATTTAAAAATGTGCTGCAAGTTTTGCTGATACGCTGCAATGGGATCTGAGCCCAGCTGGATGCGTCCGTGCTCCCTCGCAAGCTGAGTTTACCCCAGTGTCTCCAGCAGCAAACACAGTGCCCCCACCTGCGAGGGGGTGGTTTAAGAGGGGCAGACTGAGTTCAAAGACATAAATAAGGTATTTTACTCAGCGTCTGCCCTTTCATCATGGTGTCGTCCTTCGTTACCCAGCTCAATTGATCGTAGAGGGATGTGCGTCCTTCTTGCAATATGCAGTCTGTCCACCCTCTGGGTGTTAAAGGGAGGGCACTGAAGCTCTTGCCTGATTGCACCCATCAGGCGAGTAAGCAAGCGTGATAATATCAAGCTGCTTTTCAATGTTCAGGCCAACCCAACTCAAGAAAGCCTTAAAACTTGCTGATCAGGAATGACATCGGCCACGCAGGCTTGGGAATCAAGGACAGAGCTGTCAGGAAGGGTAACAGCACACTGAAAGGGAGAAGATTTGGGGTGTGTGTGTGTGTGAAGATTTGGGGGTTCCACGGCAGATGATGCCCCTGGGTTTTTTTTCTTTCTTTCCAGCATCTTCAGCCACCACCTGTAGCTGCTGCTGGGTGGTGGGGAGAGAAGTGAAATCCAGAAAAGTGCCTGGATGCTCCTGGTACTCTGTACCTGTTCCTTTTGTCCTCCTGTAGCCAGCTGAGATGCTCAGCTAGGAGCTGATGTGCTTCCCGAAGGCTGGTCATTGGGAACGGATCTAGGTCCCTTTTTCCCTAACAATACTAAAAGGAAAAGTGTTTTAAGTGACTTTACATATGCAGTCATACGCATTAAACCTGAAAGCATTTTAGCCTGGAGAAGGCTGAGAGGGGATCTCATCAACACATACAAATATCTCAAGGGTGGGTGTCAAGAGGATGGAGCCAGACTCTTCCCAGCACCAGGACAAGGGGCCATGGGCACAAACTGCAGCAGAAGAGGTTCCAGTTGAACGTGAGGAAGAACTTGTTGCCTTGGAGGGTGCCCGAGCCCTGGCCCAGGCTGCCCAGGGGGGCTGTGGAGTCTCCTTCTCTGGAGATCTTCAACCCCCGCCTGGACGCTGTCCTGTGCCCCCTGCTCTGGGTGAGCCTGCTTGGGCAGGGGGGTGGCACTGGGTGAGCTCCCGAGGGCCCTTCCAACCCCTGCCAGTCTGGGATTCTGAGATTAACATATGCATTAACATGCAAGGTAGCACCAACCCTCCTCACCCCCTGTAATTAACCCTTCCTGACAGCTGTAGCACTGCCTACATTTGAACAACATTTTTTTCTTTTACATTTAAGGATCAGGTTTCGTGTATCTGCTGAGGAATAACCTTCTATTACATTTTTCTCTGGCAGGAATTAAGCAACTATGCAATCCAGCCCCTTGTGTGATTTCTAATTCTTCTTTTCTAAAGGGCTACTGCCAAAGCAAGGGCCACTTCCCATTTTTCTCAGTGGGACGGCGTTACGCTTCACAACCAGCACGGTTGGCGTCTTCTCATGATGGTAATGAGCAAGGAGGAGAAGGGGGAGGCAAATGGCCTTTTCCAAAGGGACAATTCTTGGTAGGTGCCCTTGGTTTTTACACACGCACACAATTTTCTGCTGGCAGGTGAACTTTTTTAAAATGAAAAACCACAGAAAAAGACCCCTAACCTTTACTTTCCTCTATTAAACGTGTAACGTCCTCTCTGCCCATGAGGGGTGGCTCTGGCGGAGCCAGGGAAGATACCCCCAGTGCCAAAAATCCCCTTTTTCCCTAACAAATAATTCTTGTTCCTCCCTCCATGGGGGCTAAACAAAACCCAACAATTTTCTTTCAGCAGGGCCAGAGTTTCATTGCTGTTGGGTTTGTTCCCTCTGCCCAGCTGCGTTTGTCGCACACAAATGGTTACTTCTAAAATAAATGCCCTCGGCCTCTGGCTCCTTTTCGTTAGATGCTCCACAGCTCCAAAAGCGAAAGCTGCCTGGCTTCAGCCTGCTTATTTTTTAGTGTTTATGTAAAAATCTCTCGCCGTGGCATTCGATACCGCTGCAAAAGTTGTATTAAACTGTATTTTGGGTAACATCTGCATGTGTGGGCAGGGTGAATGCATCCCGAGCGACACAGCAGCTCAGCCATAGCGTCGCAGAGAGGAGGCTGAAGCTCTGCCTTCGGCCCCAGCCCTTGCCGGGAGAAGTATCTGGCCCTGGTTTGTCTGGGAAGGACCCAGGCACATCTGCAGCCAGCGCCGGCTTTCCCCGCTGCAATCTTTATTCCCTGGATGAGTGCGTTAGGAAAGGGCGAGAGCCATCATTTAGCTTTAAATCTGCTGCAGGCATCACATTTCAGGGACGGTGCCTCAACGAACTGCAAGGTTTTAAAAGAAGTTGGCATCGAAACCAGAAACAAGGAGGATGTCGACATGTTTTACTACTGTGTGTAACAAGTACTCGCTCCCTGCCCAAAGCTCTTGATCGGCCGTTTCCCTCTGCTACGGAGCACAGCCCTGTGGCCTTCACAGTTTGCTTACAGCACAAATAAATAACCTGTTGGAAAAGAATATTTTTGTTTCTTTGACGAGCTAAACGGGGCTCGACGGGGTACCGGCAAAGCCGACGGCTGCTACAGAGGAGACGGCTAAAATCCCCCACGACTGTTCCTGCCCAGATTTAACAATGAGCGCGTCCTGATAGAAAATAAAAAGTGAAACAGTTGTCAATAACCTTGGAAACTCATTCAACAGGATGGTGCTTATTTGCAAAACCTAGGTTTGTTTTAATTAGAAATAGCGCTATTTCCTACTTCTCTTTTTCCCTCCCCCCCCCAACAATTCCTCTCCGACCTCTGTTGTCCTGCAGCCAGCTCCCTGACGTCCCTCCCTCGCCGCGTGAGGTCCTGATGGGGCCACAGACTCTGCGCGGGGCCGGGCGCTGCGAGTCGTGGTTTGTCCCGGTTGCTAGCAAGGTCAGAAAAGAAATCCCAGCCTGCTTGCTAGCTCTGTGCAAAAGAGTTTGCCAGCGCAACGCTGCCCTGAGGAAAAAAGAAAGGGTGGAAACTGGTGTTCAGTGCTGCCCACGCATCTCATGAGTCGCAGACGGGTGGGAACCGGCGGACAGGTCCAGCGGAGTCCGGCGCGCTCTGCCCTCGGCCAGGGCACGTGTCGAGTCTGCGCAGCGTGGTGCTGCTGGCGGGGACCTGCTCAGTCCCAGCCCTGCTCCGGTGTTCCCAGGCTGGACTTCAGGAGTCCCTTCGGTGCTTCTTCTGTTCGTGGTACTCTGTTATCTTCTGCTGGAAATACGCTGTGGACGAGGAAAAGGTCGTTAGCGAAACGGAAGCGTTCGGGCTGGGGAGGATGCGGGGCTGCGCAGTCCGCGTGCACCCCGGGAGCCGAACCGTGCTGGTTCAGCTGCACCCAGGTGAAATGGGGGGTGTTGCAATCCCACCCATCCCTGTCACCTACCCAACATGGGCTTCATTATGCTGGGTTAATGTAAGTACTTTAACCCCCGCACTCACTCCTGTTCAGTTTTTGTGTTTCCTCTCCAGCAAGGAAGAGAGAAAGCGGGAGACGCTGGGAATGTGAACAGCCAAAAAGGCGACGCAGACTGGGAATATAACGAGAAAGGTGGGATTGTGCCACCCCTCTCTCCCAACCCCAGGCAGACCCAGGTCCATGCCTGCCCCATAAAGTCTGTCCTAAAAGGGCAGAGAAAGCAGGAACCGAGGTAGGGCCGGGCCCCGAGTGCCGCGGGCAGGCTGTGGCCGGGCTGGGGAGGGGCCCACCACGGGCACCATCTGCCGCTCGCTGCCACACGGCGCCGCCGTCCGAGGGAACGTTTGCTTTGCTCCGATGTGGCAGTCGCTGAGGACTGCGCCCTCCTGCACACCCTCCAAGTGCAGCAAGACCTTGGGGGTGGCAAGTCCCGGGCCAGGATGTCTCTGGCCACCGGTAGATGTTTCAGGTGGCTTCCTCAACCTCCATCGCCCCTGCTTGCCCTCGTCCTGGGCTGGGAGGAGGCTCAGCTCTGCCCAGCGCCCTGTAAATCCCCAGGAAGGGGGAAGGACCAACCCAGTTGCTCTGGGCCCATGCCGGAGCCGGTGGCAAAGATGAGTCAGGGCTCGCAGGCAGCACAGCCAGGAGCCGGCTCCCAGCTGCTGCCTGTGTCCAAGCCAAATATTTGCGCTGCTATACTGGTATGTTTGCCTAAACACTGAGCTTTCAGTACGCCCGCCCCGTCCCCAGACAAGGTCTAGAATGAGCCCAGGGATTTTTTTGATTGTTTGACTTGAGCAGAGGAGGCTCAGAGGGGATCTCATCATCACATCCCAGTACCTAAGCGGGAGCTCCAGGGAAGATGTAGACTCCCTTTTCCCAAGGAGTCCCATGGAGAGGACAAGGGGGAATGGACACAAGTTGCTCTTGGGGAGATTCTGACTGGATATGAGAGGGAAATTTTTCCCCATGAGAACAGTCACCCATTGGAATAATCTCCCCAGGGGAGGGGTTGACTCCAGCACATTGGACACTTTTAAGCCTCAGCTGTACAGGGTGCTGGGCCATCCTGTCTAGACTGGGCTCTTGCCCAGAAAGGTTGGGCCAGATGATCCTTGAGGTCCCTTCCAACTGGGGATTCTAGGATTCCATGATTCTAGGATTCTAGGGTTCTGTGACAGGGAGGGAGGAATGCAGCTGTTGAGAGCAAACGGGTGCTACTCGCTGCCCTGAGCATCCTCAGCCTTGAGCTCCATCTCCCTCTAGGCATGGGGCATCTCGTTTCCTTACCCAAATAGCCCAGGACTTTGCAGAGCTCACCCGGCCAGCGAGGGAAGGAGAGATGGGGCCATTTACCTTCCTGTGGGATCCTGCTCTTTTCCGCTTCCTCAATAAATAGGGAAAACATGTTTGTCTTCACAAACTTCTTCACAAACTTGCGGTTGGTCTTGGAGGCGATGGCCTTGCAGAAGGCTCGCTCCTGGAAGGTGCCGGAGCCGTTTTTACTCCACTTGATGTGTGAGGCGTAGTGGCCAACCATTCGGACGAAGAACTGCACGAAGGCTTCAGAGACGAGTGCATTCACCTGCTCGGATGCTGGAAGAGGACACGGAGCATGAGAGGTGGGGCTGGGACCCCTGAGCGTAGGAAGGACAGATCTATTTTAAGCTGGCTGGTTCGCAGTCTCTGTTTGCATCCCGAGAAATTATCTGCTTAAAATCTCCTTCTGACAGTAAACAAAGATCAGATTAATTTTACTGAGGGAGCAGTGGTTGTGTTTGCTTTCCAGGGTGGTAGCATCTTTGTGGGCCAAATATTGACAAAACCTGATTTTTTTCATCAGAATTAATTGTTCCTGCTCTCACATTTCACAGGACAGGGAAAAGGCCAAGGGATTTCTCTTCTGCAGCTGCATTTTATTGCAAATTGGGGCAGAAATATCCCAGGCCGGGTCTCTTTAGGAAAAACATTTTGCTGAGGACTCCGGCCATCTGCAGAAGGCAGCTTGCATCCGCTTTACCGTACATAACGAGAGGCCCTTACTGTGTACGTTGTTGTTGTTGTTGTGCCTGTTCAGAGACATCAGCATCTCATTCTGCAGCTTGATGGGCAAGATCTCCTCCTCATCGCCGACCTGGAAGGCAACGGGGCTGTGAAGCACCCAGCATGGGTGGGAACCCAGCTCAGATGGCTGTGGGCAGCGGTTCGTGCAGCCCATCAGTGGGACATTCTGCAGAGCTCATTAATTAATTATCATTGCAGGGTGCTGCAGTGATGCTGGGAGCGGGATGCCCAACACACAGACCCTGCTGCTCTGGCTCACAACAAGAGAAGTCTCCGTCCACCCTGCGTGGGTGACACCGAGATGTCTCTGCCCCCAATATGTGAAAGCTGCCATAGAGCTGGGACCAAGGATGGAAAGGGGCCCTTCCCAGGGCTACCCAGGCCAGGTGCGCCCACCCCCCGCCCTGCGTGGGGGCACCTACCGCCCGGAGGATCTTCCCTTCGCAGAGGTCAACCATCAGAGCCTGAAAGAGAGTAAAGAGCGACCAGGTTTAGCCCTACCAAGGCAGCCAGGCTTCCTCCCACCCATTTTATGGTCAGATCTCTGTGTCCACAGCCCACGAGGGCAGGAGGAGAAGGATTGGTCCCTCTATGCCCAGGAGGAACCTGGGCAGGGGGACCAGGGCATCCCCCCAGGGACTGTGTTTGCCCCCTTGTCCTCATGCAGCCTTTCTCCGCTTCTGCAAGGTTGGGGTGATGCCAACAGCTAGCCTGGCCAACAGCAGCTCGATCAGGGGTGTGGGTCCTGGGGTGGCCGGAAGCACCCAGGGGGACATGGAGGTGTTGCCCCAGGTGCCATCATGAGAGGCCATGCAAAAAGCCCCAGCCTCCAGCCTCCTTGGATGGGAAAAGGGCACAACCAGAGCCTGCAGCCCTAGAGCCAACCCAAACCCAGGGTCACGGACGAACCGATGGCTCAGTCCAGATGCTTTCCCCTGCCCAGGTGAAATACCTCCTCCATCGGCTGGTCCAGGACCCGCTCCAGGTGCCGCATCTGGATGCCGACCATGAAGGGTGTGGGGCAGCAGACGGTGTCCAGCAGGCACTCGGGGACCACAGGGATGTAGGTGTGAGCCCAGGTGAAAGGGTAGAGGAGAGCAGCCACCGCGTGGATGCACTGCGACAGGACGCTGCGGGACAAGGAGCCAGCATGGTGGCATTGCGTGAGGCTTCCAGTGCTCAGAGGGAGCTCAGCTCTCAGCTCAGCCCACCCCGAGCTCAGCTGTGTCCTGCGCTCCTTCAAGGGCCTCTTTTCTTTCTGTTTTGTTTTATTTTTTAAATAAACAGATCAGGACTCACCTCAGCTCCTCCGCCAGGAAAATGAGCCGTCGCTCCAACACGGCGGAGGCGAAAATGTGCAGGATGAGGTGGGGGCTGAGGCGCTGGAGCAGAGCCTGAAACTCCACGTGCTCCAGGTGGGCATCCACGGGCCGCGTGAGCTCGATGAGCTGCCAAGAGAGAGCCACCGAACCCCAGCTTAGGAGGCGCAACCCTGTGCTACCCAGAGAAGGTGACTTGGGAGCAATTAATGACCCAGAGCAGGAGCAATTAATGACCCAGAGCTCGCAGCATCTGCATGGTGTCCCGCTGCAAGGGACAGACCTCATCTTGTCCTGCCTGGAGGTTTGGGCTGTGCAATGCTGAGGATGCAGAAGCCAGCGGCAACGTGGGCTTTGTTTACTGGGGCACTGGATTTTTAACCCAAATGCCTCTTTTCTGCAGTGCTCACGAGTGCCTGGTAGGAGACGGGCAGGGACGTGCTGCGAGCAGCAGCTTCCAGGGAAGGGAGGAGGGATGAGGGCATTAATTTTGCTATAAAACCCACAAAGACTTCCTCAAGACTCCCTGTGAGGGCCAGCTCGTCTCATCCTAGCTAGGATGGCCCAAAAGTGAATTTCCTAAGGGTTATTTGCAGGTGGTCTGTCTATTCTGCTGGCTTGGCCCCAGACAAGGGTCTCCCAGACCTGGTCGATACCTCTGCCCTGCTGATGGTGACCACAGAAGGGTTAACAGGACTGTGCAGCTTATGACACCGTCCTTGCCCCTCTCCCCAGCTTTAAGGGGCAGGGGGAGCAATCCCCTTCCTCCGTGTGCCCAGCCGCCTTTCCAGCAAAGCAGCGTCTTCCCAGCCAGCAGCGTAGGGCTTGGCTGGATTCCACAGCCCCTTTCCGGCACAAATCCCGCATGATCCCCAGCTCCCAGCTCACGCAATACCCAGGATTTATTTTTCACCCCTTTCCCTGTTTTCTCGACTTGCTCCAGCCCCTGCTCAGAGCCCCAGAGCTCAGCTCTTTCGAAGAACTTTCTCGTTGCAAATCCTCCCTCCTGTCACCCCCAGCCGCGCTCCCTGCAGCCTGGCCCGCAGCCAGAGCATTGAGCAACCTGCAAAGCCCTTGCACAAGCCTTCCTGGATGAAGAAATCTCCTGCAATTTGATAGCCAGCTGCTAAATTGCATTAAGAGAGGAGGGATCTTGCTCTCAGACCCACCCTGGTAGGACACGTCCCTGGGATGCTCAGCACTGGGGTTGTTTTGCCCGATGCCAGGCAGATCCTTCCCCTTTTCCCACCCCAGCTTTGCCACAAGGGAAAGAAAAAGCAAAAGGAAAGGCTCTGCCTGTGCGAGCCTGAGCCGTGCGTGGGCGCCATGAGCCCTGTGGGCACCGTGCCCGTATCAGATCTCCTCCCCACAGGTAAGGGCCAGGCTTGCCGCACGCCTGGGCCATGCCGGCTGCCTGCTCGTGATGCGAAACGAGGGCGGGTGTTGAGGCTGAGAGCTGGGCGCTGCGGTGCGGAGGGGAAGCTGCAGCCTCCAACCCCCCCAACGGCCCCGGCACCACTGCGCGCCCCAGCAGCCCTGCACCCGGAGGTGCCGACGCCGGCTCACGAGCAGGGCGCAGCCAGCCCCGCTCCACGGCCCCCGGCGGGATGCACCGCTCTGACGTAAAGGCTGTGCAAGCCCTGACATGTTAAGAAACGGCGTCCGGGAAGGTTTTGGGCTGGCAGCTCCAGCTCGAGGCTGATGGAGCTGCAAAGATGCTGCTTTGCAAGCATGCAAAGATGGGGCATCTTTGTGTGACGCTCACCTGTGGAGGGGCTCCATCCTCATCCTCACTGCTTGCTGCTCTCCTCCTGGACCAGGAGGGAAGTAGCACCCATATTCCCAGGGCACGAGGCCCCCAGCAGCCCAACCCACCACCCACTGCTCCAGCGAGCACCCAGGGGTGCTGCAGGTGTGGAGGATGCTCCTGGAAATAGCCCAGGCTCCCCATGTTGGAGCAGTCCAGGAACTGCTGCTAAGCTCCCGAGACCTCCACCAACCTCTGTGCCTGACTCGGGGATGAAGCTTTTAATGGTGACAGTTTTCCCTGGAGCTGGGAAGGGCGATTCCCGAAGGCCCTGCATGAAGGGGTAAATCACTGCCATGGAGATCTGGCGCCTCTTCTCCACCTCATCCAAGATCTGGGGGAGAAAAAAGTGAGCTGTGAAACCCCGGCAGGCAACGGAGAGGCTGCCTGGGCCACCACCATGCCAGACGGAGCCACCACATCCCTACCTTGGAGAAGAGCCCGAAGCAGCCCAGGCAGCTGATGATGCAGAAGACCTCAGGGAGGCGGTCACCACGGCCGGATGGCTGGAAGAGGATGGGAAAAGGGTTTGAGCACCTCTCAGCCCCACTGCACCAGCTCCGTGCTGTCCCCAGAGATCCCCCTGGCCCCACTC
>NW_009258891.1:194635-199376 GCF_000687185.1 Egretta garzetta
CCCCCCCAAAATGCCCAATCACTTGCTGGGGGATTTTCAGAGCTGGGGCTCAGGCCAAGGATGCAGTTGATGCTGTAAAAGTAGAGAGTGCCCGGAGAAGCCAATTCAGACACCAAAGCTGTTGATCAACTTGGTGCAAAGCCCTTTGGCATATTCCCAAACTCCCCCATCCCCCCCAGACTTGCATCCTCTGAGGCATCCTCCCTCGCCATCCTTGGGGCTAATCCTGCCTCCCACTGAAGCAGGGACCATCGGGATGAATGCCCGGCTTTTTTTCCCTTTCCAGCTGGACTGTCCTAGGTCCATTTGCTCTCTGCACTTTCAGCTCTCCAGACATCCAATTCCAACAGCCAGAGCTCACGCCTGGATGCAGAAGTGGGCAGGTTCACCAAGGACTGAAAGGGTGGTGGGATCCAGCAAGCCACCGAGCTGTGGCATATGGCCCTGGGGCTTTATGTCCCTATTTCAGCGGGTTGTGCGTAAATCAGCAGCCACACAAGACCTCCATTGCACCTCGCAGCCCCCGAGTGGGCCAAATCCATGAGTTAAGAAAGGAAAATTTCTGTTCAGAAGCAATTTTGGGGGACAGGGCTGAGGACACCTGGCTCCTTGACACCTGGATGGGTGCATGTGCATCCCCATCCTGATCCCAAGTGGGATTTGCAGCCATCCTGACCGCTGCAGCCACGGGAAAGGAGACGGGGGAGCTGCGGGAGATTGGTGGGGAGGCAGCGACCACCGGTACTGGGAACGGCACTTCCCAAACACTGCATCTCCTGGTTGCATTTCAGGCCAGCCCTGCTGCTTTCCTCCATCCAGCATCCAGCTGATGCTCCAGCAGAAGAAAGCTCAAAAAAAATCCCCTTAGGCACCCCCTTGCTCCTTGTCACCATCTTTGTCAAGGCAAGTGGCTTTCTAAGGCATGTCCCCAAGAGCTGCACTTTGGGCATGGCAGAAGGCATCGTGTCCCACCACGGGTGGCACGGCCACCACTGACCCAGTGATGGGTGTATGGGCGGTGGGATGCTCACCAGCAGCCGCCTGCAGTAGCCAATCTTCCTGCTGCCATCCACATTGGTCAGGACGAAAGAAAAGGTTTCGCTGGAAGAAGAGACAGCGCATGGGGATGGGATGGCTCTTCCACCCGCAGCCCTCGGGGGTACGACAGCAAGGGGTGGGGAACCACGGCCAAGCCCCCGCGGTGGGGCAGGTACCTGGTGAAGTCAGTGACAGGGGCCCAGTTGTTGCCGTCGGGGAAGCAGAAGAGGGGGATGGCTTGCAGGAGGCGCTCCTCCTCCTCCTTCTGGCCCTTCAGCAAGTTCTCGCGCTGGAACGAAGCGATGCCAAGAGTCAGGGTAATGGAGGGTGCCCATAGCCCCAGGGGATGGGGTGGAATGTGGTGTGTCCCAAAGCAACCCCTGGCTCAGACCCAAGCAGAGGGTGCCTGCACATCCCTGGGCAAGCATCTCCCAAAAATCCAGTTTGGGACTCTTCTCCCTCCCCAAGTTGTGATTTTGTTATCGTGGTCTCCCCTTTTGGGACAGGGCCCTGGGATTTTCCTCCTGGGGTTTGTGGCCCGGGGCTTGGACCGCAGGGAGGGACAGACAGTGCCAGTAACCCCAACCCATGGCAGGCAAAGCCCTGGGGTTGGGTCTGCGGCTCCAGAGCATGGGGTATTTTTCTGTTCTCCTCTCCTGGCTCTGGTGACAGGGAAGGAGCAACATCTCCTTTTCCTCTAAATTTGGAAAACTCATCTTCCCGGAAACATGGGACTAAATACCTTTGGGAACTGGTAGGTTATCTTGGGTTCATAACGTCCATCTGATGTCTTCCTCAGCGACACCACCACCAGGTACTCGAAGAAAAACTGTCCAGCAGAATAGAGGACAGAGCATCGCTCCCCTGCTTTCCCATGCGGCACCCGCAAGGCGTTTTCTGCAGCAGAGGACTCCTCTTTTCCTCCTGTAGCCACACCCCCTCCCAAAAAAAAACAGAGCAGAGTGAAATGAAAGGCCAGGAGGTGTCCGGCTGGTGGGAGAGGAGCTGCGGAGCTGCACATGAACCGGCCAAAGTGGCTGAAGGGAACCGGGACCTGGTGCACAGGGTGGTTTGGTTCCCAACAGTGAACAGCTGGGGATGTGTGGGCACAGGACATGAAAGGGGAAGAGAAATGGCTTTTATCAGTCTTTTGGAGAAAATCAAAGTGCCATCAGCCACCCCCAGCCCTCCTTTGCCCCATCCCAGGGAGGGCAGAGGGACGTCAGGGACGCCCAGAATGAAGCCGGCACCTGGGATGGCGGAGAGTGGACGGACCCTGCAGAAATCATCTGCAGGAAGGTGTGGGACTGCTTTTAGTTGGGGAATGCAGTTAATTTTATTCCCTCAGGGAAAAAACCAGCAAACAAACAGCACAGATCTTGTTTGAGCACCCCCAAAGGTTCCAACGAGATGAATCCCAACCTCTCCCTGCCAGATGTCCTCAGTCCTGGGAAGTGCTGATTGCAAATGAGATACCCGAGGGTTTTCCCTAAACCACAGCTCCCAAAGCAAAGCAATTCCCTGACATTACATCCCATTTCTTGTTTGGCCGGTTGGGGAACACAGCTGGGGAGCGTCAGCTGTTGCAACCTGAAAAACTAGAAATAAGTGAAAAGAGCCCAAGCCGGCATCTCCAAGGGCCCTGGGATGATCATGGCAGGGCAGTGAGAGCAGAGGGCTGGGAAGGAGAGGAGATAAATGCCAGCAGGAGGCTGCAGCCAGGCCATGCCACAGCTCTTCCCTCTCCCAGCAGCCACTTGCGACTCTCTAAATCCCCGGCTCCTGACACTGAAACTGTCCCGGGCTTGGTCTTGGCTCTGATTACAGTGGGGAGCTGGAACAGAAATGCTTGAGCTGCTCCTAGGAATAACAGGCAGGAAAATAAACGCATGGCTGGATTAAAGTTTTCCCCGCATCCTGGAGTTTGGCCCTGGGCTCTTTCAGTTGTGCCGCAGCTCGGCAAGGCGTGGCTGTGGCCGGCTGCTCCCACCGTCCTTCTCCCTCGTGTGCGACGTCCTCCTTCAAAGGCAGCGCTGGGGGACACCCCGCCTCATGTATCCCCCCAGCTCCATCCGTAGCCGCCTCCTTTAGTCTGGGAACACCTTCCCAGCCTTTGCTCCAGGTCATGGGGAAGCGGCGGGAGCAGAAAGTTGATCCGAAGAGGTGATGCTCACAGTCCCAGCATGGGATGTCCCTTCCCAGGGACCAGAAATGCCTTTCCCAACTCGGGGCGGGGAGGTGTGTGAAGCCGTCTCCGCGTGCACCCCAAGGCCACTCCACCTCCGTATGCAAAGTCCTTCCTCTTGGCAAGGTGAAATTCCCCCCGGAGTGGTCCCGTCGCAGCAGGGGGAAGCCCAGGAGCATCCAAAGGATGAGACCCGGCCGCAGACACCCCTGGTTTGTCCTCGGTGGGGATCACCCATGTGACAGCCCAGCAAGGTGCTCCGGGCCAGGGAAAAAGGTCAACAAGATGAGCTTTGCTTCTCCTGTTCCTCCTTGGGATGATCCAGCAACGGCTTCGGCAGTCCAACCTCACCTACAGGGCCAGGCAGAAGCTGTGGCTGGGGGGACCCCAGGGAACCAGGCTGTGCAAGGGGCAGGGCTGCTGGCATCCCCCATCCTTGCTGGACACTGGCGTCAGTTGTTTTCCCATTGCAGATTGCCAGGGTAAGGTGAAAGTCCAGTTAAATCCTGCCTATCCGGCCCCATCCTGCATTTCAGAGAATGCAAGATGCGCTCGCAAGCAAGGGCTGGATTTGCATCACGTCCGTGGCGTTTTCAAACAGCCGAGTTAAACCCACCGCTCCGGAGGAGGCCGGTCGTGCTGGGCGGCAGGTCTGCCTCCCGCAGATGGGCCCCGCGCCTGCCCAAAGTGCGACCCAGCACAGCGAGCCCTGCCCAAAGCGCGGCGTCACCCGGCAGCGCTTCCCTGCGCCAGGTTTGGTTGCAAAGTCCTCGCTGGCAGAGCCTAAATCCCTCCGGGACCATGATACTCCATGCCTGGGCTGGAAGATGAGCTCCAGGGATGTACAGGGGCCGTTAAACCCATCTAAGGGTTTAATGCGGCAGCAGAGGTCCCAGCACTCCCCAAAACCAGCAGGATTCGCAGTCCCTCCTGTGGCCCAGGGGCACAAGCCACTGTCACAAGAGCTTTGGCCAACGATTCTCCCATAGCCCAAGTGGGGAGGACTTGGGGACCACCCCAAGTGCCCCCAGCAGTGGGAGCATCCCCCTCCTGGATGGAAAGCAGCAGACGGTGCTGTGGATTTTCTCCCCTCCCTCTGCAGGCACGGAGAGGGCAAAGGATGCTGCAGCGCACCCTGGCCCATGCGGAAACGGCGCCAGGGCTGCCAGCGTTAAAAGAAAAAACCATTTCGCTGCATAACCAGCTTCCCCGACCAGTTTTTCTTTCCTTATCAGCGCTCAGCCCCATGTCGTGATGTGGCACAACCTGCTTCTTTCCTCCCGGAAAACTCCCAGGCTGCAGCGTGCTGAAATCTCCGGCCCCAGCACGAGGGTTTGTGGGGGGGCTCTGCTTCCCGCGCTGTGCAGCCGCCCATCTGCCCCAGCAGAGAGGAAATGGCTTTTGCTTTTATCAAACCTTTTCTGCTGAGCTCGGAAAAAACCCATAGATCGCACCCAGAGCAAAAGCCAGCCAGCACAAAGCAGATCTGAAAGCGGGGGGGGGCGCTTTGCAGTGAGC
>NW_009258891.1:200055-201473 GCF_000687185.1 Egretta garzetta
CGTTTTACAACCGCCCGAGTTAAACCCCCCGCTCCGGAGGAGGCCGGTCGTGCTGGGCGGCAGGTCTGCCTCCCGCAGATGGGCCCCGCGCCTGCCCAAAGTGCGACCCAGCACAGCGAGCCCTGCCCAAAGCGCGGCGTCACCCGGCAGCGCTTCCCTGCGCCAGGTTTGGTTGCAAAGTCCTCGCTGGCAGAGCCTAAATCCCTCCGGGACCATGATACTCCATGCCTGGGCTGGAAGATGAGCTCCAGGGATGTACAGGGGCCGTTAAACCCATCTAAGGGTTTAATGCGGCAGCAGAGGTCCCAGCACTCCCCAAAACCAGCAGGATTCGCAGTCCCTCCTGTGGCCCAGGGGCACAAGCCACTGTCACAAGAGCTTTGGCCAACGATTCTCCCATAGCCCAAGTGGGGAGGACTTGGGGACCACCCCAAGTGCCCCCAGCAGTGGGAGCATCCCCCTCCTGGATGGAAAGCAGCAGACGGTGCTGTGGATTTTCTCCCCTCCCTCTGCAGGCACGGAGAGGGCAAAGGCCGCCGCAGCGCACCCTGGCCCATGCGGAAACGGCGCCAGGGCTGCCAGCGTTAAAAGAAAAAACCATTTCGCTGCATAACCAGCTTCCCCGACCAGTTTTTCTTTCCTTATCAGCGCTCAGCCCCATGTCGTGATGTGGCACAACCTGCTTCTTTCCTCCCGGAAAACTCCCAGGCTGCAGCGTGCTGAAATCTCCGGCCCCAGCACGAGGGTTTGTGGGGGGGCTCTGCTTCCCGCGCTGTGCAGCCGCCCATCTGCCCCAGCAGAGAGGAAATGGCTTTTGCTTTTATCAAACCTTTTCTGCTGAGCTCGGAAAAAACCCATAGATCGCACCCAGAGCAAAAGCCAGCCAGCACAAAGCAGATCTGAAAGCGGGGGGGGGAGCTTTGCAGTGAGCCCCCCAAATCCACAGGTTGCCCCAACCTGCTCTGCTGTGGCTTGAGAAGTGGCAGGCTGGAAAACCCTGACGATCTATCCTCATAAATCCCAAAGGACCGATTTCTGCACCGTCCTCTCAAGGCTCCACAACGCTGCCCCGCCTCGGGGCCACCGTGCCCCCACCATGCCCACGGTGCCACGCGCCGCTGTGCCCTGCGACGCCGCGCTCGTGGGCGAAGGGCTGGGAGAGCTTTTGGGGATGTGGTAATAGGGAGCCTGTGGGGCTGCCCCTGGGATAGGGCAAACCCCCGGGGATGGGGTGGACTCGTTTGGGACGGGGAAGGCTCCCAGGGGATGGGGGTGCAGCTGCCGGGAGGGGCTGAACCCCCAGGGGCTGGGCTGGGCCGTGCTCCGGGGAGATGGGGTGCGCGATCGGGGGCTGGGGAAAGCCCCTGGGGACGGAGCAAGCCCCGGGAGATGCCGTAAGCCCCGGGGGATGCCGTAAG
>NW_009258891.1:201885-202898 GCF_000687185.1 Egretta garzetta
GAGAAGCGGGCGTGGGGGTCCCGGGAGCATCGGGAAAAGGGACGCCAGGAGAATCTGGCTGCAGAAGAACCGGGCGCACCGGGCACGGGGATACCGGGTGCACCGGGCATGGGGACACCGAAAGCACCGGGCACCGAGAGCACCCGGGCACGGCGGTCCCGAGAGCAGCGGGCATGGGGGAGCCGGGAGCACCCCTGGGTACGAGGATGCCAGGAGGAGCTGGGCATGGGGACACCAGGAGTGCCGGGCATGGGGACACCGGGAGCACCGGGCACGGGGGTCCCGAGAGGGATCTGGATACGGGGGTCCCGGGAGCACCGGGAGGCGGGCAGCTGAGCGGGGTGCATCCCAGTGCATGAGCCCGGGCATCCCGGGGGGAGCTGGGCACAGCCTGGGTAGGGGGCAGCTGCCTGGTGTGTGGGGGGCGGGCCCAGGAACCCCCCTGGGCAGAGTTGGGGCTGGGAACACCGGGGATGGAGGCAGCCCAGCACCCCCACTCTGGCACTGGGAGTAGGGTGGGAGATGGGGCAGGGACCCCGGGGACAAGGGGTGCCTTTGCCCTACACCACAGGGGACAAAGCGCCCTGCCCCAAACCTCCATCATCCCTGCCCGAGCCCTGCTCTGGCCTCCCTGCCTCCTCCAAGCCCTTTTCTCCCAGGAAAGGTGCCTGGCGCAGCCACTGCAGGCTGGGGGTGACACTGAACCGTCCCCTCCAGTGGACGGAGGTTTTGGGGTCTCCTGCTCTGCAGTGTGATGGGGAACCAGCCGAGCCGCGCTGGCGATGCCACCATGCTTTCATTTCCACAGCCTTCAGCTGCGAGCTGGTCCTGGCCCTGCTTCGGAACGCCGGCTGGGTTGTGCTTTTCCTCAGGCTGGCGTTTCTCCATCGGGCAGGGATTTGTTCCCCATCTCAGAGTGCCTCAGGGGTGCCTCAGCCAACTCGCGGGCTCGAGGCCGGTTGCCATCCATCTTCGTTACAGGAAGGGAGAGCAGTTTGTTAAGTGCTGCGATA
>NW_009258891.1:203006-215135 GCF_000687185.1 Egretta garzetta
AGGGAGAGCGTTTTGTTAGGTGCTGGGATATGCCAGCCGCCCCATCCCAGGCACGCAGCTGCGACGCCTGCGGAGCTGCTTGGCTTTGCTGGGTGGTTTTGCAGCTCCAGAGCCATCAAGGAGGAAAGACTCTTCAAAACCAGTGATACCTTCCAAAAAAATCCCCTTTTCCCATCCCTAGCCTGTCCACACCCCTAATATTTCCTCTGCCACCTTTAGGCAGTGCTTATGCAGAAATTAAACACACAGAAGGGGCTTTGGGTACAGTTATGGGTTATGAGGATGTTAGGTGTGATGAGCTGTGCACAGTTCTCAGCCCTAATGCTGGACCGTAGCCGTTTGCAGATGTAGACCAGGTTTCCTACACCCAATACCCTCCTTTCACATTTTGCATCACCTCCCATTCCCTCCCCTTCCCCAAGCGTGGGCTGGAGGTCGAGGGTGGGTTTGCAGCTGGGAGAAATGGCCTTTGCCAGCTTGCAGAGGTGATGGATGCTTTTGAAACACGGCCCCGATGGGGCGCGTGCCTCTGACCCAGCCGGGACGCTGCAGCCTCGCTGGGGTTATCTGGGAAGTGCTGGTCTGGGGGACCGTTT
The DNA here is from genome assembly GCF_000687185.1 of Egretta garzetta. Lineage (NCBI taxonomy): Eukaryota > Metazoa > Chordata > Aves > Pelecaniformes > Ardeidae > Egretta > Egretta garzetta. Next base: position 203,603 of record NW_009258891.1, read on the forward strand.
CTGTGGGATCTTGAGTGGGTGGAAGAGCACTTGTGGTTCCTGGAGGAGAGGGCAGCATTTGTTTGCGCACAGGGCTTGTTCCCGCAAAAAATTTCCTCTTGGCACAAAGGGAAAATAAAAAGTTAGGGGTTTTCCCCTTCAGTTTTGGAGGAAAATCCCTGCTTTCCTGGAAATGGGAGCCACCTTGGGAAAACAGCTGCTGCCCCAGCCAAAAGAAATCCCCGAATTATTTGAGTTTCTTTTCCATATACGCAATTTTTTCCTGATTTCTCCCTTTAAGGCAAGACTCTGACGACGATCCCGCCTCGATAACGCCTTGACTCAGCTCAGGCGGCTTCTGTGCGGAGAAAAGAGCCGTGTTCCCAGCCGCAAACCTCCCCGCTCCCGAGGAAACACTGTCCCTTTGTGCCGGTCGCACAGTCCAGCAAACCTTGCGCTGCTGCAGGAGGTTGAACTGTTGAACATTCCTACTGAAAGCTCCGTTCTCTGGGAAGCCAGCCGCCCACCAGGACAACAAACGGGCACATTGTGGGATCCTGGGGGCTACTGGCCACCATGGCTACAACGCTTGCCGTCGCGCTGCTCTGTTGCCGCTGCCAAAGTGGTTTCGCTTTCCTGAACCAAGCCTGGGGAATTTTGTGTGTTTGTTTATTTTTTCTTTCCCTCCTTGCAGCCCCGGCACTGGGAATACACGCTGGAATGTGGCTTTCTGCAGGCGTGGTGTGCTCAGCCTGCAAATACCCTGTGGCCGGGGGATACCGTTGTGAGCATCCCGCGGGGCCACATTGCACTGGGACCAGGTCGTCCTCGCCGCTGGGACCCTGCTTGCTCCTCAGCCTCCTCCTCCTCCTCCCAAGGAAGGCTCAGCCTGCTGCCCCTTGCCTCATCCCGGTGCATCTTCACCCCTTCCCCGTCCCCTCGCTGGGTGCTGCCTGTCGGCAGGGTGTTAGGTGCTGGAGCAGCTCAAGCCTGCAGTGTGTGAGCGGTTTTTATTTTGCCCATCGCAGGCTGGGGTTGGGGCTTGGAGATGGAGGCTCGGGTTTGGCCGCAGCATCTATGTCAGGGAGGTCCCCAAGGACAGCCCGAGGCTGGTGGTGGTGGTGGGTGCCCCCCACCCCAGGGCTGGGGACCCCAAGGCCTTCGTTACCAGCCTTTCCCATGCCAGGAGGGAATTTCTCCCACTGGATGGCAGCATTAGAGCAAAGAATCTTCACTGGGAGACCTTGTGGGAGAGGGGCCATTCCTCCGGAGAGGACTTTCTCTCTGGTTATCCAGCTCTGGGAGGGTTTGCGCTTGGGCTGAGGACGTGTGGGTTCAGTTCGCTTGTGTTTGCACCATTCCCACCACTGACGCTTCACTCGCTGCCCTGTTCGGTGCTCGGTGACCATCACTCCATGTGCCATGTAACATCCTCTGCCTGCTGCTCTTCCTCCGATGCATGTGGGTGCAGGGGGACCTGCTGGGACAGGGGGGCTGAGACACTCTGGCCCACAACCAGGAGCAAAGCAGTCCCAGACTGGGCAAGGAGAAGAGATGTCAACCCTCGTGGGACACCAAAATCATGGCTTCTTAGCAAGGTGCATCCCCTATCCCCCACCGCCCTCCCTGCTCCAGCTGCTGGGGTGCAGAGAGCCCCGTGTCAAAGTCACAGACCCCAAAGATTGCACATTTTGCATGAAAAAAAGCTTTAGGGACCATTTCTTGCACAGGGGTTGCAGAGGGGGCTGCAAAACTCCTCGGGATTAGAAAACAAAGCTCATCTGGCCACTTTTCCTTCCACCTTATGGTTTTAATCCCAAGCACTTCAATCCACCTTTTGGATATCTCCGAGGTGGAGTTGGGCAGAGCGGCTTGGGCGGTGCTGGGTGGGCAGTGAGGGCTGGTGCTGGGCTGCAGCCCCCTTGCAAATGTAGTGCAGGGAAACTGCTCCTTTCCAAGGCCGTTTAATGGTCAGGAGGTGCAAAGAGATCTCAGTTTACAGGCTCCCAGCCGGGCTGGCATCGCCGTTTGCAAGCAGGCATCCATAGATGGAAAGGGTCAAGCTGCAGAGCCCAGCCTCAGGTGTAGCACAGGATTTTTCCCCAGTCTCCCCAGTACTGAGCCAGTGACTCGTCCTGGGTTAAAATGCCAGCTCTGGCCTTGGGCGTGTTTCAGGGGTTAATCACCTGCAAAGCCCACGGCTGATTTTCCACCTGGATGCACCTGGTTTGGGCTCCCAGGTACTTGCTGTCCCTTTTTCTGCTTGGTTCAAAGGGCTTCTCCCTCCTCTTTGGCCCACAGGCTAACAAACTCTGGGGTGGCTTTTGCAAAATCCTGGGAATCCTTACCCCGAAGCGTTGTGGTTCAGTGACCTGCCCGTGCCAGGGGTGCTGGGGACACGGGGAACCGGGGTGATGGTGCTGGAGGTCATGGTGGCTGGGCCTGGGGGTGTGGGATGATGCTGGAGAGGGCCAGGGCAGCCAGTGGGGAGCTGGTTCTGCTACTTCATAAAAAAAAGGGAGGAAATCGGGAATTTTCCAAGCTGGACTGAGCAGGCTGGGAAGGGGAGGGCAGGGAAATCAGAGGGTCTGTCCTGCTCCTCGGCGACACGGGGTGGCCACCCATGTGAGCATGGGGGTCCTGCAGCCCCACGCCCAGTGCCGACCCCAAACCTTGCCCCATCTCCTCCATAGAACAAGAAGCATTTGCAGCTTGGTGCAATCCCTGGGGGCTGAGGGGTACCGGGGTGGTGAAACCCCCCCAGTTACACTGGCAGGGCTGCAAACCACGACCCCAAACCGAGCTTTAAACCAAGGAGCTCTGTAAGATTTGCTAATCTCGAAATATTGTTGGCATTCAGAGCAGTGATTTACTGCGTGTTTTGCCACAGCAAGTACTTTCCGAAAGGCCATGCTAAGTTTACACCGGAGCTGCCGGGATCGGATAACCAGTCGCTGGCTGCTCCCTCCGTTCCCCCCTCCCTGTCCCTCCTGGTCGCCGTGCCGGGGTGCAAAAGGACATCAGCTTCTCCTGCACCCCGCAAGGAAGAGGTGATCGCAGTCAGGAGCAGCAGGAAAAAGGGACCACCCAGGCCGTTCTCCCTCATCCAGGTGGTGGGGTGGGATGTGGGCTGTGGCCTGGCTCGCGGCGAACCCCGACACTTTGCCTTGCAAGTCACACTGCCAAGGACAGAAAATAACCAGCCCCGGTGCCCAGCCTGGCTGTGTCCACCTCCCCAGGGGCTTTGCAGGTTGTGAAATTAAATCAGCTTCTCACCTTCAGTGGCACCCAGGGCTGGGCGAGAGCCCTGCACATCGCTTGACATTCCTGCGGAGTTTTACCACTCCATGGGATCCTCCAGGGCTTTACAGGTGCCAGGCAGGAATGGCCCCCCCAGCCATCATCTCCCAGTGGGATCCCAGGGCATTTCCAGCCGCCGGAAAGGGTGGGCCCCCTCAAGGAGATGGTCCCTTCATCCGCCTTGCTGTTGGCTGGGCAAGTCCTCCTCCTTCCTATGGGTCAGCACACGGGAGGCATGGGACCCCCCCATATCTCCCCCTTGTCCCCAGATCCCTTGGGATCTCTGCTACCTCCTAACCCCCCGGAGATGGGAACAAGCCCATCACATGCACTCATGGCAAAAGCCACCGTGAGCCTCAGCCCTGGCCCTCACTGGCCCTTGGTCACAGCAGGCTGGAGGTGGTGGCCTTCCCCTGCAAAAATACCAGAGCGTCCTTCCTGCGTTGACACGCACATGGGCAAGGAGGAGGAGGATGGAGCGTCCTCTTCCATGGCAGTGTCTTTGCAGGTTATTGGGTCAACAGATCAAAACCCATTTGCTCTCTGAAGCCCATGTCCTCGCCCAGCTGCTCTGGACATGCTTTGGGGTGATGCTTCCTCCAGTGAACGCACAGGGCTGTCACACTGGGCTGAATGGGGACAGCCGAGATGGGGCAGGGCAGGGACCAGCACCCTGAGGGGAGGTGCCCCGACCACAGCAGCAGGCACCCTGAGACAGGTCGAGCCCGTGGGTCCAAAGCAGGGCTGGGTCAGCTCTGTCTGTGGGGAAGCCAGGGACACCAAGGACCAGGCGTAAAGGGAACAGCATCTTCCCAAAGCCTGGCACAATACCCGGAGGGTTTCAGATGGCCCCAGGGTGAGGACAGCCTGATTGAATGTCCTCATGATGCTCCCTGGTGGCAGCAGGGAAGGGTGCAGCTGGGCCATGGTTGGACAACCCCAAACTGCTTTGTCTTCCCAGTTTACTGGGGTCTGGAGGAAGTCACTGGGGTTTGAGGATGGTCCAACCCCTCTCACAGCCTCTCCAATCCAGTACACTCTCGAGGGGGGGGGGGGCACAGCAGGGAGGGTCCCGAATGAAGGTGCCTGGGTTAGAGAAGGACATGGGGTGGGTCTGGGACCTGCTGCCCCATTAAGGGAGGGGATCCCATTTGCTTCAGAGTGTCTCGAGAAGGGCCAGCCCTCCACAAACCCCTCAGGCATGGCAGGGTAGAGGCAGCCCTTGCGGTGCCAGCAACTGTGCTGGCCTTGGGGACCTCCTTGGGATATCGTCTGCCCCATCCGAAACATGGCTGGTCCCAGTGCCGCCGAGGCTGGGATGGGTCTGGCTGCAGGATGTCGTGCTGGTCCCCATCTGCTGTGAGGCTTTTGGGCAAACAAGCTATTGGCTGCTCTGGCCACGGTGGGATGGAGTGTGACAGTGTCCTGCAGGGACTCTGCGTGAGGGGGGGAAGGAGGTTGGAGGGTGCAGATGAAAGCATTTAAGGCAAGGAAAGGAGGGGGGTGAGAAAACTGGGGAGGAGGGGAAGTGGAGACACCAGCCCCCAGTGCTGATCCTGCAGGAGGACTGGGGGCAGGAGAGGAGCAATGGCCTTGAGGACACCTAAGGTGGTCTTAGTCCTTCATAGAATTGTTTAGGTTGGAGAAGACCTTTAAGTTCACCAAGCCCAACCGTTCCCCTGCCCCTGCCATCCCACCCCCAAACCCTGGCCCTAAGCACTGTGTCTGCCCGGCTGTTAAATCCCCCCAGGGGTGGGGACTCGACCCCTTTCCTGGGAGCTGGTCCCTTCCTTGATGCAGGGGACCCAAGGGGATGCCGAAAGTCAGGTGACACCAAAAGTGCGTGCGTGGGGTGTAACTGGCCAACGGCACCGTGCACCCTGGCAGGAGTTTCAGTGCCTTGACATCAGGGCTAGACACCTTCCTGGGGACTGGTGGTTACTGGGTGAACTGGGACACTGGGTGCTGCCTGGGACTATGAGCATGGAGATGAGCGAAGTGGGGCTCCGGGTAGTGGTGTTTGCCCCTGTGAAGTGAAGAGCAAACACCTGAGCTCCCTGCTGATACTAAGTGAGAAAGAAATTAGCCCTGGGTGCTGGTGGAGCCCAGGGCTCCGGTGTTTCCTCCCCCTGCTCTTGCAGAGCCTCCCGGCTCCCCGCTTGCTGGCCCAAGGGTTGCCGCATCTCGGTGACAGCAGCAGTCAGGTGTGTGGTGGCATCCCCCGGGTGCAACCAGTGTAAATGTCCTGAATAAAATAGCAAAGGTGATTTGCCACATTTTGGGGCTTACTGAGCACCTGGATTTTAACGCAGAAGGAAAAACCCAAGCTGCGGTTTCCAGTCTTTCCCTGCCCCAGAGTGGGACCAGGCAGGGCAGGTGGTGACAGAGCCTTATTGGCATCCCCAGCTGCTGTCTCCAACCCTTGGTAGAGGTGACCCCCAGCAGGCTGAGGACAGCGAGGCTGGCACAGGCTCAGCCACAGTGGGCTCTCTGCCTGCCCGTCCTAGGTAAGGTCCTGCTGGCAGCCCCAGGGGTAGGGCGGGATTGGAAAAAGAAAAAAAACCCCAAAGCACCAAAGGCAGAGCAATGCCCCGAGTTTGGCATCACTGCTGGGTGCTGGAGATGCGGGAGGTGACTGACGTGGTGCCAAGGTGTGTGAGTGCTTCTGCCGGCCCATGCATCCTGTCCCGGCTGACCCTGGGGACAGCTGTCAATTTGGAGGGTGCTGCCCACCTCCCGCCATGGCTGCGATGGGTGATGGCCCCATGGAGAGCCCTGTGGGGACCACTCCAGCTGAGGGCAGAGAGTGATGCCACCTCATGATGGTTTTCCCTCTGCAGTGCTGTCCCCGGGCTGGAGGGGACACAGAGCTGGCACTGAGCTCCCTGGATCAGCTCCTGGCGAGGCACTGGGCAAAATCAGGACAGCTCTGCATGGGTTTCTCTATTTCTCTCCCCCTGACAGCTCAGAGGAGAATTATCCCATCACAGCCCCAGAATAAGACCCCAAAGAGGCCGTTGGTGCTGGGTGTTTTCATCCACGAGTCCTGCCCGCATCCAGCAGCTCCTGATCCCATGGGCCCACTGCATGTCTAGGCACCCACTGCGCTGCTCTGTGAGCTGATGCCGGGACCCGGTGGTGGGTGAACCCGTTGCTCGCTCACACTGATCATAGAACCAGAGAATCATTTAGGTTGGAAAAGACCCATAAGATCATCAAGCCCAACCGTTAAGCCAGCACTGCCAGGTCCACCACTAAACCCTGTCCCCAAGAACCACAGCTACCTGTCTTTGAAATCCCCCCAGGGATGGGGACTCCACCACTTCTCTGGGAAGCCCCTTCCAGTGCTTGGCAGCCCTTTTGGTGAAGAAAGGGTTATTGATGACTCAATGATTTGATGAACCAAACTGTGGTGGAGCTGAGTGCTGGCCCTGTGAGCTGATGTGCAGCCATACAATGGGGATAACTCTGGAGCGTGCGGCTGGGCTGCATGGACCCTACTTCTGCACCTGGCAAGGGGTGCCCAACAGGACCTTGGAGACACCTTGAATCACACTGACGATATCTCTTTATTGCCTGGCTGTGTTTTCTAGCCCAGACAAGGCCATTTTAAAGGAATACTTGTTTCAAACTCCTGCACCAAGCGCTACCCTGGGAGCTTTGGGAGAGGGGTCGAGCCCACGTCCCGGCTCAACCCTGGGAGCCCCTGCCTGCAGTCATTGCTTCGGGGTGAAGTAAGTGTCTGCTTGCGTGCGACACACAGAGTGGAAAGCTTGCCTACGTCTCAGCCCACCTGCCGCCTGCCCCGGCTGCTTGACTCAGCGCGCTGCGAATATCACGGTGACACGGAGGCTGGAAATGCTGCTGGGAGCTGGGGAGATGTGACGTGGCAGGCAGGGTGCTGAGCCGCCCGAAGAGTCCTGCTGGCATCTGTGGTTGGCCGCTGGGTGTTTTCCATATGACCTCCCTGGTTTTCTGGAGGTCTGACTTAACCCCCTTGGAAAGGAGATGGGCAAGGGCAGGAGGGAGGGAAGCAGCCAAAAGGAGGGGACGGCCCCCCCACAGGAGCCATCTCCAGCTGCATCTGCAACTGGTAACAATACCCTTCCCCAAAGAGGCTGGGGCATCTCCTTTGTGCTGAAGCCCAGGGGGTTTGGGCATTTTTCCAGCCATTTGTGGTGCCTCCTGAGGTCTCATAGTCCACACAACGTGTGCAGGGCTGGATGTGGCCGTAGGGAGGTGGGTATGGCTTCTGCTCTCTCTTGTTGGGTGGCTTTGAATAAATCCCACTGGGGATGGCAACGGGGACCCTGTCAGTCCTGGGTGTCTCCTTCCCCACCCTGATACAGGCTATGGGTGACAGCTCCTTCTTGACACCCATGGTACCATCCCTTGGAGCCGAGCTCCATCCTCTGCTCCGGTGAAGCACATCTCTTGTGCCAAGGACCTCATGATGCCATGCTCAAAATCAGTGGTGGCCCAGGTAACAGTGTGTGACATCCACCCTGCTGCTTTCAGAGTCCTCCTGGGGTGCAAAGAGCCCACCCGGGCTCTCCAGAGATGTTCCTGAGGACAGGGACAAAAGGGGACAAGTGTGGGGGAGGAATGTTACAACTTCAAGGAGCCCCTCCCACCCAGATGACATGGGCCTGTCATTTATTCTGGGCTTTTGGCATCTCCACTTTGCTTTACGATGTACAAGTGGGAAGACCTCACCACCTCCTATCTAATCCTGGAGCCCTGTTTTAGGGCTGGTCCTAATCTCTGAAAGCCCTCAGGATTTACCCCAGCTGTCGGAAGCATCTCCTCTCTCCCCGCACCAACCCATCAGCAGTTGTGTTGGGCAGGCAGGTCCTCAATGCTGCAATTCCCAAACTGGCAAATCTGGGTGAATGGGTAGACCTGATGCTTTTGGGCTTCAGCCAGATTTATCTCTTTGCAATGAGGTCCTGTCAATAAGCTCAGCTGTAAGACGACCATGATGCATTTTTTGTAGAGGGGTTGAATAACAGTGGCATGAGGAGGATCGGATCCTTTAAGGAAGAAATGAGGCTCTCATTATTTAGACCTGTATCTCACCTGGAAGATAAGTAAGGCAACATATCAATGGTGCAGTGGGCTGGAAATGTGGGTCAAACCCAATTTATAAAAAGTATCTGCTTCCCATCAAGATCTTTTCTCACTGGAAAACATGGATACACAGTATTTCAGCTAAATCCTGAAATATTCGGCGTTTCAGGCAAAAAAAATGCATTGACATTTAAATGATCACTAAAATTTTAATGTTCAACCCTCCCCGTTGTCTGCAGGAACAGCCAGTGCAGCCCACTCAGTGTGCTCTTCATTTTCATGCCGAGGTGGAGGAATCGCACCGGTGAGCATTTCGGTTTGGTTCCAATGCCAGACTCATTTTAGCTCCCTCACGCCAAATCCAGGGGGGCTGAGACACCCCACTCCCATCCTCGTCGGTGAAATGACTCCAGGGGAGCAGTTCCTCCCTCCCCATCGTGCATCCACAAGCGAAGCCATCGCGGTGGGTAACGAAACCTTCGGCTCCCAAGTCTGGTCCCTGAGGGAAACCCTTGGATTCAGGCAACTTGCCGTGATGCCTTTGTCATTTGCAACAGGCAACGTAGTGTTCCCATGCTTGAGTTTGCTCAACGTACGGCGGTCTTGCCGGTGACGTGTGAATAAACAAGATGCCACTGTACTACAGTAATGTGGCCCAGATAAGTCTGGATGATAAACCATATTGATTCACTTGCTCTTAACCTATGAGTCATCCTGTGAGTCAACAGAGAAAACAGCATCTAAACATCGTCAAGCAGGTTGAAAAACTCAAGTTTTGTTCAAGTCAAGAATTTGAAGTGAAATAATTGCATTGATGTTCTTTTCCCAGGGAAAGTGTTTAGTTTTCAGCCACACTCACCTGGATTGAAATAGGAGAGAAGTCTGAGTGCTCATTTCCTTATGAACTCGAGTTTTGGTATTGATTTTTTTTTCAGAGCTCTTTAAATTGCTTTTCTTAACACGTAATCAAAAGAAACCTGCTTTTTGCGAAGTGTCTTGGTTTAGAATACACATCATGATCACCTTTAGGAAAGACACATGGATGACTTCTGAGCAGAGTTGATGGTTGTGGGAGTCTGGAGGTGGCCACCTGTGAGCTGATGGAAAAAGTCCTCAAGGCATGGGCCATGTGAATGCTGAGGGGTCAAAGAGGTGCCAAGACCATCCAAGAGAGGATGAAATCCCTGTGGGTCAAAGTATGGAGAAACCAGAGCTTCTCCAGTTCTCCCCTCTGAATGCCAGACCCACCACGGAGCCAAAGGCATCTGGAGCATGGGCAGTCTCCTCTAGCCCTGCATCGCTGGGCTGGGGAACAGGGCTGTCTTCTCTTTTGCCAGGGCAGCTGAAGAAAATTTTCTGGTTCATGACCCACTTGGCAAGTTTGAGCCACTCCAAGCTGCTCTGGGGAGCAGGAGGGACTGCCAGTACCCGTCCATGGCCCACAGGCAGAAAAAATGGCTGGGAGCCCCATGCCATGCTCTTCTGCCTCAGGGAGCTCATCCCTCAGGCATCTCAAAGGTATTTTGGGGAAGGAGGAGCTTTTATTAGTCATATTCCTCCTCACTGGTGAAAGTAATCGAGGAACATCTGGGTTATCACATAGCTTTGGAGGAAACACGCCCTCCCTGAGATACTGATACCATCTCTTGGTGTCCTGGCTTCGTCCTGCTCCCAAATGCTGTTTCTGAAATAACCAGGGGAGAAAAAATATCCCTCCCTGGAGCAGGAGGGTCGCGCTGCCAGGCTGCAGCCTCTGGGCAGGATCAGAGCCCATGGGGGACCAGGTTTGCACTCGCGTTACCTGATCCCCATATGACTTTCAAGGCTGGTGGCTGTGTTGAGCTTTCTTCTCAGCTTACAGGAGGAGCAGGGCTAGCAGAAAGTGCGGGGTCTCCTGTGTGCTCTTTCTGGAGATCAGCAGTTGCCTGTCTTGCCCTCTGTCTGCGTAGAGCGCCATGGGTAGGAACCCTTGGGTGATGCCTCCATGCAACCATCAGCGCTTGCCTGTTGCTGTCTTGCAGCTGGGAGCTGAACCTGGTGGCTGGTGAAGCCCAGCACCCCTGTGACACCCTGGTGGTCCAAAGAGCCACCATTACTGCCCTGTCCTCCCCTCCCCATCCTCTCTTCCTACCCAGTCCATGGATCCTGCTCCACTTGGGATGCATTCCTCAGAGCCTTGTGGCTTTTTTTTGGGGATGTCACCATCCCTTTAAAGAGCAGCCTGGCTGATGGGGTTTTGCTCTTTTTTCTCTCCCTCCCCTTTCTGGGTGACCACAGCTCCCCCCACATGGAAAACCACCCCCTTGCTAGCAAACAAGCTAACAAACAAGTACATAGCTTCATGCTCTGGCTGTCTTGGAGATGACTCTTGAGCCTGGTGTCCATGTCTGGAGGTGTTTCCTGGGGACTGTGAGAGCGTGAGCCTTTGGACCAATGCCCAGGAGAGACGGGCTTGCTTGGTTCCTCCATGGCAGCATCCTTGGAGACAGGCAAGTAGCTGGGGAACAGGAGAAAATGTTCCGTCAACCCGAACTTGAGGAAGGTTAAAGAATTAGACCATAGGTTACAGAGACATTTTTAGTAGCACCTCATGCAAGCGTGGCAAGTGAGGGAAACAAGGACAGGCAGGGGGTGAGCAGGGTTGTATCCTATAGGACTAATGGGGCTTTCCTGGGTCAATGGGGAGCTTTGGGGTGAATCTGAGTTCAGGGGCTAACAGAAGGGTGGTGGGTCACAAGTCCTGGGGTGACCAGACTCCATGGGCAAGGTCCTGGTTGTATGAGCAGGGCAGAGGCTGGAGGACATGGTGCAGGGCTGACAAGTGATTAATCTTCTCCAGCAATATGGGGCAGGGATACGGGCAGCAGGGTTGGTCCAGATCATCCCAGAAGTTGCTTTCCAACTTCAACAGTTGGTGGAGGACACGGGGGAGCAGAGGGGACTGGGATTACAGTAGGGACTATGGGAGGACACGGCGGGGAGCATGGTGTGTTTGGGGGGGGTCAGTGCAGGATTAACAGGGAGGATTGAGGTGGGGGGGGATCTGGTGTTAATGCAGGGGTTGGGGGAAGGCATGCAGAGTGCAAGGTCAATGGGGAGCCTGGGGGGAGATTGGGGGAGGCAGTGGGTGGCTGAGGAGGTGGCAATGGGGGAGGGGGAGCCTTTAGCTAGAGGGGTGTTGGTG
>NW_009258891.1:215367-217387 GCF_000687185.1 Egretta garzetta
GGCGTGCTGCGAATGTGCAGGACCCGGGTGGCTATTCCTGGCGGCCCCCGCCTGCGCAGGCAGATTGGTTTGCAGGGAGGTGACAAGTGCCAGCCGAAGCGTATAAAAATCTCCCAGCCCCTGTTCTGGCTCAGTGACCCGTTTCCCCCCTCCCAGCACAGCTGTCCCAGAGCGGAGACCGTCCGTCCAGAGTGGAGACGCCTGGTCCAGAGCAGGCACCCCGGCTTCGGAGTCAAGATCCCAGATCTGGAGGAGAGACCTTTAGTCTGAAGCAGGGACCCCAAACCAGAGCAAAGATCCCAGAGCAGAGACCCCAAAACATCCTCTTCCCCAGCCCCCTGAATCTGCAGCAATGACCGGCAAAACAGCACCTCCAGCCACAGACCCGGCTCCGGAGGCTCCGAAGAAAGGGCCAGCACCAACCCCAAAGGAAGAACCGGCCCCAGCCCCAAAGGAAGAACCGGCCCCAGTCCCAAAGGAAGAACCAGCCCCAGCCCCAGTCCCAAAGGAAGAACCAGCCCCAGCCCCAGCTGCTGAAGACCCCCCGGCCCCAGAGCAACCCCCTGCCACCGAGCACCCAGCAGCCGAACCTGCTCCTGTCCCCACAGCAGAAGAGGCTCCAGCCCCTGAACCTAAGCCTGAGAAACCAAAGGCAGGTGAGGACGGGACCAGACACTGAAGTGGGGAGGGGAGACGTGCAAGGCTGGGAGGGGACATGCGGGGGTGCCAGTGTGAAGGGATGGAGGGATGAAGTCATCAAGGATATTTTTGCAGTGGGATAGGGCTGGGGGATTAGGAGGATGGGGGGGCTGAAGACCAACACGGAGGTTAGGCGATTGCCCTCCAACAGCCCCAGTACTCAAGAGCCTGTCCTCACCACTGTGGGTTTGTTACAGAGGCGCCCAGCTCCCCCTTGTCCTTGGCTGTGGAAGACGTGAGTGAAAACTCGGTTACGCTGACCTGGAGAGCCCCGGAGCAGATAGGCCGGGCGAGCCTGGATGGATACGTCGTGGAGATCTGCAAAGATGGAAGTAGGCTTGGGCTTTACTGCCTCGTAAGCATGGAGAGCTGGTGTGTTACTGCGGAGGCATGGGATGGAGCTGGGCAGAACCTGGCAATGTGTTTTCCCAGGCTCCATTTCCCTTTCTTTGCCCAAATGGGTTAATTTTAAATGGTTGGGGTGTTTCCATGGAGGAGAGGGGCTCCTCACTGGTTTCAGACAGTACTGATGTTGTTAGCAGGGGAGCTGGACCGGGTTTAATGTCACTGCCATGTCCAGCTAGAGGGTGGAGGAGAGACCAGGACACCCACTGAGGATGGTCTCTGATGAACTCCAGCTCTGCAGAGACCTGGGGCTGGGATGGTGATGCAAGACCTTAGGACAAAGAAGATGCAATTCTCCCATGTTTGCCCAAAATGAAGTGCAGAAGGAATGGGGATAAGGTGGGAGGATGAGGGAGGAAAGGATCCTGGGCAGCACAAGAGGGGCTGGCATGCATCAAGAGGCAAGCCCTGCCCAGTGGAGATGGGGCTCGACATGCCTGGAAGGAGGATGGCTGCGGTGGATGGAGGTGGGCTGGGGGGTGGCAGCAATTATCCGTGGTTCTCCGGTTGCATTGCTGGTTGGTGGAATGGGGTAGGTGGGTAAGAGTTGTGTTTTGGGCACTATCCCGAAACCGTGCTTGGCTTTGGGGCGAGAGTGAATGAGCTGTGTGGCTGGGGGGGTTCTGTGGTTTAACCCCTCAGGCAACTGAACACCACCCGGCCGTTCGCTCACTCCCCTCCCAGTGGGACAGGGGAGAGAATTGGGGAAAAAAAAGTGAAATTCATGGGTTGAGCTAAAGACAGTTTAATAGGACAGAAAAGGAAGGGAAAATAATAACAACAATAATAATGATGATGCTAAAAGAATATGCAAAACAAGTGATGCACAATGCAATTGCTCACCACCCACCGACCAATGCCCAGCCCGTCCCCGAGCAGTGATTGCTGCTCCCCGGCCAACTCCCCCCCGCTTCTA
>NW_009258891.1:217438-218125 GCF_000687185.1 Egretta garzetta
CTCGGTCGTCCTGGCTGTGCCCCCTCCCAGCTCCTTGTGCCCCTGGAGCTGAAAAGTCCCTGCCTGGTGTAAGCACAGCTTAGCAACAACAGAACCATCCGTGTGTTACCAACATTCTTCTCATCCTAAACCCAAACCATGGTGCTATGCCAGCTACTGGGAGGAAAATTAACTCTATCCCAGCCAAAACCAGGACAGGGGATCTGCAAGGGGATGCTGGGGCTGGTGGGCTGGGTGCTGCATGAGGCTGGAGTGGTTTGGGAGACCCAGGTGGTCTGTGGGCCTTGGGGAGCTTGATCTACGACCCTTGGCTGTTTAGCTTGGGCAGGCACAATCAATCAACACGTGTTTGGGTGTGGGAGGCTTTAATCATTGGGCTGGGGACTGGGGAGGTAACCACGGCTGGATGGGGTGCGTGAGGAGGCCCTTGTGTGGGACAAGGAACGACGCAGCCATTCCTGGAGGGTGCTGGCTGGCATCCACCCAATGGTCACAGTCCTGGATGCTCTCCTAACTTGCTTTGGGCTTGGCTGTGTGACAGGAGAGCTCTAGTCATTCAGTAATAACCACATGGGCTCCGTGACTGCTGTATTTGGGCTGGTGCAAGACCCCGGTTGCCTAAAATATGGTGAGATTCGAGTGAAGGCTGGTTTGAGTAGTGCCTGTGGTGAAGGGGAAGAGGAGCTG
>NW_009258891.1:218989-232677 GCF_000687185.1 Egretta garzetta
ACTGATGGGACAACCATCTTGGTTTGAAGGTGCACATGGTGGCTTAGCAAACCCTGGCACACGTGGGTTGCTCTAGCTGCCCACCTGGGACACCCAGTCCTTTGGTGACCGGGGCAGCCTGTTTACTAACTGAGAAACCTCTTAAGAGGTTTGGCACAATGAAAAGCTGTGCCAGCTGGCTGATGTGGGAGGGCTTCTACATCTTGGCTGGGGGGTGAGGTTGAGATGCCCCATCCGAGCAGGAAGAACAGTTGGGGAGCTCCAGCTGGCTGGTGGCAGGTGATGAGTAGACCTTGTCCAATGTAGAGGATGTGCGGAGGAACATGATGAGCCCCAATGAGTTATCCTGGGGCAGTAAGAGGAGCAGATTGGCTGGCAGGGTGGTCTAAGGATCTTAACTACTTCCAGAAATGCACCTGGAAGGCGCAGGGCCATGTTTGCTGGCCTGATGCCTTTTCTTGCTTGCAAATAGCCTCCTGCTCAGCAGCTGAGCTTCTGCCAGCATTTCATACCCCATGCTTGATGGTGGGGTGGGATGGCCAACCTCTCCTCTAAGATACCTTCTTCTGCTGGTGCCCCAAATCATTCAGCCTTTGCAAGGAAGGGGTTCTTTACTTCTGGTTCCACACCCCCCCACACCCTCCCCGGTGGCTTGATCCTGCTCTTTGGGGTGTGTGTCTGTCTGTCCATTGCACGCCTGAAGTGCTCTGCTGGCTTCATCGCAGGTACAGACTGGACAGCTGTGAACAAGGAGCCTTTTCTTTCTACCCGCTACACAATCCAGGACCTTGGCTCTGGTGACAAGATCCATGTGCGGGTGAAGGCTGTCAGCGCCAGCGGTACCGCTCCTGCCGTGCGTAACACCCATGGGCTTTGTGAGCAGGACAAAGAAATCGCAGCCCATCCCTGCGGCCTGAGCAGCTTCTGCCCCCCTTACATGTCGCAATCCAGCCCTTGACCGAGAGGAACCGTGTCCAGTTCCCTTGGGGTGGGATAGAGCGCCTTCCCAACCTCAAGGCACTGATCTTGCAGATGGTGACGATTTGGGGGTGAAGAACTCAAAATGCAGAGCTGCACTTTCCCGTTGCATTGCAAGAGCTCAGGAACGGGCTTGCTTTTGGCTCGTCCCTTGCCTTGGCCATGCCTACATCTCTACTATGCCATCACGTACATATCGGACAGCTTTGTTTATTTAGCTAAGGAAAGTCAGGAACTGGTAGTCTGGAGCATGGGAACTTTAATCATGCTGAACACGCTAATGAATGGCTTGCTCCCATGCTTAGCAAGGCTCGCATTCCTCCCGGGGTGCTGTGAATGTGCTGAGGCTGATGTATGATCGCAAGGCCGGCTTTCATTTATCAAACAGCAAATATAGACTTATTTTCCCTTTACAAGGAATTATTAATGCGCAAGTTTTCCTATTACTCAAAGAACACATTGGATTTTTCAGCTGCTTAAAAATAGGAGCATTAATAATGAAGATTATTGCAGGGACTGCCAGCTTTTCATAGGAAAAGGCTTGGCGAGGGCTATCAGCATCTGGAAAGGGTCCTGCAGGGTCCGTCCACTCAGTCTGCTTGGAGGAGGTGAACATGGCTTAGTGTCTGCTTGCTGTGTTCCCCTCCAGCTCTCAAAGGCGTCCCACCGTACCTTGTGGGACGGGGGAAACTGAGGCATGGGGACTGGTGTGAGATGCCAAATAGGCAGCTCATGTTCCCCACTTCTAGTCCCGTGCTGCCCCCACCCTCTCAAATCCCCAAAGCACCGGCTGAGAGCTGTAAAACCCCAAATGCTGAAAGACCCATGCACAGCTCACTCTTGCTCCACGCTTGTGGGGATTTTTTCTTCCCCCTTTTCTTTTTGCTATCTGAAACTCTCTGTCAGCTGACAGCACTTTCGCATTTCCTTCTAAATCCAGCCCTGTGCGTGCTGCCTGGCTTTGCTGGGAAACAAATCCGCCCTCCGTGTCCCTCTGCCTCCCCGTGTCCACCCCAGCCACTTGGATGCATGAATCCGCTCCTCTCCACCCCATCTGCTACCTTCTGGTCTTCACATTTGTTTGGGACTGCATTTTGTACCTCTCATGGGTTCATTTATAGCAGCACAAGGGATTTTAGATAGCAGCGATACAGACGGCAGAGAGTTTAAAAACAGGTGGGACGAGTGGGTTTGGGAAGTGGAGAGAGACGAGGAGAAACCAGATGAAGATTAGGTGTGGGAGTCGCGTTTTGCAGTGAGCCGGGGCGGGAGAAATGCCTTCCCACCCGCAGCAGCGTGTCACCTGGGCCACCAACCTCGGCCAGCCGGCAGAGCAGGGCACGCGTGAGCTGGGGAAAACACCCATGAATTAACATTCCTCCGTTGAGGTCGGGTTTCTCTGCCCCGCTGAGACTGATGAGCCCAAGTGGCAGCATGAGCACATGGATCCCTGGAGGGAATAGCGGCGTGAGCAGAGGAGAGACCATCTCAGCTGTCGGTGGGGCCATCTGGGACCGCTGGGCATCTCCCTGCCCTCCCCAGCCCACCGCCGGCGTTTCGCACTCACAGCTGTTTAACCATTGCTCAGTCCCGGTTTAATTCTGGCTGTGCCCCCTCCCCAGAGCTAAGCTCCAGCACGTTTAATCCAGGCAGAGACACTCAGCTCTTTTTATGAGGGGCTCACGTAAACCCAATGCCTCTCCAGAAGGATCACCGGGCGGCACCAAGCCGGTAAGGTTACACAGCTGCTATTTTCACCCCGGGAAGGAGACACACGCTCCATCAGCATTCTCCAGTGGGTTTTTTGCTTATCTTTGTTATGTTCCCTTGGGGACGTTGGCCTTCGGTTTAAGCCTGGGGCTTTCACAGCTCTGCTGTGAGTAACCATGCACCATCTCTGTCTCTCGACGGCCTTGAGTGCACAGCCAAGGTGGAGGTCTGGCGAGCTTGCTGGAAGTTGGGTTGTGTGCCTCTGGAAAGCCTGCTCTTGGAGCTGGGGGAGAAGTATTTCCTAACTGGGAGACACTGTCCTCTGCCTTGCTACCACGTAGGCTGCGCTCTGGCTCTTCTGTTTAAGGCTATGTTGGTCTCCATAGCCTGGCTATAATGAAGGGGGCGAATGGTCCATCGGGGTAGTGCTGTTGGGTTGGGGACCTGGTATCTCAAGGATGGATATAATTTTGGAGTGCAGACGATGGGGTAGGCTGGCATGGCCCTGCTGTCCAGGAGATGAGAGGGAAGAGGTGGCCCTGTTTGGCAGGCTGGCATGGCCCTGCTGTCCAGGAGATGAGAGGGAAGAGGTGGCCCTGTTTCTGGGTGGGATTTCTCAATGGCCAAGCAGGGTGGATCAGCCAGTTGGGGGGCTGTGATTTCCTTGGCCCCACAACATGACTTTCTGGTCCCCAGAGCTCCCAAGGATCCGCATGCCCCGTCACCTGCGGCAGACTTATGTCAGGCGTGTTGGGGATGCCGTGAACATGATGATCCCTTTCCAGGTGGGTGGATGATTTGGGATTTAATCCCCCAAGCTTTTTAACTGCAGGTTAGCCTCTGCAGTGACCATGACATGCCTGGAGCCAACTGTGGGCTGGCTTGTCTTGGTCCGCATGTCTCATGGGGCAAGGGTGGGAACACCTCTCCCATTCCTGCCTAGCTCCTGTTCTCCTCCTGATACATTTTTATTGATGGTGTTGGCAATGGGACAACCCCAAACACACTAGGTCATGGGCTAGCTATTGCTGCTGTCTCAGCCCACGAGCCACAGGACCACACAGCACCACGGTGGGGGTCCCCTTGGGGACAGCAGCTGCTTTTGGAGCAGGGCAGCCCCAGGGTCGTGTGATGGGGGGAGCGATGCTGACACTGGTGGGCCAAGCTGGAGGTCCTCTCTTTAACTGATCTATCGCACACGGTCTGGGAAGTCACCAAAACATCTCCACCTTGGTGTCTGCGATGGAGAAAATCAGCCCTGAAACAAGCTGGCCAAGCAGGGGGAAGCGAGAGCCGGAAAGCTGCCCCTGAGATGAGGGACTTGTCCATGCCATGTCTCATAGGTGGTTGGGAGCCTGCGCTGACCATGCTCCAGACATAAATTGGCCTTGGATGCTGAATTCAAGCCCCTGCTTCTAGGCTTGAACCTGGGCTCAGTGCCCAGGCAACAGGAGCACAGCTCTGCCTGCAAAGCCCTGGGCAAGTAAAGCTGGACTTGCTCCATAAAGACTTTGGGGGACCAGCATGTTCCAGCATCATCCCTGGAGCGTGGTGGCTTCCCGTCAGTGGGGCTGGGGGGGATTGGTTGTAGTTTCTTCCCTGGGGACTGCCGGATGGGAGAGGCTGTACCCAGGGCACTGCTGCCTGGACAAAGCGGGGTGGCTCTGCCCACCCGTCCTTCCCAGCAGGACCCACAGGGACCATGTGTTTGAGTGGCTCCTAACCCGCCCGGTGCCCAGGCAACAGGAGCACAGCTCTGCCTGCAAAGCCCTGGGCAAGTAAAGCTGGACTTGCTCCATAAACACTTTGGGGGACCAGCATGTTCCAGCATCATCCCTGGAGCGTGGTGGCTTCCCGTCAGTGGGGCTGGTGGGGATTGGTTGTAGTTTCTTCCCTGGGGACTGCTGGATGGGAGAGGCTCTACCCAGGGCACTGCTGCCTGGACAAAGCGGGGTGGCTCTGCCCACCCGTCCTTCCCAGCAGGACCCACAGGGACCATGTGTTTGAGTGGCTCCTAACCTGCCTGTGCGGGTTGCTCCAGGGAAAGCCCCAGCCCGAGGTGATCTGGACCAAGGGTGACCAGCCCTTGGACACCAGCCGCATCAACATCCACAACACGAATAAGGACACTATCTTCTACATCCGTGAGGCACAACGCAGTGATTCGGGCAAGTACGAGCTCGCCGTGCGGATAAATGGAGCAGAGGACAAGGCTACCCTGGACATCCGAGTGATTGGTAAGGCTCGGGACCCTGCAGGGTCATTCTGGGGCTCATTTCTGCCCCTTGGTTGGGGGTAGCTCTTGTTCTGGGTGGGATGGGAGAGAGCCAGCAACAAGGCAAGGGACCCTGGGGTCCCTCTTCCAGTGGGATCTTCTCCAGGATCATGGGGGTGAACTCCTCTGGCTGGGGCTGTGGGGCTGCAGGGATGCTAGCCCATGCCTACTGCAGCTTTTCATCCCTCACATGCTGCAACAGGGTGAGAAAAGATTAAAAGCAAGGTCAAGACACAGAATGTGGGGGGGAGAAAATTAGGATGCCACCCCATGAGGGTTTGTATTTGCAGAGCCACCGGGCCCCCCCCAGAACCTGAAGCTGGTGGATGTGTGGGGCTTTAATGTGGCCCTGGAGTGGACCCCCCCATTGGACAACGGGAACTCTGAGATCAAGGGCTACATGGTGCAGAAGTCAGACAAGAAGAGTGGGGTGAGTCTGGGTGCTCCTGGGCCCCTGTGCCCTGGTGCTGGGGATGCCCTTATGGGAGAGGGGAAGCCGCACATCCCTGTTTCCCCCACACCTCCTCCATCCTTTGGACATCTTGCTTTTCCTCACCATTCTTTGTTTTTCTTTTTTTCCTCCTAGAAATGGTTCACGGCGCTGGAGCGCTGCACCCGCACCAGCTGCACCATCTCTGACCTCATCATTGGCAACACCTACTCTTTCCGGGTGTTCGCGGAAAACGCCTGCGGGCTGAGCGAGAAAGCGGCTGTCACCTCCAGGGTGGCCCACATTCAGAAGACAAGTGGGGACAAGGCCCTGTCTAAGGGGTTGGGGGTGGTGGTGGGTCTTGTCCCTGTTGGGACTAGTGGGGCTTGCTCAGTGTTGTGGTGATGCTGCTGGGCTGGTCCCCAGGGAGGGATGAGGAACAGCCCTGGCTGTGGCCCCGCAGCTCAGGGACAGCAAAGGAAGAGACCCCTACAGTGGTCCATCCCCAAACCAGCATCCCTCAGCACCACTCTCCGTCTCTTCCCATCCTGCTCCCTGGTAGCACACAGTGATTGGTGTCTGAGCCACCTGCAGAGCTTACCCCCGGCTCCTATTTCTGTGCACCAAATGTAGGGGACGGAGTAAGAGATCCAGAGAAGCTCCTAGCCTGGATCTGACGTGCTGCACATAGCATGTGCCGCGGTGTTGGGTTGCAGACTGGCATCTCCCTTGTCCAGGGACTCTGGGCACTAATGTGGCATGGTTGGATGAGAAGGGATTTATAGACAGGGCTGGTCTGAGCTGGAGGCCAGGTCCCAGGCTAGATGCTGTCTGGCTTGTTATGTGAAGGAGCAGAAGTATTTTGGGGTACTTTGGGCTGAATCCTTGTGACCATGTGCTGGTCAGCCCAGGAGCCCGAGCTCTGCCTCAACCTAGAATTAATTATTTTCTTAGAAACTGCTTACCAGCCAGAGAAGATGCCCCAGCGGGACATGATGGAGCCTCCAAAGTTCACCCAGCCCCTGACAGACCGAACCACCACCCGGGGCTACAGCACACATCTCTTCTGCTGCGTCCGGGGCTTCCCCCAGGTCAGTCGTTCCTCCATGGACAGCATCATCACCACCTGTGGGCAGCCATCGAGGGGGGGGGTGTGAGGTGGGGGTGGGTTGCAAGGTGGCTGGAGGTGTTGGGAAATGGTTGTTGGTATGTTGGGTTGGGGTTGGATGAGGTTAGGGGGCTGCAGCTGCCCTCTTAGTCAAACTGGGGTAAGTTTTGGGTGTTTCTGCATGGACATGGGGGACTGGTCTTAACCCAAGCCACGTCCTGTTTCCTTCTGCACTGGGGGAGGAAATGTGGAGCAGTGGTTAGGGCCCAAAAATGGGAGATTCAGCTCTTTGAACTACTTCTGCCTGTGAATCCCATCATAGCCACCAGCTTCAGGCAGGGACAAGGCAAAGGCAGAGGGAGGTGGCTGCATTTTGGGGCCAGTTGGATTTCTCATTTCTCTCCCTGCTTTAAACAAATAAATAAATCCTGCTGCCTTCCAGCCCAAAATCATCTGGATGAAAAATCAGATGGAGATACGGGAAGACCCCAAATACATAGCGATGATCGAGCAGGGCGTCTGCTCCCTGGAAATCCGCAAGCCCAACCCTTTCGATGGGGGCATCTACACCTGCAAAGCTGTGAACGCCTTGGGGGAAGCCTCAGTAGACTGCAAACTTGATGTGAAAGGTAAGATCGGTTGAGAGAGAGGAGCAGGTCTGCTGGCCTGCCTTCTCCTATTCTTGCTTTCACAGTGGTGTGGCTTGTCCCTGTTTTGTGTTGATCCTGGTAATGGGGGAGCCTAAGGACACTGGGTGGCCCTGTGGAGCTGGGGCTTAGGGCTTCTTGGGTTTATGGTCTGGAAGCATCTTGAAATCGCCTTCCCTCATTCATGGCCAAAAAATGGGGAGGAGACCAGAAACTGCAAAGCCAAAGGACCAGAAGTGCTGGTGGAGGCTGGGGCGGCTGCTTGCTCCCCACTGCGTCTACCAGCACGTGTGCCCCAAGCCACGCGTGCAGGGGCTGGGCTGAACCCCTCCACTTGCACCTGGGTCGTTCTGATTTATGTCTCGGGATCCTGCCCAGGCTTCCCAGCTCACATTTCCCTGCCTCAGCAGAACGCCCAGCCCAGCCCTTGCATGGGGGTGCCCCACGTTGCTCCCTGCTCCTCTGTGCGCTGCAGACCCACCTCAGCTCACGGGAGGACGCATGCCCACACGCTGCACACTATGCACCTTAGACACACGTCATTTTTATTATTTCTCCTCCTGTGGCTTCCCAGCACATGCTTGCCCCGAGACATGCTCTGCCCTACTTCCCACACAGGCAGGGCTCCCTGCCCGCCGGGGCAGGGGGCCCTGCCCCAGCCGGCCCCGGCCACGCTGCCCCACGGGCAGGGCTGTCAGTGCAGCCAGGCGGGCAGCGCGGTGAAACCAGCCGGCAGGATGAGCTTGTTGTTGTGCTGGGGACACAGAGCACCAGGGAGTCACCCAGGCTGGGAGCTGGGCTTGTTCAGCCTGGAGAAGGCTGAGAGGGGATCTCATCAACACCTACAAATATCTCAAGGGTGGGGGTCACCAGGACAGAGCCAGACTCTTCCCAGTGGTGCCCAGCACCAGGACAAGGGGCCAGGGGCACAAACTGCATCACAAGAGGTTCCAGTTGAACGGGAGGAAGAACTTGTTGACTTTGAGGGTGCCCGAGCCCTGGCCCAGGCTGCCCAGGGGGGCTGTGGAGTCTCCTTCTCTGGAGATATTCAACCCCTGCCTGGCCGCTGTCCTGTGCCCCCTGCTCTGGGTGAGCCTGCTTGAGCAGGGGGGTGGGATGGGTGAGCTCCGGAGAGCCCTTCCAACCCTTGGCATTCTGGGATTCTGGGATCCTGGGGGCAAGCTGGCCAGGAGCAGGCAGCGATGGTGGGGTGCGTGATTGCTCGGAGCATGTGTGCACAGGGATGATGTGTGTAGGTGCACGTTGGTGTGCGCAGATGAGCGGGTTGGTTATGCCCTGGCTCACTTTTGGAAGTCAAAAGGGGAGTAAGATGACAGGAGTTTAGGGGGTTTATATCTCCCATGCTCTCTTGCAGTGCCCCAGTGAGGACAGGTTGGAGGAGCAAGACAAAGAGCAAGGTAGGTCTGGGCTGGGGCTGCGGGATGGAGGGAGGGTGGATCACATCACTGGGGATGGAGTGTGTTGAGTGTCCTGGATTAGCTCTTGTTACCTGCTGATGGAGCCCCAGCTCCGGTCTTCCTCATCCCATGGCTGGAGATGCACTGGTGGGGTGGGATGCTGCAGAGTTTGAGAGAAACCTACCCCTTTGCAAAGTGGAGGAGGGTAAATATGGCCAGGAAGATGAAGATGCATGTGGAGGCTGGTGTGCCTGACAGAGGCACGGGCAGCACGGCGGACAGAGCCCCAGTTTGCAGGCAGGGTTCAGAGACCTGGGGGGGTTGGATGCACCTGAGGGTCACTACTGGGGCTGGGGGCAGGTACAAAGGGTGTGCAGTGGGGCTGCAGGGTGGAAAAGCAGAGTTAAAGGCTTGCACCTGAATTTTTGGGGCAGGAGAGGGTGGAAGAACTGGGCTGGGTTTGCCTGGCATGGGCTGGGACCATGGCTGGGATGTGGTTTCCCATCTCATCCCTGACCACTGGTCTCTCGGCAGCGGTGCCCTCACAGGACTCAGATCTCATTCCTTTACCCCAGGTGGATGCTGCGGCTGCTGTGCGGTGGCGTGGCACATGGCGATGCTCCTGGCCATGGCCCCTGCTGGCCTGCCCCCTCCCTGGCCGTGCCCTGGGGGGGCTGCACCTCAGCCTGCCTGGTCTTCTCTGAGTGCGTCCTTAGCTGCGACAATAAAACAAGCCCATCTGAGGGGCTTTGGTCCTAATAAAAAACCCCAAACCACTCTGTCCTGCTTGTTGGGGTTGGCTTGGATGGGAGGGAGCGGAGGGGAGAGAGCTGCCAGGGATGCAATGGGGTCATATAGCACCCCACCGAACCATGGGTGGAGGCGGTTTTTGAACTTGGAAAGAAAGGACCAGCTTTGTAAAATACATATGAAGAGGACTAAAAACCAGAAGCAACCCAACCAGGAGGAAGAGGAGGGTGGGGAAAAGTTTCCTTCTGGAGCTGGAGAATGATTCTGGTTGAGGAGGAAAAAAATCAGCAACACGAAAACTGTGGCGTGTCGATGATTCTTCATCGAAGCACAATTTCTTTATCCACGCCATGATGCAACGATCCAGCCACGCGCTGCCGCCAGCACCCCCTCCCCACGGCATGAGGTGGCGGGGGCAGGACGTGCCGATGTATTATCCAGAGGAATTGGCCCCGTTAGCTACTGATAGCTCCTGTGCGGGAAGATGACTTGTTACTTCCAGCTGGGAGACAGCTCGGGTCAGATGCTGTTTATTAACAGAGAACCCAGACAGATCCATCAAGTCGACTAAGTGCATCGTTAGCCAGGGGTCAGCGGTGCCGGGCACCTCCTCCCCCAGCACAGGCTCCCTCTCGGGCCGACGAGGCTGGCACGTGGGCAAGGGCAGGAGCTCTCCCAGCCGCATGCCAGCTCGGTCATGGAGCTGGACCTGGATCCTGCCCTGAGAAAGGCACATCCCGGCAGGCCCTGGCCCGGCAATCCTGGGTGCAAATCCAGCCTGGACATCTGCAGGTCTAAGCCCACCCTTGGTGCCACTGGATAGCAAAGCCAGGCAGTGCCTATGGCTAAAATAGCTGACCCCTCTCTGCACATCTCTCCTGCAGCCCCTCGCTTTCTCCCCAGCCGCCTACTCTCCATGCCCAAGCTGAAGTCCATGGGGTTATTGCTGTTCCCAGGGGCTCAGCACCGGCACAGCGCTGGCCACACCAGACATCGCTTCCACCATCAGAGGGCATTGTCGGATTAATTTTTATCCCAGCTGATGGTCAGGCTGGTTTGCTGGGGTTAGCGATGATGCCACTGGGGTGGAGGTTGCAGTCCAGCTGGCAGGTTGAAAGTGGGTCTTCCTCAGGCATGCTCACACCTTGGGCATTGATGGGGATGTCCTGGCCCCCTTGATGTCCCTGGCATCTCCGCATGTGGCTTTGGCCAGTGGGAGCCTTGGGGGGCAGGGGCTGGGAGCAGGCTGTGGTAGCCGGGGGGTTGCTAACACAGGGGAAAAGCAGCATCTCCAAGGCTGTCATGCTGCATACTGTGCCCTTTCCAGACTCTTAAGGCAGTCCTACAGGGCAAAGACTGTGTTTTTAACCCCACAGGGGACCAGGGTGGGTAACAGCAACCACTTTTAGTGAGCTCTCCCTGGGAAAGATCTGGAGAGCATGCAGTGGAAAAATCCACTAGATGTTGTTCTTGAAAGCAATCATCCACGTGCCTTTTAATTTATGAGCATCCCAGTCGTCAGGTTTCTGGGCACCTTAGCAAGGATCAGGCAAAGGCATCAGTTCCAGGAAAGCAGCCTCTTGCAGAAATAAGATGCAAGTGGGAATCAGACCTGTGCTCGGTAAAGAGCAGCCCTAACCCGGGGCCAAGCTCCTGCAGAGCAAAAGGACCACGGGCAGGATTGGGGGCCCTCTCTGCCCTAGCCTGGGTTTGCAGCATCCTCGGGCACTGCTGATATGGGATTTTGGGTTCTTCACCTAGAGGGGGCTGGGAGGGCGTCCAAGGCCCCGCCATCGTGATGAGGTCCAAGGGAAGGGTTTGCTCCAGTCCCTGCCTTTGCTCTTCTGCTCCACTCCCATTTTGCCCAGTATAGTCTGAGCCAGGATCCTGGATGTGATATATTGAGGCCCTTGCAAAATGTGGGAGGCTGAGCCCCTCATCTCCTCTCATTCTTCCTCCCACCCTTCTTTGCTGCCCTACTCTTCCCCTCAAGAGAAATAGAGAAGGGGACGCCCAGCAGCCCCATTGCCCATGCTACGTGTGCACAGCATTGCTCCCCACAGCCAGCTAAAGAGCCACCCATAAATCTTACCCACCCAAGGTCCTTTTTCTTTCCACACCCCCTCCTTGAACTCGCTGTGGTTGCTTTGCCCGGCTGAGGGGCATGACTCTCCCAGGGGCAGGGGGAGGGTCAGAAGAAGTGCGTTTCCAATGGGAGACTGGTGAATAAAGGATGCTGAGAAAAGAATCCAAATCAATTCAGCTTAACGCCTTCCACCACCACTTCAGCCCTGGAAGATCCAGCTGCAGAGCTGGAAATGGCAGTGGGGCTACCAGCATCAGTGACCACAGAGCTGGGTGGGGGTGATGGGCCACCTCCAGCCATCTCATCCTCAAATGTGACCATGTACGCCCTGTCCATGGCTAAACCTGAGGCAGACACAGGGGGGTGGACAAATGCCCCTGGGCAACATCAACACCAATGTGGTGGCCTGCAGGCATCTGCCACTCACCCCCAAATGGCTGCAGGCACCTCTCTTCTCCCCTGGGCCATGGAGGTGGCTGCATTAACCCACAAAGGTTGGGTTTGGCTGCACGGGGAGGGTGGTAGGGAGCAACGTGGAGACGTGAGACAAACGGGCTGTGAGAGACTTGCCTCTGCCTTGCACAGAAGACAGGTGGGAGAAAACAGGGAAAAATGACTCAAAGCCAGAGTAAAAGGAGGGAAAAGACACATAGAGGGGACTCAGCTCCCTGGGTGCAGCTCCAGAGGTGGTGGGTGCTGCTGGGGGCCATGGGGAGACACGGGGCAGCAAAGGGTACTTCTTGCAGCGTGTATGCTGGGGGTTTCCTTTCCCCTCCTTGGTAGTGTTGGGAGCTGGAGACCGACCCTTTGCTCCGTGGGGATGGTGGGTTCATCACCCTGTGGGTGCTGGCATTGCCATGGATGCCTTTTCCTGCGTACCAGCCCAGCTGACCTCTCCCTGCTTATGAAGGGGAAAGAACGGGCTTGAAAGCTCCCAGCTTCAGAGCTGGAGAACTCACGTTACCCTGGGCTCCTGGTTCTCAGCAGCCTCACTCCCACCAGGGCACCCCTCTGCCCCAGTGCCCAGGTACCCCCGCAGATCCAGGGACACAGGGGCTAGAGCGTGAGGTGCCCCCGGCATCACCCACTGCCACTCTCCAAGGAGCCAGAGGTCTCCATCAATGGCAGAGGACCTCCTGGGTGGTTTTTATCATTTTATTTTATTTGCATGAAGATAAACTGCGCCTTTGCCTGTACAATTTCTCCTTAAATACTTGGCAACCCTTAAAAAAAAACAAAACCAAAACAAAACCAAAAACAAACAGAAAAAAAAAAAGGAAAGGAACAGTGCAGGCTACAATATCAAAACAGTACGATGCTTGTGAATAAATAACCCCCGGGGGGTGCTGGGGGGCACGGCTGTTCAGATTGCACAGGGCCAGTGGATCCAGCCCTCCCCGGACCTCACCAGCCCTTCCCCTGGCAGCAGGAACCGGGGACCGGGCTGGGCATGGAGGACCCCTCTCTGCTCTCTCCCAGCTCCTAGTTGCCCAGCTCAGCTGTGGTGGTGCTGGCGTTTTTGTTGGTTTTGCAGCAGAAGTACTGGTTCCAGATCTGCAGGAAAGCTGTCCGGAACTTCTTGATCCTGAAGGCGTAGACGATGGGGTTCATGGCTGAGTTGCCGTGGGTGAGGAAGATGGCGATGTAGGTGAGGATGTGTGGTGTCTCACAGGATGGGCAGAACAAGGTGATGCAGTTGAGGACGTGCAGAGGGAGCCAGCTGAGTGCAAAGAGGAAGAGAACCAGTGCTAATGACTTGGCAATCTTCAGCTCCTTCCCATAATACTTCTGGGGGTCGTTGGAGCTGGAGGAGACCTTCTTGTTGAGTTGCTTGCGGATAAGGTTGAAGACTTCCAGGTAGATGAGCAGCATCAGCAACAGGGGAGGCAGGACCCAAACGAAGAAGTTGAAGTACACCATGTACTCCATGCTGATGACCGTTTCAAACTGGCACTTGATGACAAACTCAGTGTGACTGGCGTTCAGCTCCTGAGTCCTCCGCATCTTGTTCAGGTTGTTCCAGCCAAACATAGGGGTGAGTCCCACCAGAAAGGAGACGATCCAACAACAAGCAATGGCCACCGCTGCCCGCCGGGGTGTCACCATGCTCTTATACCTGTGGAAGAGACAACAACCGCAGGGAAGAATTAGGCACAAGCAGGATGCTCTGCCTGGGGGGTTAAGATTGCTCCACATGGGGTTGCAATGCCCATGCTGAGATGGCATGGTGCTCCTCACTCCCTTCCTTGGCAATCAGGAACAGCTTGTCCAGATAGATGCATTAAC
>NW_009258891.1:232688-248828 GCF_000687185.1 Egretta garzetta
GTTTCCCTACATGGGCCTTGAGGAACCTCGCTCTGTCTGCCCCCACCACCCCTGGCCCCAGGGATGGGCAGAGACCTCAGACGTGATCCTGGAGCTCTGGGGGTTGATGCCAAGCCAGGAGATGCATTAGCAATCTGGAGCACGCCTGCGTCTTCAACCCTGAGCACCCTACACCCAGAGCAGCAGATCACCCCTTCCTCCCCCCGTGCACCACCCCTGTTGCAGACAGTTCCCCCTGTGCCAGGGGAGGAAATTGCCAACAAAAGCATCCTCTGGGACCTGCCAGGCTGGAGGAAGGATCTGCCGGTGCTAATGGACCCTTGGGGAAGCTTCTGGGCACAGCCTGTTTCATTTCCTAATGTGCTGGGCCGATTGACAAAACCCTTTTTCCTAATGGGCCGGTGCCAAGGGATGGAGGAGGAGGAGGAGAGCCATGCTCCGGCTGGGCTCTTCTCTCTCCCTGATGCCACCGGGGAGCAGGCTGGGGCTGGGCTCATCTCTCCAGAGCTCTCCAAGCGGGAAGCGGAGCCTGCTAGATTGATTTTTCCCCCTGGCCCTCAAAGAAAAGCTTTTCCTTGGGGGCTGAGAAGACTCACATCCCAAGTGTTATTGCTTTCCACCGGAGGGGATTGAACAAAGGAAGTTTTTCTGACTGTTTGCTGGGTTTTTCAGTGATGCCGGTGTTAACCCGGCCATGGGGACATGTGGAGGTAGCTGGCAAACCTGGATCTCCACCCTGATGCTGAGAGCTCCCTGCTGCATGTCTGCAGCCTTTACCTGTGGTGGAAAAATGGAGCATTTGGGGGCTTTTTAATACAGCCAAGGACCCAAACCCATGCTCTCTCCCCCTTGAAGATCCCATCTCAAGACGCATCTCATGGGTATCAGGGTGGGAGCGTGGAGGGGTGCAGGATGGAGGGGGGGGACGTCGATCCCCAGGAGTCCAGAGGGTCTGTAGCCACTGGTCCCCAATGGCTTTCCCAAATGAGCCCCCCTCTGGTCTGGAAAAAGATTCCCAGCATCCCAGAGGCAGCCAGGTCCCATGGGAAGGAGGTAGCAATGCAGGCTGCCGTTTCCTCTGAGAGCGGAGGCTGGAGCCAGAGGGTGATTTATTCCTTGTGGGGAGGAGAAAGGGCAGGAGACCCTGAGAAAGGCGCAGGGCAGGGAGACCTGGGGCACGTGGAGGATGAAGGGTGGTGGGAGAGCACCGGCGCTGCGGGCCAAGCGGAGGGAAAGGGCGGGGGGGCCAATGGGAGCGGCGGGTGGCAGAGGGACACCAGAGGCTCCCGTGGGGCTGCGTGCTGGTCTGTGCACCCCATGTCACCGACAACAGGTCCTTGGGAGGGCTGATGTGCCCTTCCCGCTGTGACACCCCACTCCCACCTCACTAGGCTCGAGCCCCCTGCCCTAGCCCCTTCCCTGCAAGCTGTGTCCTATTTCCCCACTCCCAGGGGTTTTTAGGGTCTTCTACTGATTTTGCTGAACACGCTGCCATCCCAGGTGCTCTTTGCCCTGCAGAGCTGTGCGACAGCCGTCGCCGGAGGGACAAGGCTGCTGAACTGCCGTGGTCCCCAAAAACCCTCCCAGGGCTTGCAGCCAGCACCCGGGCATGGACCTGCTCCCAGAGCACACACCCCTTTTCCCCCTGGCCTCCTGCCTGGGTTGGGGGAGCACGCGGGACGGAGTGAGCACTGAAACCCCGTTGTTAGTGATGAACCAGGGTCAGATCAGGGGACGCAGTGTTCGCTCTTGTAGCCAAAGTAGAGGGAATGGGAAAAGGCTGCAGGGGGCCCAGCCTGGACAGTCCCGGCCCCCTGCAGCTCCAGAACATTGCGTGTTGTTGCAGATGGCTATCGGGACAGCTGTGGAGGTTGTGCAGACCTCAGGTCCCTGGACGCACACAAGCTTGCATGGTCCAGAGTGTGTAACACACACAGAGCAGAGCAACCGCCCCACACGCTGCCGGCTGCTCGTCCACCTCTCTGCTTCAGTGCACATCCCTCCCCCCTCCTCGCTGCACATCCATCCGTCCTCACTGCACATCCATCCGTCCTCGCTACACATCCCTTCCCCCTCCTCACTGCACATCCATCCATCCTCACTGCACATCCATCTGTCCTCCTCACTGCACATCCATCCGTCCTCGCTACACATCCATCCATCCTCATTGCACATCCATCCGTCCTTGCTGCACATCCACCCACCCTCGCTGCACATCCATCCCTTCTCAGTACACGTCCATCCCTCGTTAATGCACATCCATCTCTCCACTGCACATTCACCCCTCTTTGCCTCACATGGATGCCCCCACCTCGCTGTGCATCCATCCCCCCTCCTTGCCATGCATCCATCTCTCTGCCATGGCCCACACCCATCCCTCCTTGCTGCACACCCACCGCCGCCACCCCACTGCCCATGCCTGGCCTGACCCATGCAGCCACCCTTCGAGCTCCAGGCCCTGGCTCTCCCTGCTCCTCGCTTCGCTGCACGCCGTGAGGTTTAAGCGTGGTGCTGCAGAAGCAGCCAGCTGCTGAGAGCAAAGCCTGTCTGTACATCCCACTGCACGCGTGCCTCCTTGCCATGCATCCATCTCTCTGCCATGGCCCACACCCATCCCTCCTTCCCGCACACCCACGCCCGCCACCCCACTGCCCATGCCTGGCCTGACCCATGCAGCCACCCTTCGAGCTCCAGGCCCTGGCTCTCCCTGCTCCTCGCTTCGCTGCACGCCGTGAGGTTTAAGCGTGGTGCTGCAGAAGCAGCCAGCTGCTGAGAGCAAAGCCTGTCTGTACATCCCACTGCACGTGTGCCCCAGCCATGGGGACCATAGCTGAACCCAAAAATCCATAACAAACAGCAACGTTTAGAGCTGGGGCTTTTGTTCCCTTTGCTCCTTCAAGCAACAAGCCAAGGGCAGCACCCTGCAGGGAAACGTAGTCCCCGGGGGCTCATGGGTGCCCAACATCCCTGTCAGCCCTACACGGAGGATGAAAAAAGCCATAAAATGACTCAGTTCCTCCTCTGTCCACCGCACAGGGTCTGACCGTGCAGCTCCCGTGAGGCTCAGCTGCTCTGAGCAGCAAATGCTACTTAAAGGAGGGAAATGCAAGATCCCACCTAATGCTCAACCGCGCGGCACAGGGCCTTTGGTGGGGGGCAATTAGCAGAGCGGTCAGGGACAGACTTTGCTGTTCCCATTGTTTCTTCCTTGGCTATGCCATAAAGAAAAAACCTTTCGCATTTACCTCATTTTGCATGAATTTGATAGGGCTGGAATTTGGGGTGGGTCTGGGAGGCAGAAGCACTAGAAAACGCTGTTAATGGCTCACAATTAATAAATAATCTCATTATTATCATCAGCACTGGAACAATTGCTAGCATCATTGCAATTTTATTACTACTGTTATTTTTATTAACAGCTGCGACTAAAATGTCCGTGATAATAGTCACCGCCATCATCATACAACTGGGGTTTGTTTCCTTCGTCCGTGGGGTTTTGAGCCTGACCATAATGGTTAGATCTTCCTCCTGCCCTCCCTCACTGGCGGTTTTTGCACCATCCCTTCCCCACAGAGATGGGCATCAGCCCAAGTCCTCCTAGTTGCCCTGCCAAGGCCAGGAGAAAGGAGTCTGGAGGGAGCACAGCAACCATCCAGCCTTGTTGATACCCTGGTAAAATGGGATGGGCAGGAGCTTTGGTTTGGTGTGGAACAAAAATGTCTTGGAGGGTTTGGACAATCATGCAGAGAGGCAAAATATCACTTATTGATGGAGTGCTGTTTGCATCCCCAGAGGAAGCGCAAGAAGTGATGGTTGGAGGCAGAGGCAGACAAATTGTCCCCAAAGGCTGAGCAGAGCTAACAGGGACCAGGGTGCTCCTGGGAGAGATGCTGCCTCATGATGGGATGCTCCTGGAGATGTCGCAGTCAAAGTTTCTTGGGCTGAGGATGGAGTCACCGGGGGAGACGCTGAGGCCCCTTTTCTCCAGGAGATCATGAAATACTCTCTGGACCTGAGGACGCCATCCTCCCTCCTTCCCCTTTGCTCATCCTTCCCAGACTAGTTTCAACTTCTTCTGCCACATCTTGATGTGGTCAGATCTCTGCATCCCTCTCTGCTGCAGCCAAGGGAGCCCAGCTCAGCTCAGGACCTGCTCTTTAAGTGTCTGGCACTGGGTGGGCAAAGCCCCCATGGCCGTCTAACATATCAGGACACACCTGAAAACAAACGGAGAGCAATGTATCCATTGAATTTCTATTGGTTTGACTTTTGTCTCGGGGTCTGTCCCCCGAGAGAGATGAGGGCTCATACCCTAGGTCTCCAACCCACAGGTCAATCCAAACCCAACACTCACAAAATATCTCCTCTTCTTTTGGCTGAAAAAGCTTCAAAGATTCCAGGTCTGGTTTGAATAAAATTTGTTTGGTTTTCAGTATTTCTGTGAAGATCCTTTTTGTCCAGAAAATACTTGCAGTTATCCAGCCAGCCCCAAGATGCGTCTTCGCTGGTCCTTGCTCTGGTAGGGTTTATTGCAGTGCAATTCCTGGGGAATTAAGTCACTAATGAAGACAGGCCATCGCTAACGAAATGAAGCTGGAGCCAATGTGGTAGGAGGAAAGGAGGCCAAGTTGATATGAAGCTCATCTGCATTATGAACGCAGCAAGGAAAAGCAGACAGAGCATGTCCTGATCTAATGGAAAATCTCTAAACAAAAGTGCTTTGATCTCAGAGAATTTTGGGTTCTGCTCCTCCTTCCTGGCTGTATCATTGCTTCAGGTCTTTCTGTGTCCTGGAGGCCACCAGGTGGGAAAACACGGCGTGACAGAGGAACCCTGATCGTGGCTCCTTTGTCACCTCTAACCCCGGACGTGAAAAGTCGATTCCTTCTTCAGTCTCCTGCTTTGGCTATTTTCCTCCTTCCCTTCAGATCTCTTTCAGGCTCCGTTTAGGTAAAAAACCTAAGTTCAATATCTTGAAGGTCATCAAGGCTTTGAAGGTGTAGTAAAATGTCTCAAAAGGTCTGTCAGCATTTGTATAACTGTCTCTTAGCACCAACTTCCCCCTTGCATCATTTGAATGCGTCTCCTACTTGTTCACATCCCTCCCATGTGGCAGTTGGGAGCATTTCGGCTCTTTGGGGTCAGACACCAGCAGCTCAGCCCTTCGCATCCATCCAACACCTGCAGCAAGTCAACACTAGTGACGGGCCCACGTTGCCTGCAAATGTGGCTTGAGCTGTTGGGTGGCTCCTACCACGAAGGCATTTCACACCCTCCTGCGTCATCCTGGCAACTCTCACAGCCTGGATGGGGGGGACGGGTGACAACGGCACAACTGTGGAGGTGATGTGAGAAAGCGTCTCCTGGGCAGAGGGGTGATGACACCGTTTCAGCATGTTGTTCTCATGGTCACATCACTTCTGGTTTTCCACCTTGGAATAAATGTGGGTTTCTGACCACTGGTGGGTGTGTCACCATGTGAGCGGTGGCCTTGGGAGGGACAGATATCAACCAACATCAGCCAAAAGGGGCAGCTGGATGGAGCTCCCTGAGGCAGCCTGTTCCTACAAATGCTCGGAAGGGAGGAGAAGGGCCCGATCAGCATCTCCTCTGGGATGCATGGAGGGTTGTCCTGATCCCAAAATCCCAGACTTGTTGCTTGTCAGATGCCAGCTGGCAAGTAAAGACGTAAAAAACTGGTCCAAAACCCATGGACAGTCTTTCAGGTGAGCCAGAAGAGTGCATCCTTCTGCAGCAAGGACATTGGTGTTGGTTGGTGATGGAGCCCCTGTCCTGTGCCAAAATAGCCCAGCAGCCTCCATCAGCACAGTGTTTCCAGCCTGACACCAATGTCCTACCACAAAGACACTTCCTAGTGCTCCAAAGGGACTGGGAGGACCTGAGCTGCCCTGTGCACCATCCCCTTCCAGCACCTCTGGTTGGTGGGTCTACAAGAAAGCTTGGTGCTCCCTGAGCCATGTGCTGAAAGAAGAGGTGGGGGCAGGAGGTCCAAAGCTGGGACTCAGCGAGGGGCTCCAGGGGTGGATGTCCCCGATATGTGCCCTGCATGCAATGAGCTGTGATTTCAGAGGTCATGGCTGCCTCTGCACGCCCTGCAGAGGGGCAGAGCAGGGCTGGGACCACCCCACCAAGTGTCAGAGAAGGGTCTTCTCACCAGATGGTGTCTTTTCTGCTCTACAAGAAACCAGCACCTTTCTAAGCCCTATAGCTCAGCCCACATGTGGTCACCTGGAGTTACAGCAGCTCGGCACCCCAGGCTCAGCAGAGAGGGGAGCTGGGCATGACCAACCCTCTTCTTTGAGGACATCTGCTCCCAAAACACTTCAGGTCTCCTCCACTGGAGCAAGGGAAGACAGCACCCCACCACAAGGCTGCTTAATGCAAACCTTGCCCAAAGCCACCACGAGAGAGGCCGAAAGCATGTGCATGGGGGTGTATCGATCCATAAGTGCTCTGGGTTGTGTGCATCCCCCTGAAGCTCCTCCTGGTCTGGTCTGTGTCCAGGGTTTGGTTTTACCCATCCTAAAATGGTTGCTGTCTGCGTAGGAATTATTCTGCAACAAGTGACTGCAAAGCCTAAGCAGCTATGGCCCCGCGAAGCAGCATACAAGTCCACCAAATGTTTCTAACCGCTTTTAATAACCAGTAATTCTTTAATGGATGAAGGCGAGGGTTATTATGAAGCTTATGAGAACAAATCCATCCTGCCAAAATTGACTGGTCCCCACACAGAGACATGGTGTCCCCAGGGCTTTGGTGAGTGCTTCTTTTAGCTGTGGGTGAAGCTGGCCACAACTCCAGCAAGCATCAAGAAAGCAACGGAAAAAGGAGGTTTTCGTGTTTTCGGCTTTGTCAGAGAGGGTTGTGCAGGGACCTGGAGCATTTGCAGCCCTCCTGGACCTCAGACAGGGTCCGGGGAGATGCTGCTGCCTTGCTGTGGGTTCAGCCTGCCCTGACACATCTCCTAGGACCTTGGAGGCACCCTGGGATCCCTGAGGACTGCAGAGGGATGTGGACACATCCAAAAGCAGCCCTAGGGACACAAACATCCCCACAAGAAGCAGGGCAAATAAGGTGGAAAAGGGGTTTATGGGCTAAAAAGCCTGGAAATGGGGAATGATGCTTCTACAGGGCAGCCAGGCTGTGCCAGGGTATCTTCACCCCTGGCAGTACAAAACGTGAGAGCCCATTGGGGATGTCCATCCAGCAGATGGCTCCAAGTGTGGGAAGAGTTGTCCTCCCCTGGCTCCAGTGGCCCCTGGTGTGGACCCAGAGGCCAGACACATCCCCCCACCCCTGCCGCTCTCTGGATGCCACCAGCCCCGGTGGGACCAAGCCTCAAGGCACACATCACAGCTCAGCCCACCTTGAGCTTGGCATCTCCCGTGGAGCAGCATCACCTGCAGCTCAAGGGCTTGTGTCCCTGCTCCCTGATATCCATGCACACGCCCACGCTGGCCACCTGGTTTTTGAGTCTAAACCTGCCATATTTTGGGTTCCAGCTAGAGAACTGAGTGAAAACCTTGCCTGCTAAGCCAAAGAGACTTGTCTTATCATATCTCTGGTCCCTGGGATGTTAGGAGCAGCCACAACATCACACCAGCATGGATGAGTTCGTTGCCAAGCAGTCCCACACCCTTCCTGGGGCTGCTCCTGGCCTTGATGAGTAGTTGCTGGCTGGATCTCTGCAGCCTGCTTCGTCGGGGACGTCTGTGCTGCTGGACTCCCTGGGCTCTGCAATGAATCACAACCCATCTTTGGGAACAAACCACAGGCTTCGAGTAACAGCAGAGTTTCTTTCAGATCACCTGCCCAGTTGTCCTCATCTCAGAGGTGGGATGTCAGTAACCTCCATGGAGGCTCCACCATGGACTGGTGCCAACGGCTTCTCCTTGGGCATCCCAGAAGCTCCTGAAGGGGGAGCACAGGAGGACTGGATATCACAGGGAGGGAGGATGGGAAGCACAGGGACCTCGCACACGTCCTTGCCCTCCAGGCTCTGCCCCGGGTGTGGAGGAGGCACTGCTGCTGTCCAAAGAAGGCGAAGGAGCGCCTGCCATCTGCCGCTGCTCAGTGAGGAAGGCAATTCTTCTCACATCCCTCAAGCAGCGTCCTTCACCCCGGCAGCAAATATAAATCCTTTGTGCATATAAAGTTAATCTCATTTTCAAACTGGGCTTGATTTACAGCCTGTGGCTGGATCCTGGCATGTTCCAGTGCTCTGTCACTGGAGCACCAAGCAGCAATTCTCAGCAAGGGCCACTCAGCCGGTGCTCAGCTCCCTCATCTCAAATGTGAATGGGTGGGGGGTTAAGCAGGGGGCTGGGGACACCCAAGGCACCCAATGCCTGATGGAAATGATAATTTAATTTGTGCCTATTGGGGAGTGCTGCCCTCTAACCCCAGGCAGACCCTTCATGCCCCAAAGGGAGCCGTGAGACCGCCTGATGCTGTGGGCAACATTGAGTGCCTCCAAGGGTGCTGCATGCCTGCACCAGGGTAGCCATGCTCTGGATGTGTCACCCTCCTGCTGCCTTGTGACAGTCCTGAAGGTGCACCCAGCGTTGCTGGTCAACAGGGCACAAGTCGCACCCATCCATAGATTTATGCCCAGGGCTCCCTCCCAGCTCCACCATGTGTGGTCACAGCCCTCCAGGATTTTCCTGGATCGCTGGCTTCTCCCTCCAGGACCCAGAAGTAGGTGGGAGTGAAATGATTTAACACCATTGGCAACGGCTGCAAAATCTTGAAACAAGCTGCAGAATCTCAGAACTTGGGGGAAAAAATAAAAGTGATGTTCTTGTCTTTTGGCTCCTGGTTTCAGGCAGCAGCATTTTTGAGCATTTCTCTGCAACACAAAGCATGAGAAGTGCTGTTTTGAAAGAGCAAAGAAACCAGAGTTGAGATTCTTCTATAGCACCATGACTTTGGGAATTGGGGCACAGAGAGAGGAACAGCCCAATCTCTAAGAGATGGGGGTGAAATGATGAGACCTGGCCACATTGCTGACGGACAGCGTGATGGGCACGATGGACTTGTTTTCAGTGTTACCCCTGTGCAATAAATTTACCAGACATTTTTAGTGTCTAAACAGTTTTGTTCTCCCAAATAGAAATTTGGTGGGGGAACATCGCCTTGGAGAGGCGTACGGGTCTGAGTCTGAGGACAGGTCCCCGCCTGCCGCCGCCACGCAGCAGAGCCCCTGCTATGCTGGGAGCAGCACCAGCTCCAGCAGAAGACAATTTCTGCAGGGCAGGAAGGTTTTAGGAGGAGACACTCAAAGGTCACTCTCTGGACAGTGTGCTGGAGGTGTTTCTCACCCAGCATCATGGTGGGGAGACCAACGTGCTTGACCAGGAGTCTCAGGTGATCTGCCCTCACCATGCCGGACCATCACCCTGTGGATGCGGCCATCTCCAAGGCTCTCCCACATCAGCCCCGCCCTGCCGTGGTGATTAGCTAGGAGCAGATTGCCCAGGCCTGGCTCTGCAGCCGATCCTCTGTGTCTCTGCGTGCCACCGGGTGGTTAGAGAAGGCAGGGCGATGGACCCACGTAGTACAAAGGAGAAGGGATGAAAGGCAGCAGTGGCTATCTGCAGTGTCAATCCAGAACTTTGGTGGATAAAAGCAGTGGGTTTTCAATTACCATTTGTATTGTACTTGTATTTTTCCATGCATTACATATTTTTGTTCTGTACGCAAA
The DNA here is from genome assembly GCF_000687185.1 of Egretta garzetta. Classification (NCBI taxonomy): domain Eukaryota; kingdom Metazoa; phylum Chordata; class Aves; order Pelecaniformes; family Ardeidae; genus Egretta; species Egretta garzetta. The sequence goes on from NW_009258891.1 coordinate 242,413, forward strand.
AGAACCACTTTGAAATGAGGAGTCTGAAAGTCAGCCCCGAAAATGGAGAAGGGAGGGGGAAGAGAGGAGGGCGAAGAAAGAAGGCAGCTCTAAAAACCACTTAAAATGCCAAATGTGGGCTCTATGAGAAATTGAAATGAGACGGCGGATATAAAATGCTTGGTGTGATTGGGCTCCGAGAGCCTCTATGGTTCACACTCCATCCCACAAAGTGCTGTGGCTTGCAGAAAGCCGGCCGTGCTGGGAGGAAGATGCCAGCCAAGGAAGCACCCGGTGCCATCTGCACAGCATCAGGGCAGGTTGCCAAGTGCCATCGTCCTTCCCTGCATGTCACCACCGTGCTCTGTAAATGCCGCTAAATCAAAGGACAGGTCGGTACCCAGAGGAGATCTCCAACCAGGTGAGTCTGAAAAGCACCAAGAGCCATTAAAAGGCAGGAGCAGATCAGAGATCCCAACCAGAAGGGAAATAAGAGGGGTCTTGAGACCCACTCTTGGCATTCGATGGGACATCAAGCTCCGCTCCCTGGATAAATGGGAGGCAGGAAACTGGAGATAGCATCTCCCATGAAGAGGCATTAACCCAGCCATGGAGCGGGGCTGAGGTGGGTCTTTATCTCTCCAGTGCAGAAGGACTCTTCAGAAAAAGACATCTCCTAAATTACAGCTGGAACAAGAGATTAGTATCGGCTGCCTTTTAATTTCTTGTTTTTTACAGTTCTGCTTGCTAACCTGACTCCTGATTTTGCAGTTTCTGAGGCTACAACTTGTTATTGCTGTCCAGGATCCTTGCAGCACAATTTGTCACCGCAAAGGGAACATTTTCCCTTCTTGCACTTAGCCCAGTTCAAAGATTAGTACATGCAAGACCGAAAAATTGGCTGAAAGCTCACAAAATGAGGGAGGTTGTTTTCTCCACCCAATGTCTAAATGAGAATTAGGAGTGCCAACGAGATCTACTGTTCTGAAACCTCAGAGGACACGGTAAACCAAAACAACCAGTTCAACATCTTCTGTCCAACGCATATTTCCCCTGATTAAAAGATCAAATTTTTCACATGCAAAAAGCGGTTGGATTAATTTACTTTTTTTTTTTTTTCTCACCAGTTGTCTATATGTCTTTTCAAGTAGCAACAATAATTTTGGAGCTGCCATTTCATGCTGCAGTTGAATCCCAGCCTCATTCCAAACACAACTTGCCACCAAGCTTGAGCAAGACCTGTGTTATTCACCCCCCCGGCGCACCGTAAAAGTGGGGGAAGTGAGGATCAGAGTACACAGGTGTCAAGCCATTAAGTTATTTATGTTGGGATGAATCTGCCCAGTGCAGATCTATATATCTTGATCAGCCGAATGAGATGCCAAATGGAAAGTGAAGGCTCCGGTTAGCACCACAATCAAATGTTCCCTCACTGCAGAGAATCAATCTTTCACCAGGAAAACAACTAAAAAGTGCAAATGCAAAGCAAACCTGGAGTTTATTATTTAAACTCCATTTCCTCTTTCAGATTTTAAAAAAATTATTTATTCCCTTGGAGGAAAACTGATTTACCTTCTTGCCTGGAAGGAAACAGCTCAGTATTTCCATCAGGATGGGGGAGAGAAAGAGCTGAGACCCAAGACGAGGAATTGCAGCAAAATACATCAACTGGGCATAAATTACACCCTGTGCATCTTCCTAATTACTCTGGCAGTTAAATCCAGGCAAGGCAATGGGCAGACACAGCGTGCAGGCAGCCTGGCTGGTGCAGGGCACGGAGATGGAGGATGCATGGGCCAGGCAGGATCGAGTCCTCCCCAAGCACGAGGACTGTGCCAGTCCCTGCCACGCCTGCGAGGGACCCAGCATTCCCCTTCCCGGGCGCACGAGGGACACGCGGTGCTGCAAGAAGGTCCCCATGCTGCTGGGGATGGAGGTGCTTTGCCCTGGCTGGGCCTGTGGCACTTAGGGCAGGGGATGGCCCTACGGAGGGGTGGTCATCAGGGAGGGGGGGTAAAAGCAAGACAGGGATGGCTGCTGGTGTCAGCGCACCTTGAGCTCCCTTCGAGCAAACGGACCCGTCTGAGCCCGTAAAGCACCCGTGTGCCAGCCGGCGCTGAACGTGGGGAATGATCGCCCTTAAAATAAACCCCTCTCGCCTGCACCCACGCAGGCGTCTGCCTGGCTCTGCACAGGCTCTGCCACGTCCATCTGGACGCAGGCTGTGCTCTAAGCCCTCTCCCAGCCTCGACTGCTCAGCGCTGCAGGCCAACAGAGTTGTTTGCGCCCAGAAAAATGCGTGCTTCATTTTTGCATGTTACAAGGTTTAAGTCCCTGAATGTTGTTACCGGTGCAGAAAAGAAAAAGAAATAATCCAGCCTGTAAGACTGTGCTCATGATGGCTATGTCTGAGGCAGCATTTCTCAGCAGTGGCCTCTCGGTGTTTTCGGAGAGTTTGTAGCATCATTGCCTCTGTGAACAGATGGAGAAACTGAATCGCGGAGGGTGGCTATGACATCCCCAGTGAAGGAAGATGAACGGAGTTGAATGAGAAAGCATCCCTGGTGCCAGGAGCTGGCACGTCCCTTATTTGAAGGAGGCCAAGAAAAATCATCCCAGTCTCCGGATGCAGGAGAGAAATGGCCTGGAGAAGGCAGAGCGACAGCCATTCTAGCAATGCCCCGGCCTTCGGTGCTCTGGCCATCCCTTAAGGTGCAAAGGAAAGGCGCTATTGTCACCCCAGGCAGGGTCTGGGGGATGTCACCTCCCTGCCTCTGTGTCCCTGTGGTCCTGCTCGGGCATCGCTGGCACCCAGGGGTCTGCGTGCAAGAGCACCATGGCCGGTCTCAGGGCCAGCAAGGAAGGCAAGGGAGAGGGGCTGGGGAACAAATCCCCTTTCCTCCTCCAGCTCCTTTTTGTGAACAGAGACTTTTGTTCTTAACAAAAATCCAGCCAAACCACCCAAGACTGCAGCAGCTGCTGAAAGTGGTCCCGTGCTCAGTGCCGGGGGGCAAAGCCCAGGCAAGGGAAGGGTAGGGGAAGGATGGAAAAGGCAGCAAGAGACGGGGCAAGGGTGTAAGGGGGAGCTGCTGTGTCCCGCTGGGCTCAGTGCAGTGAAGGGCAAACCCAGATGCTGCAAAACTTTCCAGTGGCTGATCCTGCTCTGCACTGTCCTACATCACCAAAAACAGTCCTTCCTCCCCTGTTAGCATCACCCATCTGGCCCATAGGCGATTGCTACCTGTGCTCTATAGGAAGGAGGATAGAATCATGGAATTATGGAATCACAGAATCATTTGGGTTAGAAAAGCCCTTTAATCTCACCCAGCCCAACCCTTCCCCTACCCCTGCCATCCCACCCCCAAACCCTGGCCCTCAGCACCGCCTCTGCCCGGCTGTTAAATCCCCCCTGGGCTGGGGACTCGACCCCTTCCCTGGGCAGCCCCTTCCCGTGCCTGACAGCCCCAAGGGGAAGGAATTGTTCCCCATGGCCAACCTCACCCTGCCCTGGCACAACTTGAGGCCGTTTCCCCTCGTCCCATCGCCCCTTCCCTGGGAGCAGAGCCCAACCCCCACCTCACTACAACCTCCTTTCAGGCAGTTGTAGAGGGAGATAAGGTCTCATCTCAGCATTGAGGTTGAGCAGGACCTCAACCCGTTGGGGCTATTTGATACCCTCTTGCTGATGGCATCACCAGTGTCATCTCCTTAACACCCAGCCCTGCCCATTCAGCCGCCCTGTGGTTGGAAAGGTGGCTACGTGCCCAGCTGCAGCGGGGCTGGGCACTGGCGGAGCAGGGGGTGCTCAGCTCATTGCTATTCTGCAGGACACCCCACTGGCTGTGGGGCTGTTTTGTGACCGCCTCAGAGAGCATCAATTGCTCTTTCTTGCAACTGGGCATCCCGCGCAAGAGCTGCACGCCCGCCCAGGCAGCTGGGCAGCCGTGCTGCCAGAGAAGGCATCTCCCTGCCAGGAGCCCGGACTGCCTCTGGGACAGCTGCTTTCCCATTTCATGGATTCAGGTCACCTTGAATGAGATGTGTCCCAAAAGGACTGGCTCCCTGGGACCGCTCCTCCAGCCCATCGACAGCCCACATGCTGGATTCTCCCGGCTCTCGGCTCCCGAGTTCATCCCTGCTGCGGCTGGCGGGATCACTTTGAAAAATCATTAATTTCTCTCCAGGATAAACCAGTGCTGTTCATTTTAGCTCGGCTGCGCTGGCTGTCGTTTCCCCAGGCTCTGAGTTGGTGCTGTTGTCCCCAAGGAGACAAGCCTCTCAAGCTGGCCCCGTCCCCCTCAGGAGTCTCTTGCCTGCATGGTCTCCTCCATGCTCCATGTCCTGCTGTCTGCAGGGACCACAAGCCCCCATGACCTGTGCCTGGGTTTCCCTCACACCCCTGAGGGCAGGACCCTGAAGTGTTTTTCCCTGTCCTTTCTCCAGCCAGAGGTTTTCTTCCAGCCCATCCGTTTCTTTCCACTCTCAAATGACTCCTCTGTGTGTCACAAAGAAACTCATCTCCCAGGTCATTTCACCACAGTGCCTCCTCCACGTTTTCCTTCTTTTTTTTCTGTCCTTTTTCATGTGGCAGTGACCTTTCTATCCCCCTCCGCCACCTCCACACCAGAATATAGACCCACCAATATGCCGACTTTCTGAATTTCAGACCTTTTGACTCTTTCACATCTGCTCTGACCGGTCCCACTGAACCCCCTCCCCATGCCAAGGCTCGCACTGTGACCCCTTTGGGATGTGTCATTCCTCCCTGCTGTCAGGCTGATTTCCAGCACGGCCATCTGGATGCAGTGCCTCCATGGGCCCCATCTCTGAGCCTTTGCCCAGCCCTTGCCTGCTTTGCCTTGGAGGCCCAGGGTCTTGTAGGTGGCTGCCATGTCCCCTCAGAGCACATTCCCATGTCTAATAGCCCCCTGTGTTTGGGTACAAGCTGCTTTGAGATGTCCTAGATAGGAGATCTTGTTGGGTCTGGCCTCACTACAAATTGTAGCTGTGGGTCTGGGGGTCCCTCCAGATCAGACTTTGAAAATGGGGTCTGGTGGGCTTCATCCCTGCTGTCTCCCACCCAAGCAGATGGCCAAAATCCCCTTTCTGGTCAACAGAGTTAACCTGGCACTTTTAAGACACAGTTAAGCTTATTCTAACACCACGAATGGCCTAGAAAAAACATGCTGTGATGCACCCTGGGGTGTAAAAGGAGCTGAGGGTGGCTCGGCTGGTGGTGGCCACATGGCACATGTCCAACCAGAGCAAGACAGATGCCACATGCGTGTGCCAAGGGCTGGGCAATGACACAGAGCCCAGCCTGCGGGTCCCGAGCTGGTCATGGGGGAGGGGGTTGGTGCTGGCTCTGCCTGAGCCTGCCCGCACCCCCAGCCCTGACACCCTGAGTCACTGATTTCTGCTCTATCGCCTTCTCTGGCTGACGTGGAGAGGAGGTGGGACTGCCTCTGTAAAGACCAGGTGATGACAACACCTCCTGTTGATAGAGTCACATTCTTCCATCTCAGGGGTGGAGGAAGACCCAGACCCCCCCATCAAAGGGATCATGCATGCCCTGAGCCAGCTCCAGCACCAGGCTGTGGTGACGACACACACCGTGGTGAGCTGGTCCTGACTCACGCCTGACACGCTGCCTGCAGGGCCAGGCTGGTCTGGCGGGCACTGGGCAGGCTGAATCAGCAGCTTTTGCTTTGGCAGAGCCTCCTTCTGTAGGGTGTTTCACTTGTCTTATTGCCAGCAGCTGCGCAGGGTCCTTGGAAAGCACCGGACACCAAGCCACAATGTGCATCACCGCCCCCAACCCAGCACCCGTGGGAACACCCCAGTGACTCCAGAGAAGGAGCAAACCATCTCCTTAGTGCTTAGTGGTGCTGTGGGAAGTGTGACAGTCTGTTTGGGTGTTCCCAAGTGGTTTGGGGGTTCTGCTGCTCAATCACGGGTCTGATGGACTGGTGTACCATGGACACAGGATTGTCACTCACCTGCAGTGAGGGACCTCACCTTACTCACTGCAGACACCTCACTGTCCATCCCACCATGTCCAAGTGGCCCTGGCTGTTGGTGCTCCTCACCTTTGGCTCAATGGGGACCTCATGATAAGTTTATATTGCCATGGGATGAAGAAATGCAAGCTGGCTAGTGTCCCATCTGCCTGCTTTGTAGAGTAGGGCCTCTTGGGTTGATGGTACCCAACACACCCGAATAACTGTTATGGAGGTGGCAGAGCCTTGCTGGGTTCCATCCACCCATCTCCACTTGCTTTGATGTCTGTGTTCCCTGTAGGATGAATATGAGCCAGCAGGGTGCCCAGGTGGCCAAGAGGGCCAGCGGCATCCTGGTTTGTATCAGGAGTGGTGTGGCCAGCAGGAGCAGGGCAGGGACCATGCCCCTGTGCTGGGCACTGGGGGGGCCGCCCCTCG
>NW_009258891.1:249009-252784 GCF_000687185.1 Egretta garzetta
TGAAAGGGCTGTCAGGCACTGGAAGGGGCTGCCCAGGGAAGGGGTCAAGTCCCCAGCCCTGGGGGGATTTAACAGCAGGGCAGAGGCGGTGCTGAGGGCCAGGGTTTGGGGGTGGGATGGCAGGGGTCGGGGAACCCTTGGGCTTGGTGAGCTTAAAGGGCTTTTCCAACATAACGATTCCACAATTCTATGAATTCATGGGCAGGAGTCCACTTGGCAAGGGCGTCGCCCCTACAAGATGTGTCTCCGTCCCTTTCGACTCTCTCAGCAGATGGAGATGCTGTCACTCTTCATTGGGACCGATTACCGACAAGAGTCACTTTTGGCATTCTTGACTGCAGGCTCTGTGGCCCAGGGACCTGCAGCCCAGGAGGACCATTTGGCCTCCTGGATAACCCCCTTTTACTGAGTTACCCCTGCACGGATCACCATGGGCTTGGATCACGGAGGAGCCTGGCTGCCTGGGTGCCCTGGGCACAGTCACGACATGAGACCAGCTGATCGCGGCACAGTGCATGACCAGAAAGGCCAGGCTGTCCCAGCATATCTCAGCTTCCATACCCACTGCGCCCCAGCCTCCGTCCCTGCCTGGTGGGGTCACCCTGAGCGAGCCACCATGCTGCTCCGTGCCTCAGTTTCCCCACCTGTAAATGTGCTCTTGCTCTTGCTGGGAACATGCATTCAAATTTACCGGTGATGCATTGTCAAGGGTCAATTCTTTAACCTGAAAAATGGTAGGAATAGGGGAAAAAAAAACAATTAAAATATTCCCGGAGCGTGATTTTGGGGTGTAGCAGGCAAACACCAGCAAGAAGGAGGCTGGGTTCAGTTCCTCATCCTGCAGCGCAACGCAGGCAGACGTAAGCTCTGCCGAGGGACAGATGTCGACTCACAGCTAACGGGGTCAGGGCGAAACGATACCCTGGGCAGATTATCCAGCACGGAGACCACGTCTTGTCCCGCTCAGCGATACAGGAGAAGGGCTGGGATGAGATGGGGCGCTGCTGCCCAAGAAGCCTGTCCAGGGTCTCTGGAGGCCATGCATCTCCCCTTGTCTTTTTAATCCAGAAAATTTGGGAGTAACCCCAAATATCAGCAAGCCCAGAGCATCCCTGCACAGGATTCACTGCTCTTCTCCCCTTCCCTTCGTGCTACCGAGAACGGAGCATCCCAGTCAGACCCTCGCTGCATCCCGAGGAGGGGGACGCCCACAACCCCCAGCGTTTTCCCTAAGAGCCCGAGAGCTGGGGGACACTGTTTTACAGCCCAAATTGCTTCCCCCTGGCCAGCAAGGCAGTGTCTGTAGCTTTTTCATGTGACCTGATTTTGCGTCTGTCGGCAAACATCTCGCGGCGCTGCTGCAGCAGCCGGGTGCGCTCCCGCTGAGCCTAATCCAGACGTTCCCTCGCCGAGGGAAGAGCCCTGGTGGCTTTGATCTCTGGCTTAGCATGCTCTTGGCTGAAAACTACTCTGCGGATCACAGTCACGCTGAAAACTGGCTCACCCGGGTATTTACCAGGATCTCAAGACCAACAGAACCTGCTGGTAAATCCCTTCCCGTTTCCAAAGCTCTGAGTATTTTGGTGATACCAGGATAGAGCTCCTGGTCCTGGACTGGCACAGCTCGTCCATGCACCCCAGGCCTGGTTCTGGCAGAGCTCGATGTGTGATGCTTGCTCTGATTGAGCACCCCCATGCCGAGCTGGTGCAGGGTGCTGGAAACTGCAGCTTGGAAGCAGCCCAAAGTCTCCAGCAAACCTCTCTGGGCTGTGATTCCTCTGCCTTTGATTCTCCAGCCTTGGTTCAGATCTGCCTGTTCCTTGGGAATGAAGGTCTCCACAGATCACCCTCGTTTGCTAAAAATATACCTGGCGTACGGCAGCAAGGGAAGAAACAAGAAAGGCAGCTGCAAAGACCCGCCAGTCCCCAAAATTTCTCCAGTTTAGGAAAAATGGGAGCATTTTCCTTGGAAATTCAATCTACTTTTGCAAGGTCAGGGCCTGTAAGGATGGATGGTGTCTATTCAGTATCTGATGGAGGTTGAAGGAAACCCAGATGAGGTCCTGGGCGTGAGAGCCCCCCTGCCACCCTCCGAGCTCATGCTCCCAGCTCCGAGTCAGCTGAACGCTTTTGAAATATTTCCTCCAAATTTAAAGATAAGCCTCGGAGAGCCATGGTTTGGTTTATTCACTTGCCTGGCTGGCCAGGATCGCTCCCCATTGCCCTCATTTGTCATCTGCTCTTTTGGCCAGGCTGGCTAAAGGCATCTCCAGTCACCCTTGCCTCCCTGGGGACCAGTGAAACCCATCACCTGGCCAGCAAATTGCCCTCAGATGGAGCATACATTTCCTTTTCTTAATTTCATCCCATTGCTCTGGGTTGAAACCCTCGTGCCAGCCTAAAAATTGCTTCTGTGGTTTGCTACCTCCCCGCTTCAGCAGGTATCATCCCTGGGGGGACCAGCTCCCACAGGCACTGGGGCCACCGTGCATCCCAGCCTGGTCCAAAACCTCCCCATCTCCGTCCTGGACACATCTGCTGGCCCTCAGAGCCCAAGTGTCTGGGGAGGTTTCCTGGCACTTAGAGCTGGGGGTGCTGGAAAGATTTCCCGTGCGCCCTTTGGTGCCTGGAATTTGGGCCAAAGCAGGGTCTCATCCCGACGTCCTCCTCATCCCTCATCCCACGGCAGTGGGGTGCCTGTCGCTCTCCTGCCAAGACCCTCCATGAACTCCCAGTGGAGGAAAGGGGGGAAAACCATCTCAGATGTGTGCCCTGCTCCATGACCCAGCTGGCTGAGGGTGACAAGACTTCCGAAGCTCCCCTGTGACCCAGCCCCAGCTGGCCCCATGCCTGCAGCCCTTGGCAGGCCTGGAGAGAAGGGGAAAGAGCACTGCAATCACGGCAAGAGACTGAGCTCAGGCAGAAGCCTGAAAAATAGCAGGGTCAAGGGAGGAAAGCATCCCCTTTCCACCTCCAGGTCCATACAAGAGCTCCCAGGCTACCTGCAAGTCCTCCTCACCCCCTGGCTTGCAGGTGCTGCAGTCCGGGGCCGAGGGATGCTCCTGCCATGCTTGAGCTGTTTCATCTCATAAGGCTCAGGACAGGGCACTTCTGAACCATCGGAAAATGCCAGCGCTGTCCGCAGAGCCACCCACAGACCCTGCTTTATCCCGGGCTCCCCCCCTGCTGCGCCCCAGCCTCCTGCCCCTGCCATTTCCTAGCAATTTCCAGCCTGGTTTGGTGTAATTTCCACGGCTCTGCAGCCTCATGCGTGCGTTTGAAACATTCAGCGACAGAAATGGAGCTCGCGCTGGTGGGCTGCTCCTCGGGATGCCACAGGGTGGGAAGGGCAGGGCTGGAGGGGCCCCCCGATGTCGGGGCCCAGGCTCAGGGGGTGGAGGTCCCTGCTGTGGAGCAAGAGACCCCATGCACAAGGGCTCTTGCTACCAGCAGATTCCTCCAGGTTTTTATATTCCTGGCATGTGTTTGAGGAAAGAGCTGGTGGTCCAAGCAAAGGGGACACGGTGAGGGATGTGCCCAGACAGGACTGGGCCAAGGGGCCGTGGTTCAGCAAGTCCTGATGGCACCAGCTCCTTCTGCCGTGGCCCTCTCTAAGAAGCCCAACGCAGCATCTCAGAGCAGAGACGGGGGCCCCTGAGCCAGCGGAGGCTGGCGCCAAATGAGCTACATCCCCCCCCAAACATCCCTCCGGCCCCAGCCCCTCCAGCATCCTGCCACAACCGCCACAGCGGGGACGCCGAGGGGGCGGGTCCTG
>NW_009258891.1:252933-257200 GCF_000687185.1 Egretta garzetta
GCTCCAGTGTGCTCAACCCGAGCAATGCTCTTGCAATCCCTCCGTAGTTGAGAAAAGGCTCCTTGGGGGGGAGACAGCATCCTTCAGACCCCAGCAGCCAGGAGGGATGCTACCCTTTTGGTTTGGGGTAGAAGGGTTCTGTGGGATACCCTGGTCCCCAACCATGCTGGGTGTGCACTGGGTGCAAGAGCAGGAGGAAGGAGGTTCCAACTCAGAGCCATGCAAGACCCCTCTCCATCCTGCAAAATCAACCTCCACCTTGCATGAGTGGCCCACGTTCCTCTGGGTTTCTGTGTCCATGGAAAACACGGCCATGGGAGTGAGGAGGCTGCCCGGGACGGAGCATCAGGTGATGCTGAGGCATCTCCCGCTGCCATCCCGAGACACACGACAAACATCTCAGGGCACCATTTGCTCAAGAGATGCTGCCAGCAAACACCCACCCCCGGGGCCACAAAGCTCCCAATCCCCCCCCAGGGCTCGCTCTCCGGCCGGGTGCATGGGCAGCGCAGGGCCCGCGTGTCTGCTGGAGAAGGAGCACACCTGGAGGTTGTTCCCCCAAGCTCACAGCCCCCAGCTCCAGGGTGTGCGGTGGGCAGCCAGGAGCCGGAGCTGGGCCACAACGCACCGTGTTCCCCCCTTCCCTGCCAAGCTGCACTTCCAGTCCCAGCTCTGCCTAATTAAATAAAAAGCCTGGAAACACCAGTGGTGACTTTGCTCCTCCTTCAGACAACCCTTCCCAGCCAACAGTCCCGTTGGCTTCTCACCCCAATCGGCCAGTACGTGGCAGGGATTTGGAAACCCTTGCACACCCTTTCGTGGAGCCCAAAATGCAAGCGGTGACTCGCCGGGGAGCCTTGGAGCAGAGACAGCATTTGCGGGGTGCTCGTCACGAGGAGGGAGCAGGGATGCATGGAGCCTCTCTCCTCGCTGCTCCCAATCCCTGCCGGCTGCCCCTCTGAAATGCATTACCATTCCCCGCTGTCCCCTCTCCCCGAGCCTCGGCAGGGCCAGCGCTGCCTGCGTGCGGGTGGCAGGGCCAGGGGTGTGGGGGATCCCTGTGCACGACAGCCCCTGTGGCCACACCGGGCCACTGTGGGTCATGCTGGCGAGCACCCACCCCATGCCAGGCTTTTCTGGGGACTTCGGCACAGGAGCTGTGTTGTGCGCGCTGTTGGCTGACCCTGTCCCCTCCCTGCCTGATGCTGGCCAGCCACAGCCCCTGCTCTGTGTCCTGGCTGCCCCAGGGATGCCACCAAGGCAAAGATCCCCCCACATCACTTCTCCCCTGCCTACAAATCTCTGTGGGATGCCCTCGCTGCCCAGGACTGGCTGCCATCTCTGCCTGTGGACCTCCGGGCATGTTATCTCGCCCTGAGGGCTCCCAGGCATTGGGTGGCCACACGTGGCTCGCCGGGGACCCAAGTCCTGCCGAGGTGTCGCAGGGTCTTGGCACCCAGCACCAATTTGTGCACCGGTGGGTTCGGCGTCACAGTGAGGAACGACACCGCGAAGCCGCGATTCGAGCTGTTGGCGCTGTATAAATGTTTTCAGCATCACCTCTCAACATCTCGCCACAGGTCGGGAGAAACTTGAGGCACTTCAGACGCAGGGAGTGTTCTTTAGCGGCGTTGTCAGTCCTATTGGCGATCTACAATGTTGTTTTGCTGCTGCTGTGTCTGGGGCACAAAAATTGCCTAAAATCACCGGCCGGGAATTCGCACCAGGGAAGGAAGGAAACATCCAGGGATAAGTGCAGAGAAGAGCTGGTGAAGCCAAACCCTGCCTGTTGAGGCTACGAAGCCTTTCAATATTAACGTAGGCTATAAAAAGTCAGAGGAAAATCTCCTGACGCCAAGTGCGCAGGGATATAACGGGACGACAAAATTCAGGGTCGATATTGCATGAGAAAAACCCACCCAAACTATGCACAGCACAGCGGGCTCTGCCTTAATGTTGCTCCCGGGAAAGCTGTTGGGCTCAGGGCAGAAATCTCCCCCAAAAGGCCCATTTGATGCTCGGAAGCAGCAAGGGAGATAAAAAGACTGGGTTTGTTAGAAAAACGACTGGTGAGAGCGAGGCAGTGTTGCTGTGTATAAAGTCGCAGTCCTCCCACACCTGAGCCCATCCCCACCACGCAGGGGATGCAGGAGAACCAAAAAAGCACCAAAAGCAATGACAGGGTGAGAACCGCTTCGGTTACGCTGACAGGCTGGAAGACGAGGATTTTTCAGGCTGGGAAAATCACACTTAGGGAGGAAGTTGGGAACAGCCTGTGAAATCGTGTGTGGCAGGGAGCGGGTGGGCAGGGACCATGGGATTTTAGTCTGGGCCCCCCCCCTCTGCCTTACACTCCTTCACCAAGCAGTCTGTGCCAGGAGAAAAATCCCCAAAGCAACAGATCTCTGGCTTGGTCCAGTGGATCTGGGGACACCGAGCACCCCGGAGCAGTCGGTGGATCCCGGTGCAGCTGCAGGTTGGCTCCTGCCCCTGTCTCCCTGTACATGAAGGCAATTCCTGCCCCAGGAACGGTCCTACACCTGTTGGGGTCTGGGAAGCATCTGACATGAGGGGGTTTGGTCCTTTTTGGGGGGGGGTCTTGTGCTGATGAAGGGTCATGGATCCCTCCAGCAAATGGGTTGGAGCCCATGTTTGAACTGCAAAGGGCTCAGTGGGGTGACACGAGCTGGGAGTGTGCTCAGCCGCACTGGCCTGCTAAGTTTTCCAGCAATGCTTTTGGCAGAGGGAGCCTTCCTGGAGCCACCGAGCCCGGCAAAGGTGTCCCTGCAGCCCGGGTGTGTCCTCGGACAGAGCAAGGGGGACCAGCGACAGCGACTGCACAGCGAGGGGCCCAGCTGGGACGCACAGGCTGTGTGCAAGTGGCACCGACACCGGGTGTCACATCCCCTTCCAGCCCCGCTGACAACCCCCAGTCCCACCCCGGCCCCACGGCTGCCTCCCCCCAGCCCCAGGGGCCGCAGCACCACACCAGCGGGGAGGGAGCCAGCCATGAAGTGGTTAAATATCTCCTCCAGGAGCAGCAGAGATCTAACAAAGTGTCCCCCCCTCATTTATGCCCCACGGTATTTGCTATGATCTTGGCTTTGACAATAGATACAGAGGACGAGAAAGGGAAAAACAGGGAGAGGAGTCATTTGTGGGGCAGCCCCATAGCCAGGGCTCTCTCCTGGGTGAGCCTGCCCCCAACACATGCTGCACTGTCACCTCTGGTCCCTCAAAACCCCAGAGCTGCCCCCCACATGTCCATGAGGAAGCAAGTTAGCACTCCAGGGCTCCTGGACTCCCCATGGCAAGGGAAAACCTGGGCTGAAGACAAATCTATCGTCCCCTTTCCACGCCCTGAAGCACCCTGCTAGTGCCCTCCCATGTGCGGTGGGACAAACTTTGCCCCTGCCACCGGGACCCTGAGAGGGGCTGCCCTGCCCTGCCACAACGCAATCTCTGCCTGCACACCCAGCACCCCCCTGAGCCCCCAAGCAAAGCTGCTGAAGGCTCCGAGACCCCCTCCCCATCCCAGCCTGCCCCGACTGCTGCTGTGGCCAGACATGCGGGGCTGGCAGCATGGAGGAAAACCTTTCTCCCAGTGCTTCTCCAAGAGTTTGGGGCACACTTGCTCCCTTTTAACCCTCGCAACAGCCATCACCGAGCCTGTCCCGATGTGTTTTCCTACCTGACAGGGATCTTCACCCGCAGGTATCGATCCACGGCGATGGCCAGGAGCGCCAGGATGGAGCTCTCGGTGAGGATGAGGACGGGACAAGCCACCATGAGGCAGCTGTAAAACTCCGTCTGTGGTCCGATGTTGATGATGATGGCCAGGGGGATGACCAGGGCCCCCACGGCCACGTCGGCCACAGCCAGCGAGACGATGAAGCAGAAAGTGGCATCCCGCAGCGCCTGGTTCATCTTCACAGCCCAAATAACCAGGATATTTCCCGGCACGGACACCAAAGCGATGAGGACTTCGATGGAGATGTAGGCAGCCTGGAAGGCTGAGACGGCGTGTGCCATGATGCTCCGGTCCCCTCCCCGCTCGCCCTGGGGTCCCTCCGTCACCTGCAAACGCACAGGGAGGTGGTGAGGAACTGGCATCGTAAACTGGGCTGCGAGAGGGGATGGAGCCTGGGCGGGGGGTGGGAAAAAAAAACCCCAACCCCTCTCCTGTCTGTGCCGGCCCCTGGGGCTCCGGCCCCCCCGGGGGCTCATCCTGCACCCCCCCCCATCCCGCTTCGCTACCGCTCCCGGA
>NW_009258891.1:258294-261157 GCF_000687185.1 Egretta garzetta
TGCAGGGGGCTGTGGTGGTGGAAAACAGAGCTAGTGGGGGGGTCGGGGAGTCCTTCCAGATAAGGGTGGGGGGAATAGTGGCCCCAAACTGGTCATGAGGCTGGACCGGATGCTATTTCAGGTCCTAGGAGAAGTTTGGGGGAAAATGGCCACCCCCAGAATTTCCCCCCTGGGCTGGGTAGCGCAGACATAATGGGTCTGGGGGGCTCGATCCGACTGCTGGAGCTGAACCAGCCAAGCCTCCAGGGACCCTGCCGGGGTGGACCAGGCACCTGCAAGGCTCATCCTACGTAAGTCGCTCCCCAGGAGTGGGGCTGGTTCATCTGAGCGCTGCAGGCACCAGGACCAGCTACGACCTCAGATTTGGCGCAAGGAGGCTCTCCCAAACCTCCTGCTCTGCTCTGCCTTGGTGAGAGGTGCCCCAACACCTGGATCTGCCCCTTGGGGGTGACCCTCAACAGACCCAACCCAGGATCTGTCCCTCAGCCCTCTCCTCCAGCAGAGCCTGCACACCCCAAGGCAGGGATGGGAACACCTGTAGGACCATTACAAGCCCAGTGCTGGACTTCTCCATCAGCTGGTGGCCCGTGGGCTTCCCCTTCACCTCCTTGGCCAAGTGGCCAGTGTAGGGCTGGGGGGTTCAAGCATCTATGGACCGTCTGGGGACCGTGGCAATGTGCCACCTCCAGCCTTCGGGCTGTGCCAGCAGCAGGGCGACGAGAGTTTATTTGGATTTGAACGATCTGTTTGCTCTGCAGAGAGAAAAAATAAACCGGGGATGACGGGCTCATGTAAACACCATGCTATTTATGGGAGGCGTTCGCTGGAGCATCTCACAGCGCATCTCCTCACACATCCTCCACCGCAGGGAGGAGGCTGTTACCCCACTATAGGGCTGAAGCCCTAAAGCCAGAGGCAGCGCGTGGGGTGGGAACGCTCAGGACAGGGTACCGGGAGTGGAAAGGGCATCCCCAGAGAGCCCCAAAACCCCTCGCCCACCGGCTTTGCAGGGCGAGTGTCCTTGCAATCAACCTCTGGCTGGGAGCGGAGCAGGAAAACTGGCAGGTTCATCACTGGAGTGCAATGCGGAAGCAAACGCAGGCAGGCCCCGGCCTAATTGTATGCAAATCTCCCAAACACCGAGATTAAAAACCACTCCTTTTCCTTACTGGATTTGCTGTTTGTTCTCCCTCCCTGAACTCGTGCCCCAGCGCACTTAATTTTAGCAGCACCCCTAAAAAAGCCCCACGTTATGCCAAAAATGAGCTGCCCAGCTGGGTGTCTGCCAAAGCGGGGCAGGAGCTCTCCCACCAGCCCGAGCAAACTCTCCCAGGGCTTTGGCAGAGGCTGTGGAGATCGCACAAGCAAATGCTGTTGGTGGTTGTTGCAGGTAGTGGCACAGAGCCCGTTCCTGATGGACGTGGCATCATCTGCTCACCCTCCTGGACACCAGGCTAGGGCTTGTGTCAGGCGAGTGTCGGAGATTCCTTAAAAAAATCCATTATAGGTAATTTTCTGGTGAGCATCAGGCACCCAGAAGGTTGTTCCAGGCTCTTGCTGGGGTTTGGAAGGAGGAAATGGCCTGAGAGGTGCAACGGGTCATGATGATCCCAAAGAAATGTCGGACGATGCTGCTGCAAGCAAATACCTGCTGCAAGCCCTGGCACAGAGCAGGAGATGGGATGAAGGAGGGCAAAGCAGGGACATGGCGTGGCTTCAGTATTCCTGGCTTTTCCACCTTGCTGCCTCCCGTGAGGTGGGGACAGGACCAAACCTGGGCCACGGCAGGAGGGAACGGTTCGTGTTCGGCTCCGTGACAGCGTGATGCACCGGAGGGTTTGGCGTGTCGGGGCCGGCTGAGCCAGCCTGCCCGGCTGACGAGACCAAACCCTGACTGAACACCCCCAGGCATCGGCAGCAACCAAGAAATGCTTTTCCGAGGAGGCAAGTCGGGGCATGGGTAGCTCATTTCCACCCGTCTCCAGCCTTTCTTGGGGGTTTGAGCTTTCCCCCTCCTGCCTCAGTTTACCGACATGAAGAGCAGCTCCACACTGCCGTCCCGGGTGCTCGGGGATGCAGGAGAAGTTGAGGGTTTCTCCACCTCTTCCATCACAGGAACCATCTCACAGACCTTCTGGTTATGGAAAGGGGCCTCTTAATTAGGGAAGTTAATTAGGAGCGCGGCTGGTGCCAGCAGCACAGGGCTGTGTGCTCAGAGGGCTGACGTCTCTGTGAGATATTAATTAGGATGAGAGACCTCCCAGATGCCATGGTCCAGTGGGTCCAGACAAGATGGCACAAGGCAGAAAAAGAAGTAGCGAACAAAGGGAAAACCCAGAGCTTTTCCAAGGATGCCCCGGCTGCACTGAGCTGCTACAGAGCGACGCTTGCCCCAGAGTGTCCACCCTGGGGCCACCGGTCCCTGTGCGCTGGGTGACACAGGGCCCCAGCGGGACTTCACTGGGGACACAGGGCTGCTCCATGACTTGTGCCTGGTTTCTCTCCCATTTAACGGGATACGTGGCCATTGGGAAGTGGTTTGGGGAGCAAGTTCTTGGGCTTTGCAGGAGATATTCAGAGTAGAAAAAGAATCCCAGGGCGATAATGTAAACCAGCAAAGCATAGAATCATAGAATCATAGAATGTTTTGGGTGGGAAGGGACCCCTAGAGGTCACCCAGCCCAACCCCCCTGCAGGAGCAGGGACACCTTGAACCACATCAGGTTGCTCACAGCCCCGTCCAACCTGGCCTGGAATGTTCCCAGGGATGGGGCCTCCACCCCCTCTCGGGGCAACCCCTGACAGGGTTTCACCACCCTCACTGCAAAGAATTTCTTCCTTAGATCCAGTCTAACCCTCCCCT
>NW_009258891.1:261329-261705 GCF_000687185.1 Egretta garzetta
TCAGAGCAGAGGGGCTCCAGCCCTCGCAGCATTTTAGTAGCCCTCCTCTGGCCCCGCTCCAACAGGTCCCTGTCCTCCTTGTGCTGAGGGCTCCCGAGCTGGACGCAGGGCTCCAGGGGAGGTCTCCCCAGAGCGGAGCAGAGGGGCACAATCCCCTCCCTTGCCCTGCTGGCCACGCTTCTCCTGATGCAGCCCTGGAGGGTGGGCGGAGGAACGGCTGCTTCCCAGTGGACTGGCCCTTTCCACCAAGCGCATCCCAGCCCTTGGGGGGCAGCGGGTTGCCTGTGCCCCGAGGGAGAAACTGAGTCACGGGTGGTGTCTGTGGCCGCTCAGCAAGTGGGTGCCGGTGTGCGGACGTGCCCCAGCTCCCCTCTGC
>NW_009258891.1:262991-266525 GCF_000687185.1 Egretta garzetta
GGGGGCCGAGGGGGTCAAGCCCCAGTCGGTGCCTTGCCAGATGCCAGCCAGATGTTGCCTGCAGGCAGCTGGGTTGCAGCCAAGCCAGGATGCTAACGGGTTTCTGCGCGTCCCTGGTGGGGAGGAACTGCTGAGGCATCACTCGATGGAAGAGAAAACGAGTTCCAAAAGCCTGTGAGCTTCTCCTCCAGCGCTGTCCTTGGCACGGCAGCGGGGTAGAGCAGAGGTCCGCCCCGCTCGCCGGCTCTGCAGTGCACCCGGGACCGCAGCAGGGTGCCAGCGTCTGCCCCTGTGCCCCAATCCAGGCCCTTTGCCTCTTCGCCGCTGGATCTTCCTCACCATGCGCTGGGTTTATTTTAATCCTGAGGGAGCCCCAGGAGTGTTATCAAGCCCGGCTGCCGGCCAAGAGCTATTCCTGCCCACCGCTTCCAGCGAGCTCGGCGGCACAGGAGGGGGTTAAACCTTTCCATCACTCCAAATCAGTTTAAAGGGTGGTTAAAACCCTTTGCCCCCACTCCATGGCCACCCTTTAAACAAGACCAGTGCTTGTTCAGCCTCTTTTTATTTGAAATGGCCCATGGAAGGGCAGGACAGTGCTTGCTACCTCCAGCCCCGCGGGCACCAAGCCATGCCCATGGGAAGGGAGGAGGGAGGGCTGCTGATGGTGTAAGTGCTCGGAAGCACGCAGCAGCGATGACAGATCTTTCTGGGGCAAAGACTCGTGTGAAACCGTGACTTCCCAGGCAAGGGGAAAAAAAAAAACCAAAAAGGAGGAGAATGTAAAAGGAAAAATGTGGCTTCTGCAAACCCTGGTTTGCTACAAGAGGTGAATGAGGGGAACCTCTTCTCCTGATGGAACTCCGAGATGGTATAATCATTTTGTGATTGATTTGGGGGGGAAATATGGTGGAGGGGATGAAAAGCCGAGCGGGTGCTGGGCCTGGAAGACCCCAGGGTCAGCCCCGGACCTGGGGCTGCGGTGACCTGGGGACACGGGCTCTTACCCTCCCCATACTCCATAGGGGCAGTGGAAGGTTTGCCTTTGGGGTGAAGGCGAAAACAGGGGGTGAAGGAGTGACAGCGGTGGAGGGGGGCAGCTGGGAAGGACCAGGCTGAGCCAACGTGGTGCCTCCGGGGTGAGGATGGAGCGGTGCCCCCTCGCGTGGGGCGCCAAGGAAAGCCACATCCCCACAGCGGCTGCTCCCGAAGGTTGTGTTCCTCGCTGTAGAAACATGCCCCGTAGTTCTATTTTAAAATGCTCTGCTTAAAAGCTTCCAGCTGTGGCTCCCTGCATCTTTCTCATCTGGCTGGGCAGGTCTCAGTTTTGGTAACAGGTTTTTTTCCCCGCTCAGACCTGGAAGCACATCACCACCCTCCAACACAAAAGCTCTTCTTCCATTTGACTCCTGCAGCCTCCGAGCCCTGCGCTCTGCCGCTGCCTTAAGCATTTTCTTTCAACCAACGTAAGAATATTTTACTTCCAGAAATTAATTCAGGACAGAATTTCACTGGACAGGTCTTCTATATTGTAGGAAAAGTTGTTTGAACCCTTCCCACGTGCCTAAACCTGCAGATTCTTATTGAAGACGTGGAAAATTCCTTATCAGCAGCAGGGATCCGCCTCCTGCCCCGTTCCCCTTCTCCTCTTCCAGCTGGGATCCTTTCCCCCTGGCCCTGGAGCAGCACAAACATTACCCGAACCGTCTGAGCGCCGGCGAAAACAACCTCCCCACGCTGGTCCCTGCGGGATGGCTTCTCTGGGACGGTGACGCTGCAGCAGGACATGTGACATTTTGCATCGCACAGAGCAACCTCGGGATGGTGGGCGGTGAGGTTCCCACAGCTGGCGGCCTTCCTCGGGGACACGCCACCAGCAGTCCCCTGCCACCAGCTCGGGGCGGATCAGCCCCCAACGGACATGGAGGCTGCGTCTGCCGTTCCTCCCATTGCTCCCCTGGGTGGGGAGGATTTGGGGTCCAGGACCCAGCTTGGGGCTCATCCAGCCTCGCGGTGGGAAGCACCCAGGTGAATTTGTGCCCTGGGAGGAGGCGACTTGGTGCAGCGATGCCCCACGGACCTGCTGCCACTGCAGGATGCTGTGCGGCTCTGGGACTCGGAGGTGATGGAGAAATGGGGACACAACAGTGGAGGCTCAGTGCTGCAGAAGGCAGCTGGCTGGCTGCAGGTTTTGGGGTGCTGAGAGCCCCCAGGTGCTGTCCTAGCTCCGAGGGGGCAGAGAAGGGGTGAGGGGGATGCAGACATGGCCTTGCCGGGACAGGCTGAGAGGAGGGCTGGGCTGTGAGAGCCCCAGGCTGCAGGGCAGAGACCTCAGATGGGCATTGTGAAGGCAGTGGGGTGCATAACCCTAAATTTCCTCTCCTTTCTTCCTTGGGGAGCAGCCCTTTCCCACGAAAAGCCTTGGCTGAAGTGGTGTTTGCCATCCGTGTCCAACTCCTCCATCCAGGGTGGAGGTGTGGGGATGGAGCAGGGAAAGGAGGCTCCCCCGCTGCACCCCCATCCCTTGTGCTTTCCTGCAGGGATGAAAGATGGTGAAACCCAATCTCACGCCTGCTCGGCCTTCCCAAAATATTTGCAGTGGGCCAGGAACTGGGTTGCTGCGCCTCCGCATATCCCCTGGCTTTAGAGGGGAACCGGGACCCTGCAGAGCCACCAAAGAGACGCTGGGAAAGAAGAATTCAGATACAGCCCCAGGTGAACCCCAGGGTCCCCTCCTGGGGACAAGGGATCTGCCAAGCCCCAGGGGAAACTGGGATTCCCAGTTTCAACTCCCTGAATAAGTGCAGACCAACACGAATGCCGTGGCTGAGGGATTCGGCTCCCCCCAGCCATTTCACACTGCAGAAGTGATTAAATCCATGGGGCCAAAGGGACCAGATGTGATGGGCACTGGGCAAGAGCATCCCATGAGGGACAGAGGATGCAGCTCCTGCAGGAGAAATGTAAAGGGGGGGGAACTCTTCAAAGCACATTCCTGTCCCTCCCCGTGGGGTGAAAGCCGTGCTGCTCCCCAAGAGAGACTTGAGGGCAAGCGTGGCTACTAGAGCTGAGGCCAAAAATCCCTTCCCAAGGACGATTCCACCTCCAGCCAGGGACAAAAATGCAAAGGAAAGGGTTTCCGGGAAGTTCCCCCACTTCCCCGGAGCCTCCCCTCCCTGGATTGGGATGTTTTGGCCCAAAAGATGAACAGGGGGCCTGGGAGGGGGGCAGGAACTGGAGGAAGCCAAACCCCGGGAGCTATTTTCAGCCCTCGGGCAGGAAAGGCACCTGCTGGGGTCATTACGCTGCGGGAAAAAACAAACCTCGAGATTTTCTCCCTGGGGGGCGGGAAATGAATGGTGGGCTCATCCCTGATGGGGAGGCGGTGCTGGGTGCACGGGGGTCACCTCCAGGGTTTCCAAGTCCCCGTCAGCCCCTGGGCAAAGGGCTGGGTCCACACCCTGGATCCTGCATAGGGAGGAGGTGGTTTTCATTCTCCCCCCCCCCCCCCAAAAAAAAGGGGTGCAAAGGAGCGAG
>NW_009258891.1:266833-269041 GCF_000687185.1 Egretta garzetta
TCATCTCCCCCAGCTGCTGTCCAGCTCCACCAGCTCATGGGGTGCAGGACACCCCCAGGGTGGGTGGCCCTGGGGAGCCCTGTGGGGTGCAGCGCTGCCCGCCTGGCCCCAGGTCTCACCGCTGCGGGGTCGGGATTATCCTCCAGCCACTTGACCAGTCCCGACAGCAC
The DNA here is from genome assembly GCF_000687185.1 of Egretta garzetta. Lineage (NCBI taxonomy): Eukaryota > Metazoa > Chordata > Aves > Pelecaniformes > Ardeidae > Egretta > Egretta garzetta. The sequence continues at coordinate 267,004 of NW_009258891.1, forward strand.
GTGCCGGAGAGGCCGACAGCTGAGCACGCGAGCGGGAGTTGGGGCTGAACACCCCAGCAAGGGGGAAAACCAGCCGGGGGGTGGGGGGCACCCAGCCTGGGCCGTCATGGGGAGGGCTGAGCCGGCAGCCTCTCCCTGCCATGGGAATTTGCAGCGTGAGGCCCCTCCGGAAGGGCTGGGTGCCCCTCCTTGGGGACTGGCGTGTCTGGCATCGCGGCTGGCATGTCACGGGGAGGGGCTGCCAGCCCTTCTCCCCTTGGGAATCCCACCCCGAAGCCACGAAATCCCCACACCCCTCCCTCCCCGGCAGTCTGAGTTACAGCGGGGTGTCCCACATGGGGAGGGGGTCACCCCTCCTTGTGCTGACATTTGCTGTCCCATGGGGTGGGGGGCAGAAAAACGCCGGAGTCACCAGTTTATGGTCGGAAAGCACCACATCAGCAGCACCAGCTCCTTTTCCCTCCTGCTCACCGGACCCTGATCCTGCAGCATCAGCCCTGGGTTGGGCAGGATGAGCCCCGGCAGGACTGTACCCACCACGGGGACAAGATGATCGTCACCTGGCTTGCAGCCACCTGGCTCCCTCCTGGACCCCTCCACAGTCCCCACGTGGCTCCAGGCATCCCTTTGCAGGGCTGTCCCCTGCCGAGGGACGCCGCTGTCCCCAGGTCCCATCCCGGCCTTGTGCCATCCCCCTGGCCCGGACAGCTGTCCCTCTCGGGGGGTCGAATAGCCACCATATGGCGTGGCTGAATCCCTCGCATTCATGGGTCTTCCTCCAAACACCCACCTGTCCTCCAGCTCACCCCAGCCAGACGCTCCCACCCCGGGGAACACGGCCCCTTGTTGACAATCCAAGTGTCATTTCCCCCGTCCCTGGTCCCTCTGTGACACACGTGGGGACAGCCCGGCCGGTGCCACCATGGGATGGAGGAGCAGCCTCATGCGTGCCCAGGGTGCCCCTGGCATGGGGGGGCGCCGGGTGGGAGAGCCCAGGCTGGTGGGGGTCCTGCCAGGTGAACCCTTCCTCTGGCTGCAATTTGGGGCTGGGAAGGGGAAGGAGCCGTGTCCAGGCCATGGGGTCATGGAGCAAGGGAGGCCATGGCGGGGCAGGAACACAGGAGGTTTGGCACTGGCAGTGGGTCAGAGCATCACCTGATGAGTGCAGACTCATGGGGGTCAGGGTGTCCAGTAGTGTCCCTGAACTGGGAGCCAGCAGACTGGTATGTTGGAGCACCCAGTTTGGTCCCCAGACTGGGATCCCAGAAACTGGTGGGTCAGGGTGCACAGGATGGTTCCTGAACTGGGATCGAACAGGCCATGGGTTAGGGAGCCCATTAACATCCCCAGACTGGGATGCAGTGGACTGGCATGTTGGGGCACCCAGTATTGTCCCCAGACTGGGATCCAGTGGACTGGGGGCCACGCAGCCACCAGCACCTCTCTGTTGATACCCTGCCCCTTGTCCCATGTCAAACCTGTAAAGACCAAATAACCAAAATACAACAAAATAAGGAAGAAATTTTTTAGAATGAGGGTGGTAAAACACTGGAACAGGTTGCCCAGAGAGGGGGTGGAGGCCCCATCCCTGGGAACATTCCAGGCCAGGTTGGACGGGGCTGTGAGCAACCTGATGTGGTTCAAGGTGTCCCTGCTCCTGCAGGGGGGTTGGGCTGGGTGACCTCTAGGGGTCCCTTCCCACCCAAAACATTCTATGATTAAGCAAATAACCAAAATACAACCGTTGTCCAGCCAGGCCTTATAGCTCCATCATTATCCCTGATTTCCTGATGGGGAAACTGAGGCAGAGAGGCTGGCGCCTGGGGCTGTAGGGCTGAGAGGTGAGGTGGGGGCCAAGGGTGCTGAGCCCCGTGGGGATGCGGTGCTGCAGGGGCATGAGCAGCCCCATCCCACCACCCTCCCAACCCACCAGAAAACCCATACTGGGCGAGCTCCGCGTATGGGTGAGGAAGGTGCCCAGCCGGGGACAGACAGCAGGACACCGGACGGACCCCCCCATTGCTCCCCGTGGGCCGCA
>NW_009258891.1:269298-272450 GCF_000687185.1 Egretta garzetta
GGGCCCGGCCCCCCCCCAGCCTCTCTTCCCCCACCAGCGGGGTGGTGCCCGCACCCCGGGGGTGTAGGTGCTGCCTCCACCACCCAGCTCGCTTCACCAGCCCCTAAACCCTCCTGCTTCTTCTGCCCTTCCCGATGGAAGGAGCCAGCTGGCGCCATCCCCACCGTCGCTGCTCCAGCGTGGGGACTGCGCAGCTCCGTGCACCAGGCAGGGTCGTGCACTGGTTAAAGCTCTGTGGACTGGGAGGGACACGCACTGGGTGCGTGCAGCTCCGTGCACCAGGCAGGGTCGTGCACCGGGCCACAACGTGCTTACGGGCTTCCCCAAAACTCAGCAAATCAAGACCACGGTGGGAAAGCAAAACAGTTGGGGCAGCCCCTGGGCATCTCTCCGCACCCCCGTGCCGTGGACCTGGCCACCGGCTTGGGAAGCTGCCCCGGAGGAGCAAGGACAAACCCTCCTGGCTGAGTTTTTCTCAATGGACGGGTATTTTTAGCTCGGGCCTCGTGGCCGCCCGTCCCCGCCGGCTGCGACAGGGTGAGCCGTCCCCGCGAGGCCTCCGCCAGCCGGGGGAAGGTCACCCCGTGACGGATCGCAGCACGTTCTGCCCGGGGCTCGCACAGCGTCGCCTTTGTGTGCCTCCCAGCCGCCACCATCCATCACGGGCTAACCTGACAGCCGGCAGCAGAGCCCTAATCCCCCGCCGGCTCCGAATTACTCGGGGCGCAGCCTGCAACCGCCGTGTCCACCCATGGGACCCAGGAAAAGCCGCCCTGCTTGTCCGTCCCCCAACAGTCGTCTTTGCGGGGTGCTCAGGGGGGTGCGGGCTGTGACAGGAGCCTCCCGGCTGCCCAGACGCCAGCGTCCCCAGGTGATGGCTGCTTGCCTGGCGGTTATCGTTATCCCTGATTTGGCATCCACTGGGACGAGTCGACTGGAAGCACGGACCCCAGGCCCCACTCTGTCCCCCCACGGTGCCCAGGATTGGCAAAGAGGGTCTGATGGAGGAGCAGAGAGGCGGCCGGGTGGGCACAGCGTTATCCCATCTCCCCGTACCTATGGCAGCATGGACAGCCAGGATGAGACCCCCAAAAAGGTGCTGGAGGGAATGCAGGTGCTGGGGCTGCCACCCCAGCGTGGGGTCCCTCTTCCCCAGTCCCATTCCCGTGCTGGCACTGGGTGCCTTTTCCTCCCCAGCTCCACAGGCTGCCTCCTGCCCCCGCTGCCCACTCAGCCGCAGGGACACGGTGGCCTCGGTGGCCCGTCGGGGCTGGCTCGGCCCCTGTCCCTCCCTGCTCCTCTCCTGGCTGGGGAAAAGCCACCGCGGCGGCCGGTGCCTGCTCCACCGCCGCTGCCACTCTTTTATGAAGTGCTAAATCCTTGACCGCGCTCTTGTTCGGGGCTGCCGCGTGCCCCGCGGAGCCGCTTATGTCACCGCTGGCTTCCTCATCCCCCAAACACCCTCTTGAAATTAAAAAAAAAACCTTTCTATGGTAGAGCCGGGGGGGTCCCGCAGGCATCCCTCGCCCAGGGACCTGGCTGCAGGGCTCACCGGGGTCGCGTCCACCAGCGAGTGCCACTGGTAAAGGTCCCCACGAGCGAGTCCAACTGCCCGATGTGACGATGCGAAGTTGATGTAAAGCCCCCGGGCTCAGGTTATCTCCTTGTAACAGCTTTGCGCCTGCCACCCGCTCCTCTGCAAACTCGCAGGGACAAATCCTGCCTCTCCCTAACCCTTTCCATGCTTTTGCCTAATGCGGGGGCCACGCTGGCACTCCCATTTCTTTCCTTCTTGAGTATTTTGGGGGTTTGATTGACCCTGGGGAGCACAGGGGCTGTGCTGGGAGTGAACCTCGAGGCTGTGGGTCCTGCTTTCTTCACTGCAGATTTTTTTTATAGATGCTAAAACCATGGGGACAACAAATCCCCAGGGCTGAGACCCCGGGAGAGCTGAAATCAGGGTGAGCACAAGTTATAAGGCAACTGGCCCCAAAGAAATCACTACAAAGGGAGAAGAGCATCGTGGTGGGCTCCAAAAAGCTCGAAATCAACCCAAAGTGAGCAAGGGTGCCGGCAATAGGTGCAGGGAATGTGCTGTGGCGTGGCCTCTCTGGGGAGGGGGGATTTGGGGAAGGAAAATCCCGGCAGGGTTGGCCCTGTTCTTTGCTGACATTCTTTCCACTGACCGATCCCTCGGCTGGAATCTGGCCCGGAGCAGGAATAGGAGGAGATGGGAGATGGTTTCTGACGTTCCCGATGGAAAAAAAACCCCTTCTGAATTAAAGACAAAGCAGGAAAGACGTGGTGGAGCAGTTGGAGTCAGTAGGGAAGGGCTGGGAAGGGGTTAAAATCCCACCCACGCTGCTGCTCATGCAGGGTCCATGACTGTGCCTCAGTTTCCCCACGGGGAAGGTGGGAGCGATGCGGCTTTGCTGGGGGACGGGTGCGGCAGGGTGGTGTTGGTTATCCGCACATACAGGGGCCGGTACTGGACACCAGCTGGGATGAGCCGGAGCTGGGGTGGGAGCGGATCCAGCCCAGCTCTGGGCACGGGGACACATGGGCAAAGGTGTCCTTTGGGTTTGGTGCGTGGGAGAAGCCACAAACTGGATTTTGTGCCCAAAATGCCCCTTTGGGATAAGGGACTTGGCCAGGGACCTTCAGGAAGCCCATGGTGGAGGAAAGGCTGAGCCTGGTGTGGTCCTGCCTGCTCCTGCCCACTCCTGCCCACTCCTGCCCCCTCCTGCCTGCTCCTGCCTGCTCCTGCCCACTCTTGCCCGTTCCTGCCTGCTCCGTTGCTGTGGAAGAGGCAGGAGGGATGGGGAGCAGAGCACAGGGGTTGGCGTTGGGACGGGCGCTGCAGGGCCAGGGGTGCCCACGGGGAAAGGGCTGGACCCGGGGTGCTCCCTGCATTGGGGTGTCCCTCCCGGGGCTGGATTCCTCTGCTTCCCCCTGGCTTCAGCAGAAGCAGGATCAGGCCCTTACACTGCGACATGGACCGGCAGGATGGGGCCACGGGAAATGCGGGGGGCAAGGGGAGCAGGGTGGGAAGGTGGGAAAGGCCATGCGGCGGAGGATGCTGTGCCGGTGCTGGGTCCACCCGCGGGGCAGGCGCGGATCCAGGGTGCCGGGCGATCAAGGGGGGCAGCCAC
>NW_009258891.1:272612-273229 GCF_000687185.1 Egretta garzetta
CCCCCCCCGCCCCCCCCCCCCGGCACGGCTGCGGCCCGGGCAGCGTAATCCCGGCGGGGAGAGCACATGAAATCAGATGGACAAGTTTTGATGTGAGGCAGCAGCTTAGGGTGGGCTCAGGTTTCCTTTAGGTTTTCTATATTTATCTCCGTGATTTAATGCCAGCGCCGGGGTTTAAATGGCACCAAGCAGTTGGCGTGGGGAGAGGGAGCAGCCGTCCCCAAGCCACACACACGTCCCCCAGCCGCCCGCGCGCCCATGGAGCTCTTCGAGACCAACCCTTATTTTTTCCCGGACCAGAGGTTTTACGATGGGGAAAATTTCCTGGGCTCCCGCTTGCAGGGGTACGAGCCGGCGGCGTTCCCCGATCGGCCCGAGGTGGCCCTGTGTCCTGAGGGCAGGGTGGCTTTGGAGGAGAAGGACTCAGCCCTGCCCGAGCACTGTCCCGGGCAATGCCTGCCCTGGGCCTGCAAGGTCTGCAAGCGGAAGACGGTCTCCATCGACCGGCGGCGGGCAGCCACCCTGCGGGAAAAACGCAGGTTGAAGAAGGTGAACGAAGCCTTCGAGGCGCTGAAGCGCAGCACCCTGCTCAACCCCAACCAGCAGCTGCCCAAGGA
>NW_009258891.1:274136-275858 GCF_000687185.1 Egretta garzetta
TGGCCCAGCACACCCGGGCAGGGGACAGGGCAGGGGACGAGGGGGCCGGCGTGGGGGTTTTCAGCAAGAAGGTGCTGATGTGAGAGCCAGGCGAGGGTGCTCGCGGCGGCTGTGCCCCGAGCTGAGGTGCTGCAAGCCAGGCCCCATCGCACCGCAAGGTTTTGGTGGTTTAACCAAGATTTTGAGAGATTTTTATCTGAATTCGGGGAGGAAGGGGGGGGGCATGTCTGGGCATGCACATCCCTGCTGCTCTGAGGCTTTGTGTATGGGAAAGTATAGATATCTATAGCCATAGATACAGGTATAGATGATACAGGTAGAGACAGTAGAGATATAGATGATACAGACGTAGATGTACATATAGGTATAGGCATCAATGATATAGATATGGATGGTATTGATAGATGATGTAGAAGTAGACATAGATGGTATAGATATGGATATGGACATAGCTACAGCTGTATAGATACAGATATATAGATACAGATACAGATACAGATACAGATACAGATATAGATATAGATAGATATAGATAAAGATGTAGGTATAGATATAGATATATAGATACAGATACATGTATAGATATAGATATAGTTGTAGTATAGATACAGATAAATATGTAGATATAGATGTAGATGATACACAGATATAGATATAGATATATAGATACAGATATAGATATATAGATGTAGATATAGATGTAGATATATAGATATAAAAGGACTTTATAAGAGACACAGAAAAGAGGGATGCACAGAGATTCATCTCCTTTCAGACTCGGATTTAAGGCCCAAACCAGCAGGTACCTGGGGAGCCCAACAGAGCTGAATAAAGGACAGAAAAAGCTTTCAGGCTCCATATCCTTGGGAGTTCCCGGTGTAAACCCCATGAGGCCACTTGGGTTTGATTCGGTTGCATTTGTTGGCTGCCCCTGCAAATGTGCCCAAATCGCAACCTGCGCCGAGCTGTTCCTGCGTCGCTGCTGCTCTGAGCCGTCCCTTCTCCCAGGCACGGCCGGGGGGTCGCATACTGCGTGCGCAATCTGGTATTTTGTGGGAAAAAAAATAATATCAGTAAGAATTTCCTACTTTAATGGGAAATAAATCCAGGTGTTAATTAGCCTGTGCTGCTGCGAGCTCGTAGACACGAAATGCCATTTCTAGGCTGCTACAAATCGTTGGGTCTTTGGGGTTGCTCCTATAAATCGTATTTTGGGTTTAACCCTGGCTGGCGTCCACTTCCAGATAAAGACATGCGCAAAAAGAAGTTAACTCAGAGCTTTGCTGAGCAATGCTCTCATTTTTCAGGCTGCCAGCTCTTCTCTCTGAAATAGCCGTTCAGCCCCAAATCCACAAATGGAGCTGCTAAAAGATCTTCCCCAGAAATCCCCTTGGGATGGTCAGAGGGTGTCCAGCCCGTCCGTCATTTTTTATGAGCCTGATGAGGTGATTTTCAGCAGAAAAGCTGTTTTGCTCACGGTCATTTGTCCGTCTCTAGGCCTTTCTCATAGTCACTGGGTAGAGAGACACCTTTTCTACCTGCAGTGAGCAATGGCCCCGTTTCTCCTGGGTCCAGAGCCCCTGAAGGAGTATTTCAGCCTCTACGGTTAATGAAGCATCTGGCCCCAGTGGGTCCTGTGGACCCCGAATGCTGTCGGCTCCTCCAGCCGCTTTGCAGGGGCGTTGTGCTGCGGTGACTGGGCACCCCGGGGTGGTTCTGGGG
>NW_009258891.1:277640-282594 GCF_000687185.1 Egretta garzetta
GAGGAGGGGAGAGCCATGTTCAGCGTCTTGGCTTCTTGCAGGCGGCCAGCGAGTGCGGGTCCGGCAGCTCGTCCTGCAGCCCCGAGTGGAGCAGCCAGCTGGAGTTCGGCACCAACCCTGCGGGTAAGGTCCTCCCCGCCTCGCCCCAGCCTCCTGCAGCCTCGCCGGGCTCCGGGGTGGGGGGCAGCAGTGGGGGGCAATGCAGCCCTGGAGCAGAGCATCCCTGAGCCAACCTCCCCCAGGCAGGAGATGCTCAGAGCAGAGGACAAAAGGAGCCTTGTTGCAGAGAGATGAGCTCCCCCCCCAGGCTCATAAATCCCCCAGCACCTCCTTGGCTTGATGCTCAGAGCGTTCAGGCTTCTCCCACCACCTGATCTCACCAGGACGCCTCCTTTTAGGAGCTGAGTAACCGGACTGCAACAGCCTGGGCCCCAGCGGCTTGGTCCGCATCAAGGGTTTGTCCGTTGCTGTCCCTTGGCTTGGCTTTGCCGCTGCGGTGCTGAGCACTGCTGAGCATCACCGAGCAGCGCTGCCCAGGCTCCCTTTCTCTCCCCACGCCCCCTCTGCAGCTGCTGATTTGGTTTTTTCCCCATTCCTGCAGTTATCCACCCCCCCAAACCCAGCTGTTTTTTTTTCCCAGAAGGCAGAAACTTTAATCATATTTTCCAATGGGGAATAAAACCTAAAAAGCATCCAGAAGTCTCACTCCCCATTGCCCTCTCCAGGGGAAGGTCTCATCCTCCCCCGGGGTGGGAGCTGGGAGCGGGTCCCCAGGTCACTCTGGCCGTGTGGGGGAGCACGGGGTCCCCCCTGTGCAGAGCCAGGAGCTGCCCCCAGCGCATGGACCCTGTCCCCAGCAGTCATCACCCGCTTGCTCTCTGCAGATCACCTCCTGGCCGACGACGCGGCGGAGGACCGCAACCTCCACTCGCTCTCCTCCATCGTGGAAAGCATCGCTGTGGAGGACGTGGCTGTGACGTTCCAGGAGGAGCGGGTTCAAAACTGAGCCGGTGCAAACCCCGGCGGCTCTTCGAGCTGGTAACGGGGTGGGAATAAGATGCTGGAAGGGTCCAGCCACTGGAAATCGTATTTACCCCCCCGGCGTCATGGACTGCACCGCTGAAACCCCTCGCCTCCTTTCCCAAGAAACACTCCCGCTCTGCCAGCTGAAAAGAAAAGGGGGGAGCGGTGGGATTTTGGCAGCGCCACGGCCCCGTGCCGGCAGTGGCCTCCGTTCCTGCCAGGGCGGCCACCCGGCTTTGGGCTCTGCTTCGCTCCCCGCCTGGGGGCGATCGGTTTTTGGGGGCCAATGTGTGTGCTGGGTTCGCTTGCTGATTTTTTTTTTCCAAGATGCTCTTTGACCAATGTCTCTCTCCGGCTGGCATCCCACGGGTGCTGAGCCCCGCCGAGGCTGCCCACGCCGTCTTTTCTACTGAACGCTGTGTGGAGTTGCCATTTGATTTTTTTTTTAATTATTATTTTTGCTAACTTATTTGGAATTCTTTTTTTTTTTAAATAAAGGCATTCTTGTTTGAATGGCTCGGGGCTTCCTTTACCACTGTCCTCCCTCCTCTGCACAGGTCTCCCTGAATTCCCAGGCTGGGGATTCCTCCATATCAGAAAATCCAGCTGGACCTCAGCACGGTTGGGAACTGGATGCCCCATGCTTAAATCAGCCCTGCAGAGACCAGTGATTTCACTGGTTTGCAACAGGGGCTCAGCCCTGGACCACAAAAACTCTCAGGGGAGCTAAAGCTTCATTATATTTTTAATTTGGGCTCTAGAAAGAAGGCTCAAGCCAGCACTGTTTTAAAATCCTGTTTATTGGAACACACATACATCCTTTCCTGACCCTATCCAGGGTTTGGAGTCCATGCAGTACCAATAATATGACGAAAGAAAGAGGGCATCAATATAAAGGGCTCACCGACTCTTCAAATTAAAAAAATATTTAATACTGTATTAGGCAAATAATACACCGAAAAGACATCGTGACTGTAGAGCCTCTCAGATATTGCACTTCCAGACAGCACATGATAAGTATAAGGTCATTCCAGCCATCAATAAATACCACATCAGAAATAGGGGCCACACAAGGCAAACGTGGCATGAGGAGACGAAGAGATCCTACCCTACGGGGGAGAAATGGGAAGAGTTAAGAGCCTCCTGGATTGATCCGTGCCCGTAGCCTGGAGGCAGGAGGGGAGAGCATCTCCTCTGCACCCGGAGGGGAAGGGATGGGCACGTCCTGGGGGGGTGGGTGCCCCCACCGTGCCTCCCCAGGCACCCAAGGAGGGTCCCCTGTCCCCTGGGTGCTGGGTACCGTCCCGGCCGGCAGCGAGCCGTATGGGGCGGTTCCAGCCCTTCCCCACGCAGCCCTTTGTGGGCCCACCATGCAGGTGCAGCCTCCCCCCGCTGCGTGGCATCTGGCAGCACCCCAAAATGCAGCACCCCAACTGCCCACCCCTTGGCAGACAGCCGCTCTCCTCGCCTGGTGATGGCCAGTCCCTGCTCCGTCCCGTGCAGCGCCGACCCTGGCACTGGCTCTGGCCCCTCAGCCCCTCCTGGGGGCAGCTCCTTGCCTGGCCACCCCAGCGTGAGGATTTTCATGAGGCTGAATCTTCCTTGGCTTCGAGTCCTGCGGGCAGCAGTGTCCCTGATGCCTGGGGCTTGGGTGAATCAGTGCAGCAGCCCACAGTGTGTTGGCAACATGAACCAGGCAGGAGAAAGGTTTCCAAATATCACAGCCCACTCTTGGGGGGTCTCTGCCGCTCCGCCGGGTTGCACCACGCTTCTGCCAGCGATGGAGCGGGCACCCAGCGAGCGCATCCATAGCCCGGCCAGCGTGGGAAGAGGTGGGGGACAAGCCACAGGCGGGAGCCATGGGGAGCCAGGGGAAGCAGTGGGGTGCAGAAGCAGAAGGGAGAGCATCCTTGTCAGTCCACGGCAGCGAGACTGCGGCGTCTGTTGGTTTGGGCCGAGGAACAGGCGCAGGCTGGGCTCTTCTCCTGAAAGGCAGCCAGCACGTGGCCGGACGGACAGTGGGGATGTGCTGAGAAACAAAGTGGGAAAGGCCCCATGAGGATGGCAGCTCACCGCCACCTCTGCACCCACAGGCCAACAAACCCAGAGGGAGTCGGTAATGAATGCTCCTGGCAGAGGGGAGCCATGCCCCAGGGCACAGCAGGGTCCCAGGAGCCTCTCTGAAGTGCTTGGCTATCCTTCCCTCAGCCCAGCGGGACCTCCCATCTAGGATGGCAACCTGAGGTCCCCAGTGGAGCTGTCAGTCCGGGGACTGGACAAACCACACGTGGGTGGGATGCTGAGCATGCCTCCTGCATCATCTCAGGGTCCTGTGAGCCTCAGGTAGCAGCGGGCTGCTCCCCCCCCACTGAGGTCTCCATGGTCCTCCATGGCAAGGCAAACCTTGGAGGAGGCAGACACCCTGCCTGGGTGATGCCGGGCAGAGGACGTTGGGCCTTGTGCTCTCCTCTCGGTCCCCATCCAGCTCCGAGGCCTCGGTCCTCCTCGCACTTACCCAGGGCCGGGCTGGTTCCCATCACGCTGACCCTCAGCAGGAGTACGTCCGGACTGTGGAGGTCTCCAGCCTTGGCGACCCAGAGGCACCAACTGGAATTGAGTCAAAGAGCAGAGCACACAATTAGCGACTGCTCCAATTAGCCTTCGGCTTCCCACCAAAACATTTATTAGGCAGCATTTGAGCACTGAAGCCACATGAAGACGAGGGTCAAAGGAAGAGGCACGTTTGGCCAGGTCTGATGTTTCCAAGGCTCCAGGGTATTTGAAAAGTCACCACTTGCCATCCCTACCCTGGGCAGCGAGCTCCCTGCTACCCGTGTCCGCATGCTGGTGGACCTGGGGGGTTTGTCCCAGGTTTCATTGTCCTCAGACAGGTGGGAATTGCAGCTTACAGGGATGGGGTGGAAAAGGTGGAGCAGAAGTTTGACCCAAACCGCTGGATGGAAAGCTGTGAAATTTGAGCAAATCTGGAGATTGGAGGAGAGCTGAGCTCGGGGCTTGGAGTCAGAAGGTGAAAGCACAAGTTTTTAATTTGCATTCAGTCATTTCTGAGTGTGCCGAAGCCAGCTCTGACCCCTGGGATGCAGCAGGTGGCTTGGGACAGCGGCACCAGGGTACCTGGTCCAGGGGACAAACTGGGGTGACCTGGCTGGAGCTTGTGCCTCCCTACAGCTTTGGAAGGGACCAAGATAACTTGTAGAAAGGAGTTGCGTGGTGGTGGGGCAGAGCCTGGGACTTGCATGCTCAGCTGAAACACACAACAGCCAGCAGCACAGGCAGTGTGTCGGAGCAGGTCCCTGCCAGCCCTGGGAGAGTGCTCAGCAGCGCTCAGACTGAATTGAGCTGGTTAATCCAGGCACTTTGGGGATGGTTTCCAAAAGGCAGGGTGGACAGGACTGGCCCGGATTGGGCTTCCTGACAGCCCCCAACGCTACCCCAACAGGCTCTGTCTGACCTGGATGCCAAACCCAGGGTGGGTGACACATATCTCCGCTTCATGCCCTGATCCAGCCCTCTCCCTCATCCTGGCAGCTCAAACCAAAGAAACCACACACCAGACCAGAGTCTGAAATAACCCTCGTGGAAAAAGATTTACAGCAGACAAGGGCTCAAGGCTGACATGGATTCAGTACCACAGGCGATCAGTAAGCCTCCCCCCCCCTCCTCTCTTGGTGGCCCCTCATTCCCCGTGTTCTGCAGGAGGTCTGAGCGGGGGTGGGAGAGGACCCCGGGGAGGAGGGGGTCACCTACCTTCCGGGGGCATTTTCTTGGCAGGGGCGGATGGAGGGGGCAGGGGCACCAGGCTGGTGACGCGGAAGCCAGCGGGCAGCGTCTCGGCCGAGCCACTGAGCATGTTGATGCTGTGAACGTCTCGCGGGCGGGAGCGCGTTATCCTGGTCGGGGTTCGGCGGTA
>NW_009258891.1:283658-289945 GCF_000687185.1 Egretta garzetta
CACCAGCCAGCAGCTCGGGCAGTGTGTCGGAGCAGGTCCCTGCCAGCCCTGGGAGAGTGCTCAGCAGCGCTCAGACTGAATTGAGCTGGTTAATCCAGGCACTTTGGGGATGGTTTCCAAAAGGCAGGGTGGACAGGACTGGCCCGGATTGGGCTTCCTGACAGCCCCCAACGCTACCCCAACAGGCTCTGTCTGACCTGGATGCCAAACCCAGGGTGGGTGACACATATCTCCGCTTCATGCCCTGATCCAGCCCTCTCCCTCATCCTGGCAGCTCAAACCAAAGAAACCACACACCAGACCAGAGTCTGAAATAACCCTCGTGGAAAAAGATTTACAGCAGACAAGGGCTCAAGGCTGACATGGATTCAGTACCACAGGCGATCAGTAAGCCTCCCCCCCCCTCCTCTCTTGGTGGCCCCTCATTCCCCGTGTTCTGCAGGAGGTCTGAGCGGGGGTGGGAGAGGACCCCGGGGAGGAGGGGGTCACCTACCTTCCGGGGGCATTTTCTTGGCAGGGGCGGATGGAGGGGGCAGGGGCACCAGGCTGGTGACGCGGAAGGGCGTGCGGGCGGAGCCACTGAGCATGTTGATGCTGTGAACGTCTCGCGGGCGGAAGCGCTTTCTCCAGGACGGGGTTCGACGGAAGGTCTTGTCGTCGCCCTGGGAGGAAGAGCAGGTTATGGGCCCGGCAGCAGGACCTTCTGCCCCTGTGAGGTATGAGCACAGCTTCCACCTAGCTAAGGGTGTGCCCATACACAGAGACCAACTCAAACAGTGCAGAAGTGTGTGACCAAATTGGGCCAAGGACAAAGGAGACCTCTCCGGGATCCCATGACATAGGCTTTATCCTTTCCAGCTTGCCTATCTCTCCTCTCCAGCCTGCCTTGCAAAGATGCCTTGGAGACATCAACACACAAGCCCCGATAAAGACCTCAAGGGATGCATCTGACCTTGGCCAGATAATGGCATCTGAAGTGCCTACTTCTCCCTGTGCTCTAAGAGCCCTGACCAGCTCTGCTATCATGTCTCACAGAGGAAAGCTGTACGTAGGAGAGCTCCAGATGAATTTCCACCTTCAGTGACTCAACGTGAACAGCTTTCTGGCTGCCTACTGGGGCATCTCCAACCCACCAGTTTTATCTGCTGCAGATGCGTCACGTCCAGAACATCTGTGACTCTAAAGGCAATATTAAAGCAGCTGGCAAGGAAAGCCAGGTGAGTCTGCTTGAAATTCAGCCCACCAAGTGTGAGGCTAGGAATGATGCACAAGAGTCTACCTCACCTGCCTCCACAGCCCGGCAGCACATTCCTCATGGCCTTGTCTATTAATTTTAGCTCATTCCAATGATACTGCTCATGCAACTGCTCTAGGGAGTTCGTGATGCACTATTTGACACCCCTGGACAAGGAAGGAGAGGGCAGAGGCCCTGTCTCTTGTTTCTTGCACGAGAACAGGCGCTCAGCATGATCTGGACACGGGAGAGGTTCTGTACTCACATCGTCCAGCCTCCGATCTGTGCCCAAGGCGAGCAGGTTGTTGAACTCCCTCTCCAGCACTTGTCGAGCCTGAAAATTACATCAAATGAGCATTCCCTGTCAGTGGGAACAGTTCCCAGCCCCAGGCTGCTGGGGAGCGGCTGGGGGAGCTGGGGGGGTTCAGCCTGGAGCAGAGGAGGCTGAGGGGAGCCCTCATCGCTGCCTACAACTGCCTGAGAGGAGGGGGGAGCCGGGGGGGGCGGGCTCTGCTCCCAGGGAAGGGGCGATGGGAGGAGGGGCACCGGCCTCAAGTTGTGCCAGGGCAGGGTGAGGTTGGGCATGGGGAACAATGCCTTCCCCTTGGGGCTGTCAGGGGCTGGAAGGGGCTGCCCAGGGAAGGGGTCGAGTCCCCAGCCCTGGGGGGATTTAACAGCCGGGCAGAGGCGGTGCTGAGGGCCAGGGTTTGGGGGTGGGATGGCAGGGGTCGGGAACAGTTGGGCTGGGGGTCCTAAAAGGCTTTTCCAACCCAAACAATTCTGTAATTCTATGAGTTTGTGGGACTGGTGGAGTCACACTGCAGCTGTGTCCCATGCTGGCCACTCTCCTCCAAAATCCCCCAAGCACGCTGCTCTCACCTGCGTGTTCTGCGTGGGGATTTGCAACACGAGCGCCAGGCTGTTGTGGTCGAAGTTTTCATCGAGGGCCAGGAGCGCCCCGTGCACTCCGCTCTCCACGAGGTTGTTTGCATACTCGCGAAGCCCGATGGACTGGATCCAGTGAATGACCTGGTCGTTGGTCCACACCAACACATCTGCAAAAGAGCGAGGGCATGGCTCAGAGCCAGCTCAGACCACACTCTTGGTTGTGCGGGGACCTGATGATGTCCCAAAGCCCTTTGGTACAGCCCCAGGCTGATCCTGGGACTCTCCTTCCCGAGGCAGCAGCAATGCGGGGTGCTCAAGTGCCAGGAACAGCTCACTTCAATTTACCAAACTAAATGCTGAAATAACAGGCAGAAAACAACTGTGAAAATTAATCCTAAAAACCCACGGCTGCTGGTGTAATTAGGAGCATTATCAATAATGAGATGTAATCTAAGCAGCAGCCAGATGCGCAGGGAATCTCAGGACAGCCAACAAGGAAGGGGAGGCTGAGCAAGCTGGGGGGTGTCCTGGGCACCTAAATTGGGCAGGAGAAGATGATCTGATCATTGGACTGGATCCTTCCTGTCTTGACACCCTTCCCCCCTCCTCATGCCTGACTCGGGTAAGCTGCGTAAAAGCACTTGGAGCAGCCTGTTGGGGAAATACTGCAGGGAGGTCCCTCCTGGAGAACAGCCCTGTGGGCATGGTTGCTCAGAAATTACAATTTTCCCTAGGCAAGTGCTGTGTTAAAAATAAAGGATAGAAGAGAGACCATCATTGGGCGTCTCCTGGGAGGTTTCTCATCTCCTTTTCCAGAGCTGGATCATGTATGTGGCTGCTGACCTTTGATTTCGTGTTGGGTCTCTTCTCTCCTCCTCTCGAGCTCTTTGCGGTCGTAGTTGAGCCTCTTCAGGCACATGATGCCGTACTGCAGGCTGGTGCTGCAAGGACATGAGATGTCACCCAACCCTCAGGAGGGCTCAGCATTGTGGGCAGGGTCCTGCGGAGGGACCCACTTCCCTGTTTGCTCTCCATATGCCCAAAAGGTGCTGTGGTTCAGGGTTGGGTCAGGACAGACGCAACCCAAAGGAAAGATCTTGGCCAGAAAATGTCCCTCCCTTCCATGGTAATTCCCCACTCCATCAGTTTTACCCTGTTCTACCTGCCTGAGAGGGCATGGATCCAAATAACGATACTCCTTGCTTGTTGGCTGGAGAGGGAAAGGAGAACCAGCCCAAGGGGGCTGCTCCAGGCTGAAGGGTTCATCCCCAGAGCAGGGAGGGCCCTGGCAGGACCACGGACGACCCCATGGGTTGGAGGGGATGGTGGTACCCCATGACAGGGCTGGATACTGGTGCTTGAGCAAGGTGACTGGGATGGTATAAGCCTTCTCCAAGCTAGGCTGCTGGCAGATGACTGCTCTGCCTGCCAGTGGGGTACCATGTGGGATGAGCCTTTATTTTTGCTCATGGTTTGCTCCACAGCCAGGAGACAGCTTGGCCCTCTGCAATTTTGCCGCAAGGAGTATGCTGAAGGAGAACATTTGCCCATATGAACTGCCCCAGAGCAGGTGGTTGAGTTTAGCCTAGAAGAGCCATCCTCCAGCACCAGGGCTGGTCAAGACAGGAGAAAATCCCTCAGATTGCTCCATGGGCAGACGTTGCACCCCAGGGACCTCCCAGAGGAGAGGACTCACCGGTGGAAGCTGTCCACCATCTTCAAGTGCACTCTGAGATCTTTCTTGGTGAGGTGGTCCAGCATCCGTGCATCAACAAGACACTCCATGAAGTAGCTGCGATACTGTGGGAGACCCAAGCTGGGCAGCCACTCATTCCCAATCCACTCATGGTTCATGTCCCCATAGGCCAGTGTCTGTGGAGAAGCAAATGGAGAAGCTAGGGGGAAACCAGGGCTTGGTGGAGCTGCAGACTCCCAGGAGACCAGTGACAGTTCAGTGCTGCAGACTGGAAGTCACTGTCCTGAGGACCAAACCTGGGCCAGAGGAGCTTAACCCTAGTTTGTACTGAAGGAGCTGGAGGGAACAGTCCTGTTGGCCATGGTTTGTGTCCTACTGATGTCCCCCAAGGAGACAAGGCAGTAGCCAAAAAGCAAGCATAAGGGATAGCTGGACTTTATGACCAGCTTCTTCTGGAAAAAGCACATTCACGAAGGCTGAAACAACGAAGAAGGAGGTTTCAGTGCATTCCCAACTGATTTTTAAGATGCTTAGAAATCACCAAAAGATCTACTTTATGACTTCAAAACGGAAAAAGGTCAGTTTGGGGCAGAAAAACATCCATTCATTTCACTGCAGGTTGATTCTGGGTCCAAAAATGAAATAAAATCCACCACAAGGAAAGTAAAATATTTGAGAGTGATCAAAACCAGAAGAGATGGCTCCAAGCAGGACTTTTTCCTCCCCCCTTTTCAGTTCATGAAAATGGTCTATATCCTGAACTTGGGGCCAAAAAAAAGGTGAAAACTAAATGTCTGTGCAGCTAGAAATCTGCCTCCCATGCAGGGTGGCCAGTCACTCTTACATTGGGGTTTTAACACATGATCTGTGTCTCATGCAGAAAAAGTCACTCTGCCTGAAGCAAAGGCTCTCTTGGTGGAAGGTCTCGGGAGGACCACTCCATGCTCAAGAGATAGCTCAGACAGGCTGCAGCTCAGACTCCAAGCAAGACTTGGTGAATAGTGAGAGCTCAGATGAGCAACCACAGGCTGCAGCTCAGACTCCAAGCAAGACTTGGTGAATAGTGATGCCCCAAGCTCGTCCCCTGGGTGCCCTGTGATGTCCAGCTCTCCCTCCCACAACCACCCCACATACCGCCCGCGGAAAAGGGTGACACGGGGACCTCACCTGCGCCCAGCTTCCTTCCTCTGTGTCCTAAGCGTGACACATGCAGCATGTCAATAGAAAGGACAGGTAAAGTCAGTACCCTGTGGCCCTGCACCATGAAAGCGTGGGCCACGCGTGCCCAGCATGGGACCCCTCGGCACGGTGTGACCCAGAGGGGATGGGGGTTGGTCTCACGGCTGCACAGCTTGGGGAGCTCAGCCTTGTTGGCAGGGTGCTGGTGACACCCCAACCCTGCTGGGCCTGGGTTTCACCCCATCTCTCAGACAAGGAAGGAGGATACAGGATGAGGCTTTTCTCATAGGCCTTGGGCTGGAGATGGCACAGGCACTGGGGCTCCTACATTTTTCCTTGGAAATATGGGCAGTTCTTGGGTCTCCCAAAGACAGATGGATGCAGAGAGAAACCTAAGCTTCAGCTCATGGTTCATAACCCCCAGAGGGGCTGCCCAACCCAATTTGCTGATTTTGTAGCTATTTCCTCCCTTGTCAACCTGTGCTGGTTTCGCTCAACCTCACAAAACCTGCCAAGGGCAAGTGCCACGTCCCTGCCGTAACTCTGAGCTCTGCTTCCCCAAAAGGCACCTGCCAGTTACAGGTCTGTGCTACCCAGCCAACAGACAAAAGCTTCAATAAAATGCCTAATTCACACAATAAATCCAAAATGCTGCTCCTGCTCCAAGACATGGACATGGGGTCATTAACTTGCAGAGAGGGGAGCATGGCTACATCTCTCCAAAGGAGCCAGAGCTTTTGGGAGCACAGCTGCATCCCTTCGAGGGACCCCAAGCTATCAGCCAGCAGTAGGGACAGACAGTAGGGACAATATTTGGGTGTGCTAAGGTCAACGGGAGATTAGACAGTGACTTCTCTAGGTGCAGCACAACCAGTGTGGGACTCCATCTCATGCGCCTATCTTTGAGATCACTCTTGGGTTTTGTCTTTCATTTCCTTCCTCTAACTCACAACTGACAGACAAGCTACTCTAGAAACCCAGCAAAACTCACAGGGGCTTGGCAAAGGAAAATGCATCTGACATTTTTTAAGCCAGTTTTAGAAATTGTTGGGATATTAAAGGTTGAAAGATGGTTTCTAAACAGGTGCATGGTGCTGGCCAAGAGCTGACACATGAGACGCTGCAAAGATCCCATTCCCTCCTGGGGTTTGGCATGCTAATGCACGCCCAGAGCTCAGCTTGGTAACCGATACGCCGTGCAGCGGCAGTGGGGCCAGCCAGCCTCACCGTCTTGGTGGAAGTCGCCATGTTCTCCATCTCCTCGTGGGTGACCCAGACATTTCCAGAGGA
>NW_009258891.1:289974-294213 GCF_000687185.1 Egretta garzetta
CGGAGCCGTGGCCTCAGTTCACAACTGCTCTGGAAACAAGCCTGGCTCGGGCTGGTGGAGGAGCAGGCCACCCTGGAGCTGTACTGGGGAGATCGTGCAATGGCCTTGAAGCTTGGGCTGGTGGCACCCTGCTGCCCGTGAGGACCCTGGGCTGTCCGTGGAGCCATGGAGAGCACAGCAAGGACCACTGGCCCTTTGGCTGCCTTAATATTTTGGTGTTATGCTCATGGAGTCTGGAGGCACATCTCTGACAGCTGTGACCCCAGCCACAGCCACCTGAGCGGACACAGCATGCTTGGGGCCTTTCTGTTGACTGCATTTCTACAGATGTGTCTTGGCATTACGGGGGCACCATTAATTAACCACCTCAGGGGTTTTGGGGACCAGCACAAGACACGATCCCTCCAACCATTCCACATTGTGCTGGTTTTGGCTGGGGTAGGGTAGCAGTAGCTGGGATGGGGCTGTGTTCTGGATTTGTGCTGGAAACCGTCTTGGTAATAGAGAGAGGGTTTAGTTGCTGCTGAGCAGGGCTTACACAGAGCCAAGGCCTCTTCTGCCTTTCACCCCTCCCCACCAGCGAGGGGCTGGGGGTGCACCAGAAGCTGGGAGGGGGCACAGCCAGGACAGCCGACCCCAACTAGCCACAGGGCTATTCCACACCCTAGGCCATCATGCCCAGTATAGAAACTGGGGAAAAAGAAGGAAGGGGGGTATGTTCGGAGCGATGGCGTTTGCCTTCCCAAGTCACCATTACGTGTGATGGAGCCCTGCTCTCCTGGGGATGGCTGAGCAGGCGGGTGCCTGCTGGTGGGAAGCAGGGAATGAATTCCTTATTTTGCTTTGCTTGTGTGTGGCTTTCGCTTTCCCTATTAAACTGCCTTTATCTCAGCCCATGAGCTTTCTCACTTTTACCCTTCCGATTCTCTCCCCCATCCCACCGGCAGGGAGTGAGGGAGCGGCTGCGTGGGGCTGAGTTGCCAGCTGGGGTTAAACCATGACACATGTCCCATCCAGGGCAAGGCTTGGATCTGTGGTTGCTTTGACTTGTCCCAGGAATTTCACATGGTCCCAGGAAAAGGCTTGTATTGAAACGATTGAGAAAATGGCTGTGCATAACCGAGTTGGTCCTGTAAATCATGCATGTGCTGTTTGGGTGGGATTTTATCCTCTCCAGGGCAGACAGTCCCTGAGCTTTGCTCTCTGCAGGCTGCTTGGCAAGGTCAGCCTCTTGGTGACAGCCTCGGAGTGAGAGGACCAGAGCATCTGCTGGTGCCTCAAGATGGGAAAGTGCTTCACACTCAATGGCAGTAAATGATCTTTGTGCCTGAGGATAAGCGGTGGTTTGACAGGTCCATGAAGGAACACCACCCCCTCCACAGCCATGTTTGCCTGTGACACTAGGACTCCTTGGGGACTGAGGGACCACTGTGGTCCCAAGCAGACGGGGAAAGGTGGGGAACCAAGTGTGATGTCCTGCTCCACAGAGGGTCTGTCTGGGGGAAGGGTGGGTCCATGGCAAGGAGCACTTACCGTCCGTGAGGTGGGTGGTGCTGAGGGGCTCGTGAGTGAGACCATCTCCTGGATGGCCAGACGCAGCTTCAGACGATGCAGTGCATTGCTGATGCCGATCTCCCTCTGGATTTCAGTGTCAGACAGGGCCGACATGATGGCTCCGCTCTTCACGTTGGCTCGGCAAGCGGCAACGTACCAGGCCGGCATCCCCACCCAGAGCTGCCAAAACAGGGCAAAGCCAGTGACTGCCCAGTTGACCTACCCTAACTTCCTCTGGTAGGACCATAGAATCATTTGGTTGGAAAAGACCTTTAAGATGAGAATCCAACCGTACCTGTCCACTACTAAATCATGTCCCTAAGCACCTTGTCCACCCATCTTTTAAATACTTCCAGGGATAGGGACTCAACCACATCCCTGGGTAGGCCATTCCAGTGCCTGAAGGATCAAGGCCCACATTGTTCCAAGCTCAGTATCAAAGATAGATACCCATGTGGAGCTCCTTTTTTGTTTATACCTTGCACAGGTGGCCTACAGGCAGCCCTTTGGACACAGCACAGGGGAAGAGCACCAACTGAGCCGGTCAACTCAAAGCTCTACTCAGACCACAACTCTACAGAATATGCGAGGGATCTGGTGATCTGCTCTGCTCCCCCAGGTTTTGCAACCACCAATGTGCATGGACCAAGCACCATGCTTGGACTCTGGGGTGCTGTGCCGCTGCCAGGGGAGCACACTACAGATGGCAGAGACTGCAAAGCCATTGGTGCATGGGGACGATGCATGGGCGTGCTCTGCCTCACCTCCAGCCAGGAGACAACGGTGGGGCCATCCCAGTGAGCAAAGGGCAATCCTTTCCTCCGAGCTTCTTCCAGGAGTTCATGCCTAGAGGGAACAGAAGTAGAAGAGTGATTTACTGGGGGCTTGTGGGGAAGGGAGCAGCTCTTGAAAGGGAACAGATCACAGGCATTAGGAACCAGCTGGCAGCAAAGCAATAAAGGAGCTAAAAGGGCTCAAGAGGGTGAAGATGAGAAGCCTTTCCAGCAATTCCCAGTCTCATGCCATGGCTTCTCAGCCACCAGGCAGGACATTTTCTTGCTGGGGCAGGGAAGGAGGTTCACTCACTTCTTCCGCAGGCGCCGATCCTTCTCAGCCTGAGCACCCAGCTTGCCAAGTCCCAGAGGGTCCTGCATGCCCATATCCATGTCAGTCAGCAGCACTGTTGGGCAAGCGAGACATCCCCCGGTCAGTGTGGCATCCCCAGGGTCAGCATGACATCCCCTGGGGCCACTGTGGGCACTGCCATAGTCCCCATGCCAGGGTGTTGGAGATGCACAGTGGCAGCACAGGAGGTGACAGTCTCCATTCCCAACCCACCCCCATGGCTCCCTTCATCCCTGGGAAGTCCAAGGGGATCCCCGCCTGCTATCCCTCCCGTTTCAAGATGCTCAATACTGAAGCAGTAAAGGATTTAGGAGTGGAAAAGCAGCTCCCATGAACGGGCTGTGCAAAATCAACAAGGTCCCATGGGGAGGGAAGCAGATTTGGGGACATTAAAGATAGGTACAGTGATGGGAGTCACTATCCTCGCTGCAGCTCTTGCAGAGCTTTAAGACTGAGACCATGCTCATGCCAGAAAGGGCCGCAGGACAGAAAGCACCAGGACCCAACTGCCCTGAAGCTGCAGGGAGCCCAGAGTCAGTGGCCTCAACATCCCCAAACTAGCAGTGGTGTCCCTGCTCCTCTGCCTGTCACCCCAACAGCACCCCAAAGCCAGACAGTGCCAGGAGGGTGCCAGGAGGCATGCAGAGAGCCTGGCCCAAGAGGATGCCCGCCCGGCACGGATGGGAATAGGGCTGCTCACGGACCCTGCCCCGTGGCCCCTTCTCTGCTCAGCTGAATCAAGCGACCCTTCTCTTTTTTCCCGAACAAGCGCCCGATGGAGGACTTGATCCCCTTCCTCTTGGAGCCCTTGTGCAGGGAGTCCTGGCTGCTGTTGCTGCTGGGGTTGCTGGCCTGCTCCTCCAGCGAGCTGGGGATGGAGGAGGGAGAGGAACAGCAAAGCTTTTAGGTTATTCCTGAGCAGCGCATAAGCCATGGCAAACCCCAGACCGTCGCACAATCCCACGTTCTGCCCATGTAAATCCTCAAACCAACAGAGCAGGCGCTGGTGTGAGATCCAAAGGGTGCTCCACGTACCTCTTCCCATCCTCCTGACTTAGTGCAGGGTGGCCCAGCTTCTCCAGCCGCAATGTTCTGGGTGAGGATGGGGGGGACGTCTCGCATTTGATGGTAGTTTTATCCTCTCGGCTTTCATCCCGAGCTGCAGGCGACTGAACAAACAGAGAAGCCATGAGCCTGGGCAGCCGAAGCCCAGCTCCATCCTTGCCCTGCTGCCTGCCTCTCTCTTGCTCCATGGAGGCATGGCCAAAAGAGCCACCAGGGCCCTGAGGCTTTGCCACGCTCCAGGATTGGCCTGCACTAGAGCTCTGGCAATGGCTCGAGATGCCCAAGCAGATGGGGAGGATGTGGCCGTATGGCCAAGATCCTGGGAATAGGGAGGAGAGAGGATGCAGCCCCATGGTCCAGGTGAGGGTGTGGGGACAGAAGCTGCTGGCCCTCAGCAGAGGGCTCTGAGGAGCACAGATGGGAATGTCCCAAAGACACCCTGTCGCCAGTGGGGACACACAATGTTTGAGGACCCAGTGGCTTTCTGATCCTCCC
>NW_009258891.1:294230-307966 GCF_000687185.1 Egretta garzetta
GTCCCCAGCTCCATCCCGCGCCTGCTGCACCCTGACCTGGTGTGGACAAAGCCAGGAGCAGGCTGGAAAAGGGGCTTGGACAAAACCCAACGGGATGGGAGCCACTCACTAGCAGTTTCCTCCGGTGCTTCCTCAAGTCGCTGGGCTGATTGCAAGGGGGAAAGCGAGAGAGACACAGAAAGGGGGGCAGTTAATGGAGAACCCCCGCGCAGAGGAGCCCCAGGGCCAGGTGTGCCAGGCTGGCAGACAGCAAAAATGGGCACCCCATTCCACATCACCCTCCCACACACCCATACGTCGAGGTCCTGTGCAGCGCTGCGGGAGGAGAGCTTTGGGGTGGAGCGGCCACTGAGCGGTGGGGATGAGCTGGCCAGGGACAGGGCTGTCAGCGAGGTGGGGATGGAAGCCCTTTTGCAGAGCTGGGTGAGGTTGAGGCCTTCCATGCTGCCGCTTGTGACACGGGTCTCCAGCTCCTCCGCTCGGAGCTCGGTGGACTCCTTCTCCTCTTGGATCATCCTGGGGGAGCAGTGGGGCTCAGGGCTCCTGGCTCCCCACCTTTCTGGGGAGTCATCTCACACCTCCCAGCCATGGGATCTCCCTACCCTGGGGAAATGCATCTTGGGTGCTGTGACTCAAGCACCCGATCTCCAGGAATGGCAGCAAGACCCATCGGGATCCACATAAACCAATGCTGAGACACGCCACGATTTCTTTTAATATTCCTGGGGGACACTTTTTTTAAATAATGATCCATTCTGTGAGCCAGCACTGGTGCAGCTGAGGGACAGGGAGCCAGGTCCTGGAAGGACCAAGCCCTGTGGCTGGATGTTCTGGAGCCATTTCCCTGGCTGAAGCCGGGCCAAGACCTCAATTTTAGGGCATCAGAGCCTCCTCCCACCTCCTGGCAGTTTGTTGCCCCCTGGGAGCCGTTTCAGAGCAAGGCAGTGGTGGGTTTTGGCCATGGTCACTACCTGATCTCTTCATTGATGGCATCCAGCTGCTCCTGGAGCATCATGGCCAATGTCTGGGCGTCCGAGTGCCCACCAGGGGAGAGCACGTCCATGGAGCTGAAGAGAGTCTCGCGGTCATCCTCATCCACATCAGAGATCTCGGGATCACTGTCGAAGGCGTGAGGCCCTGTGGCCAGGACGCTTCCTGCCTGGGCTTGCTCCCAGTCCTGGGGGAACAAGGTCCATTGGTCTCCCATGGCACCCCCATGTCTCCAAAAGCCAAACTGGTGGCCTCCACACGGCAGTCACACCCCAACACATCCCCAGTGGGGAAACCCTTCCAACTATGTCACCCTCATCCTCTCACCAGGTTAAGGAAATTGCCCCACGTCCCCAGATCAGGGAAGGGTGAGACCAGCGTGCAAGGCAAGAGGAGGCCCCAACCCCAACTGATGCCATGATGGTTTGAAATGGATTACCTTGGCTGGCTCCTCTCGCCGAGCGGCGAATCGGCCCTTCTGCGCCCGCGGCAGGCCCGGGGCTGTTCCGAAGGGCTCGGCGGGGGCATGGACCACAGCACTCAGTGGGAAGCGCAGGTCCGTGGCGCTGCCCATATGGGACCTGGGGAGAAAGAGCCCTGTTGCGGACATTGCTCTGTGCATGGATGCCCCCGTCCCCAGGCTGCTCCCCTCGCAGCCTGGACTAGCTCGGGACAGAGGAGGAGGACGAGGCCACTCCGGGATGCCCACCCCAGCTCTGTATGTAATGATGCAAAACCAGGCTCTGCAAAAAGGCGCCCCGTTTCCCGCGCGCTGGCCCTGGAGATGTGCTCATAGACTGTAGGAAGCTCAGCCCTGGGCCCTACCCTGCTGCTGCCTCCCCCGTGGCTGCAGAACCCACTGAAGCATGCAGCCAGTTCTGGCCAAAACCACCCCGCATGGTGGGGCTGCGGTGAAGCCGTGGGCTGAACAGTCCCCTCCTGTCCTTCCCTCTCGAGAACAGCTTGCACCCCCCAAAATGTACAGCATGCCTTGTGCCTGTCTTCTCCATCCCCACGGAACTGGGGCCAGCCAGGGAGCTTTTCTCCTTCTTTTTATGTTTTTTTCAACATTTTAATGAAAAAGAAACCCTGATGAATAAAATCCCATTTGAAACAGATCTTGCTGGTGCAGGGGCATGAGCACTGTTTAGCATCTCCCAGCAGAAACCAGCTGGGACTTCTTCATCCTCCTCCTCCATGCTCGGGCTGGTGCTTGGGAGCGGGTGTCCCCATGCCAGGCAGAGCAACGCAGCAGCTGCTGTTGGATACAAGGCCACTTTTTGCTGCTCGTGGTACTCGTTGCCTATCTCCATGTTTCCTGGTTGCTCCTCCTCGCCCTGAAGACCCAACCACGCAGCTGAGCAAAGCACCCTCCCAGAGCACAGGGTCAGTGCTCCCTGTACGCATTGCCATAGGAAGCGTGAAGGTTTTTTTGATTTAAGATGACAAAAGCAGTTGTCCAGAGCAGATCAAGGGTTTTCCACCACGGTAGGACTGGCTTCCAGTGCAGATACAGACCTGGGGTCCCCACCCCAGCATCCTACCAAGCCCAGACAAAACCGCTAACACGAGCAGCTTGGCTTGGCGTCAGCTTGGTGTTTGCAGACGAAGGCACAGCCCAAGTTTCAAGGGGATTTAAGCTGTGGAGCCCCTGACAAGCTGCTCCCGAGCTAAAAACAGATAAAGGCGCCTTAGACAAAAGCTGACATTTCAGCTGGGGGATTATTCTGGCCTCTGTAACTCAATCTTTCTGCTGAATTTTCCTCCAAGAAATTAAAAAAAAAAAAAAAATCGCCCATCCTGTTCTTACAGACCCATACAAAGAGGTCCCACTCATGCTCCAGACACTCCTCTGACACTCAGCTATCCTTCATCTTCACAAGCCCTTCCTTGCTCTCCCCATTTCTTCTCTCCCTGACAGACACGGGGCCTCCAGGCCTTTTACATCTCTGCCACAGCTGCTGACAGATTTGAAGCTGGTTACACCAGCTCTGTTCCATCTTTTCCCTGCTGGTGGCTGCTCTCATTCTGCTGGAAGCTGAGACCCGATGGACTCGCCTCTCCTCCTGGTGCTCTGGGCTGGGACCTCCCCATCTCCCAGCTGACTTTAAATGAAAGGGTATGGGAGGACCATGGCAGAGAGGAGGGGGAAAAAGGGGGGGATTCACCCTCCTTTGCCTACAACACCTCAAAAGAGATTCCTCCTTCTCCACCAGCCCATCCCCAGCATACCACAGGTGGAAAGGCTTTCGGTGAACATACAGTCTCCACAGAAAATTAAGCCTGAAGCCCTTTGCACAGAAAAAGAAGTGATGCCCCGTGATTTTTTTGCCCTTAGAAGAGCAAATTTTGGGCTACTCAGTTGGCCTGGGCTATTCTCAGCAGTCTGTGTCCCACCCCAGGACAAATCCATGGTAGGGACAGCATGGCTGGAGCCAATCCTGCTGCGATGAACCACCCTGCAGCTCTACACTGAGGCTTGGTGAAACCAGAAATGCCTGATGCCAACAGCATTTTGAGACACTACAAGAAAAATGCCCCCAAAGCCGTGGGTGCAGGATGCAAGCAGGCTGTGCACAGGCTGGCGGCATTTTGGCAGGCAGCCCTTACCTTGCGTGCACGGTCTCCACAAATGTCCCACTTCTGGTCTTGAGCTGATCGACTTCCAGCCTCAGTTTGTCGATCTCGTCAGACAACCGCCGCTGTTCAGGGCAAGACAAGAGACAGGCAGGGGTTGGTTTTGCTCTGAAGAGCAGCCAGGTTTGGGGCAATCCGCGTCCTTAGCTATTTCCAGGTTTATATTCCCTTTAAAAAGCCCCATCCCAGGTTTAAAGCACCTTTGACACATCGGTAAAGAAACAGCTCATGCAGGCGACAGTGAATGATGATGCTGGGGTGATGCCGCGAAGGGAGGAAGTGATCACAGGCCAGACAGACAGACACGCGCGTGCTCGAAGCAATGCTGGTTTGAGAGATGAAGGAAAATCAGTCCCACTGGGATGCTCTGGTTTTGCTCCAGACTGCATGTGGCAAAGGGCTGGCAGCGAGGGACCCGCTAGCCAAATCTGATGCTGGCCCGTCCCTCCTGCTGCCAGCCCCAGCCCCATCGGGAGCCCGTGCCTGCGCTAAGTGGCTGTGCTGTCCTGCGGGAGAGGCGAGGGGGGAGGCTTCGGGCGGGCAGGGAGGCAGGGGAGCCAGGATCCTCCAGGCACAGCAGGATCCAATCCTGCGGGCAAACAGGGTGGACCAGGGTGGGCAACATGCAGGCAGCACCATGCGAGTCTTCGAGCTTTGCCTCTGCCTGGAGCTGAGCAGCCGTGGCTGGGAGGTGTGAGTGGTCCCCACACATCCTCACCGTGTGGGCAGGGAGCATCTGGGAGAGGAAGGCCCTGGGCAAGGGGGAAAGCAGCCCCCTGATTCCCCCAACCATGCATGAGACATGGGGCACATCCCAAAAGCTCTTGTTGCTTCGAAAAGCTGCAATCCTCCAACTTTCCAGCACAGGCCAACGTGGATTCGTGCTGCAGACCCTACCTAGATGCTTTATCTGAGAGCAGGCGAATGCGAAAACCTACGGGGCCTTCAGCAAGGTGGGGGCATGGAGCAAATCTTCCTCCCAGTTCGAGTGAGGGGGTCGAGAAAGCCCTGGGGCAAAGGGGCTGTGGCTGCCCGAGCATCACTGCCCCTCGCAGCCAGGCTGCACCAAGGAGCGCTGGGGTAAACCCTCCTCTAGACACGCGGGCGAAGCCACCCCGGTTTCGCTGTTGTCCTCGGCGGGGGGTCAGGGATGGATGAGCGTGATAGAAATATGGAGACGGGACTGAACGTGCCTGTTAGGGAACTGAACCGGGGGTCTCCGGGGAGGTGGGTGGCAGCTTCCATCCAGCCACTGCGTGGGTTAGTTTGTGGCCTCCTGCTGCTGGGTGCTTTGGGATCCCAGCTCCTCCGAAACTAGGGTATTTTAAGAGGCACGACTGCCACTAGCTGGGGATTAGGAGTGAGGAAGCGCAGTCACTAGGGCAGGCTCCCTGCAGCAGCATTTACCTTGTCGTGCTGGTGTTCCTCTATCTGCTTTTGGGTATTTTCCAGCTCTTGTAACAATGTGTTCTTTGAAAAACAAAACAAAAGAAAAGGGAACAAAAACAGGAAAGAAAAAGAGAGACCGTTTAGAAAACGGCCACGTGGCCTCCCGGGAATGGGCAGCATGGAATCGCTGCGTGGATGGTATGACGGACGCCGGGCAGGAGGGATGCAGCGGCTCCCTGACCTGTTCCTCACCTACCTGCCTGCGAACCGGTCTTCTCTGCAACCCTCCTGCTCCTTAAGGGGGGCTGCTGTAGCTCAACTCTTGCCCCACACTGGGGCCGGGGCACGGCCATGGAGGGCAAGCGGTGATTAGAGATTTGATGGGCAGGGCTTGAAGATTAGGAAATGTGTCTGAGAGGAGATCAACTCCTCGAGCAGCTGTATCAAGGGCAAAAATGTCCCCTACATCTAAGCTAGGGAATAGGCAGGGGAAAAGAAGATGCATTTGCAACAGCCTGACCTCATGCTCTTTTTTGGCAGGTACTGGCAGCCAAATAGCATCATTTTTGCCCATGGAAGACCTGGAGAAACTCTCTGGGTGAGCTGGTGCTGCAGCAGGCTGGGGAGCAGACAATGCCCCTTTGCAAGCTGCTACTGCTCTGGTCCCTGTTGCTTGCTGGGGTGGGAATTTGGACTCAGCCCCATGTGTTGGGTCCTGCTTTTTATCCAGAGCCACTCAGACATTTGCTGAACAACTGGGGATGCTGGCACAACCAGGTCTGGTTGGGGACAGGAGGCACAGAGCAGCAGGGAGACAGACCTGGTCCTAGAGGGATCAGCTGGGGGATGCAACCCCTCTGTGCTCTGACTTGCTTAGGGGGCCTTGGTCCCTGCAGGAACCCCATCAGAGGTGAATTATCAAGGGCTGACCTCCCGTTGGCATTGCGAGGTTAATCCTTGCTCTGAGCCACCTGCTCTCCCAGCTAATTGCAATCATGCTGGGGCAGCAGCAGCTCCAGCTGGCTCCTCAAAGGAAAGCCCAGTGCCCCAGGAGGAGCGGGGTGGGAGCTGGAAGGCTGCTCATGGACCCTGCCCTGGCTCAGAGAAGGCAAATCAGTCCGGGTTTGGAGGGCAGGAAGGTTTCAAGGCAGCATGTGGAGGGGATGGGCAGGTGGGAGGGAATGAACACTGCATTTTCTCCTGCAAAATGCAGTAAGGTTTTGCTCCGACAGCTGGGCACAGGCTGCAGTCATGGCTGCGCCAGACGAGACACAGGGAAGCGAGGGAATGGAGCAGGACAAATCCTGCTGCTGTCAGAGGTGAAAGGCGGTGGGAAGTGGGTCTCCCCAGGTGAGGGCTGGCTGGAGGCGAGGGTACGATGCAGAGCACGCTTCCCTGCACCCCCACCAGCCCCAGCACCCAGCTGGCATCCTGCATGTGAGCATTTCTCCATCCCTCCACAGGTACTGCCAAACCCCTGGGCTGTGGCTGGCCAAGGCTCTGTGCCGGAGGGGCTGAAGACCCCTCAACCCCCCACCAACCCCCCAGAGGACCCCCCGCCCCTCAGCCAGTACCTTCTCCTCCAAGGCTGCCATCCTCTCCTTCAGGTGCAGCTGCAGCCGCTCATTGGACTCACTCAGCAGACGGTCCACGGTGTCTGAGAGCCGTTTGTTGTGCTCCTCATTCATTTTCTCCCGCTGGCGGGCCTGCCACAGCAAACAGCAACCGGTCACATCAGATCCAGCGGATCTGCTCCTCCTGCCATCCCATGCCCACTGGTGGTGTTAGAGCTGATCTACCAGGCCCAGCTTTTGGGGGCAAATTCACCCCTTACAGCACAGATCAGACCCTCTGCTGGGGCTCTGCTGATCTCTGCCATTTCCCAGCCAGGGATGATGAGGGAGAAAAGACAGGATCCAAAGAGATCCTGCCTGCCTGACCCTCAGGGAAGTCTGACCTATGTATCTGCCAGAAAAGCCACACTGGGGGCACATTCCAGACCCCAATGGGGGCAAATCCTCTGGATTTTCAAAGGTGTCTCCAAATCTCTGCCCTAGGCCAAAACAACCAGGGGCTTCCCCAGGGGCACACGCTGTAATACCACCTGGGTGACCCAAGAAATGGGCATCACAACCTCCTGGGTGGGCAGCCCAGCCGCTGGCTAAGGAGCACAGCAGGGATTGTGCTTCCTGGGACACATCAGCTCGGCCTCCCTGTCTTCCTGAGGGGCAACACCCTTTGCTCCCAGCACCCATTGGTCTTGCCCTGCTGCTGATCCAGGCTGGGGGGAATTGCAGCTGGAGCTTCCCCCTCCACCCTCTATTTGGGGTCCCAGCTTGGCCCAGGGGGTGATGCTGGGACAGGAGTGGATGCAGCACATCAACAGCAAGACTTGGATGCCTGGGAAATGACAGCAGAGAATCTCATGAGCTCCTGGGTGGCTTTAGTTTAAGAGTTCCTGGATGGGAAAGGATTAACCAGTCTCCTTTCCCCATCCTGCTTCAGAGACACCAGCAAGCCAGCCCTCTGTGGTGTGCCCAGGTACCCAACCCCCATGGGCAAGGGGGGAGCCAAGGCTGGATCAGGACCCGCAAGGACTCCCCTGTCCACGCTGAGCAGTGCTTACCCTGGCCAGCTCCTGGTTTTTCTCCTCCAGCTGACTCTCCAGCTGCCGGAGGTGCTCCTCGATGCTCCCATGCCTCTCTTCTGCCTGGGAAAAGCAGAGCAGCGCTCTCGGATGCCGCTCCCCAAAACCATGCAGGCCTTCCTGCATCCCTCCCTCCCCCTCTCCATCCCTGTCCGTGCATCCACATCCTTCCCCGGGATGCAGTGGTCCCTCCTGCCGCCTGCATCCCCACCATGGTTCAGTGTGCTGTGAGCCCAAACCAGCCCTGCTAGCAAGGTGATGGGGGATGGAGGTGCTCTGTGAGTGACTTGGCACCCGTTCCAGCACCCGGGAGGGGCAGGGCTTGCTGCATCCACACCTCCCTCCAGGCCTACACCCTCCCAGATCCAGTCTGGGTCTTTCATCTTCCTCCTCATCCCAGAGTGGTCCCAGCACAAGCTGAAGGCCACTCAGACCGAAGGGCCATCTCTGCCTTGGGGAAAGGAGCTGAGGGAAGGGAGCAAACCCTGCACATGCAGGACAGATCAGGAGCTTTAAAAACCATGCATTGTCCCTGCAGCCGCAGGAGAGGCAGAGGGCAGCGAAGCTGAAAGGCTGGAAATGAGAGCAGGGTGCCCTGGGACTGCCAGGGACACCATCACAGCACGGGGGTCGCCAGGTCTGCCCTCTTCCTCTGGTTCCTGCACTCTGCTCTGGCTCTGGTCCCTGATCACCCTGCACACTTGCCTTGGTGAGCGCGGCGATGCGCTGGGCCAGCTCCGCTTCCACCTCGGGCAGCGTCTCCGCCTTCCGCATCGTTTGCTGCAGCTTCTGCTCCGCCAGCTCCAGCAGCTCCTGCAGGTGCCGGGCTTTCTCCTCGCACTGTGGGACAGAGCAGGATGTGTGCCTGGTGCTGGGGCTTGCCTGCCTGTCCCATCCCCAGCACCTCCTTCTCCCTCCCAAGTCCCCAGGGTAGTGGGAGCCTTTGGGTCCAAGCTTTGGTACCTGGCGGTGCAAGGACTCCTTGTTGGCCAACTCGCTTTCCAGCTTGTCGTTGAGGTCATGGATGGAGGTGGCTTCTCTCTGGGCTGCCAGGTAGCGTTTCTCCAGTGTGGTGATCCTCTCCTCCATGTCCTCTTTCTGAGCCAGGGCCTGGGGAAGTGGTAGGGCTGTCACATCCTGATCTGTGACCACTCATATGGGAACCACTGGGACACCCAGCTCCTGTGAGCCTGGGACACACCCAAGTCCAAGCATGCAATGAAAACCCTGCCCTGCACAGGAATGAGGGACAGCAGAGTGGGAGAGCAATAAAGGGAGAGTCAGGCAATCACAGAAAAACCTTCTAGCACGGACACAACTCACTGCCCCGGGTCTGCAGCACACCTGAGTATCTTGGTGTCTGCTTATAACCTCAGGCAAGTCCTGCTGATGGACTTGGGGACAGTCTCCCAAGGGCAGTGGCCTTTTTTGGGGAATGTTGGCCTTCACCCTGCATACAATAGGGATTAAAATCCCTTCCCAGCCCAGAGCATGTGGAAGCTGCTGTGAATGCCTCTGCAACTGCAACAGGCTTGGCAGTGCAAGAGGGGAGTCTCTAACCTCTCGGAGGTCCCTCTGGTACTTGCTGCTCATCTCCTCCGATTTAATCAGATCCTTCCTGGCGGTGCCCAGATCCTCCTCCAGCTCGGCGACGCTGGCAGCCAACGCAGAGATGCGCTCCTTGGCCTGGACCACTTCGAAATTCTGCTTCTCCAGGAGCTCCTGCAGCTCCACCACCCGCCCTGCCTCATCGTCTGGGTGGACGGAGCCATTGGAGAGCCGCTGCAAGGCAGCAGAGAGGGAGGTGGATGCCGGGCTGCCCCAAAGCATGGGCTGGCATTGCCTGTGGCTATGCAATGGGGAAACATGGCCCTGCAGGGACCCAGTGAGGTGGTGGGGAGGGGAGACGTGGGGCTCTGGGACCCCCATCAGCAGTCTTCGTTAGCCAAGGATATGGCTTCTCACAGGCACGATGGAATAGGGATGCTGAGGGCTTCCCAGATCGTCTCTGGGAAGCAGAGCCCCTAGGAGCATCTGAGTGGGAGCACAAATTCCCCTCCATTCAGAAATGGCCTGTATCCACCAGAAAGGGCATTTCCCAGGGGGCTGGACCCAGGGAAGAGGGAAAAAAGTTTTAGCACCCTGGAGCCAGTGACAAGGGGATTGGAGAAACAATGTGAGCATGGTCAGAGCAGGGCTTTTGGGGCTCTCACCTTCCAGGGAAGCTTCTGCGCTGGCTCCTTGGGTTCCCTCTCATCTCGCTCACCCACCGGGGCCTCCCGCGTGGTGCCTTGCTGCAGAGCTGCCACCTGCATGACAACAGGGCTTAATTAATGAGAGAAAGCAGATGAGACCAGCTGGTCTGGCCACGGGTGAGGCCAGCCCCTGGTGCACCCAGGTCAGCAACTAGCTTCCTGCTGGCTTCCTCCACCATCATATTCAGCTAGTGCCTACGGCTGGGGGGAAATGGGATGGATAGGGTGAGGCAGAGAGGGGAGGGCAGAGACGCTGTGAAGGCTCAGCACTGATGGAGGATGAAGCCATGTCTTGCATGAACACAGCGGTGCTTGCTACAGGCCTGAGCTCCAGCAGTGAGGTTTTCCTGGTGAGCCCTCGGGGACCTGAGACCTGCACCCCAGGACTCCCCCCCAGCTCATTTCACTCGTTTGCAGGCAGACAGACTCCAAACCTGGTGCAGACGTAGCCAGCAGGAGCAGGGGACGAACACCAACATCACACCCTGCTCTGCTGGGGGAGGATGGGGAAAGGTCCCTGGCAAGGTGACGAAAGCCAGGCACTGGATGCCTCCCCACTGAGCCTGGGGAAGCACCGTGAGACACATCCTGGGAGCTTGAAATAAGAGCAACGACCAGGCAGAGGCTATAAGGATGGCTCTTTCCTTTTGGCAGTGGTGGCTGGGCACAAACTTCAGGAAGGAAACCAGGGTTACCATCTCTCCAAGATGAGACGGGTTAGATGTTGGGGACAGTCCCCATGCCAGGGCCTGAGCAAGGAAGGAGGTGGGGGATGCAAGATGACGTGTTCGGAGAAGCAAGGTTTGGGTCTCTGCTCAGGCAGGGGAAACCCCAAATCATTCTCAGCCCCCTGAAATGATTCAAGTTCAGGTTGCTTTTGTCAATGAAATGAACACCAGACAGCAAAACAGAGGAAGCCTTGCCTGCAAGGCAAATGTTTCCAAGACACTTACAAGGTTTCTTTAAATACAGACAATCCTTCATGTAAACAGCAATTTTAGAATAAAAGCCGTCTATTAAAAATGCCCAAACGCCATTTCTCTGATCTGCACCATCATTTGAGGATTGTATTTCAGCAAACTCAGCGTGAATTCACAAATGTGACACAGAGCAGTCCCAGCCCAGCGGGTGCCCCAGCGAGGGCCCAGGGTAGGCTGCCCTCTTACCTGCCGATGGGCATCCACCAGCTGCTCCTCCAAGGTTGCCACTCGCTCTAAGGCTGCTCGCAAGCGTTCCCTGACCTGCAGTCATGTAAGATAATGGGAAAGGCCATTATTTATCTGTCATGAGGGTGCCTGAGATCTAGGCAAGCTCCTAGCCCCTTTCCTCTGGCTGACAGCAAGGCTCAGGTGGATTCACAGCCAGGGCACGGGCTCAGGGATGCTCCAGCCCATTGCCTAGGAGAGCAAAAGCATGCTGGGAGAGGAACAGCCTGGGCCAAGCTGACAGACCTAGGGCCAGGACAGCTTGAAGACATTTTTTTTAGCAGAGCAAGGAGATGCTTGAGGCAAATGAATCAGGAGGAACCATCAGAGTTCTAACACAAAGACTGAACCAGGGTGCCAAATGCCAGCACTCACCACCACCATGTGAGTGACCTGGGGAAGCAAGTTCCCCGTCCCCAACAGCCTCAGACCCACAGCATCCACTCAATAGCCCCACCAGCTCCTAAAACGAGGGTGCTGCAGCTTTTGGATATCCAAGACCTTCCTATTGAGGGACTCCGTGTCACCACGCAGCTTAACAACAAAAAATGGCATCCAGCAGGAGGGAGAAGGAGGGTTGGGAGAAGGTCAGCTCTGAGCAGGGGACACTCACGGAGTGAGCTGGGAGAGGTCCCAGCAGCCTGTCTCACCTTTTCATCTAGCGCCTTGTGATGCTCAAAGAGTGACTTGAGTGCCTTGAGCACCTCCACCTCACTGGAAACCCCGGACGGCGACTGGGCCTGACGCTTGACCACGGTCATCCTCAGGGACCGCTCATGCCTCGACACCAGGCACTCCAGGTGCTCCAGCAAGAGCTGCAAGAGGGCAAGCATGAGGGTCTCAGCACCCTGGGGGCTGGCGATGCCGATATCGGCCCAGCAGCCTGCAGTGTCCCACGTTTCTGAGGACCGAAAGCCAGACAGCAGGTTTTATATGCTTACCCGGGTGTTATTGCGCTCGGCTTTCAGCTCCGAGATCTCCTCTTCCCTCTCCAGGAGCTGCTCCCGGCACGCACTGAGCTCCCGCGTCAGCGTTGCAAACTCCTGCAGAAATCAGGGCACAGCCGTGAGCAGGGAGCATGGGATGGAGACGGAGCCAGCGTCCCGGCCCCGCTGCCAGGACCTCCAGCACAGAGCATTTCCCATCCAAACCCAAGCAGTGAGAGATGGGGGCACCAAGGGGAACATTGAGAAATTGGTGGAGAAGCACAGCCAGGCTGGGAGGTGATCATGGAGGTATTCAAAAGCCGGGCAGATGAGGTGCTTACGGACTGGGTTTAGTGGTGGGATGGCAGGGGTAGGGGAACGGTTGGGCTTGATGAGCTCAAAGGGCTTTTCCAACCTAAACAATTCTGTGATTCTATTCCTGGCTTCCCTAAGTGCTCTGGGCAAGGGAGAACACAGCATCCCAATATTTGTCCATTTGGTTTGATGTCCAATGACACAAGAAACTGCTCTACAGCTCCAGAGGTGCTCGATGGCATTTAAAGCATCCCAGTCAAGGCCACCAGCATGCTTCCGTCCCCACCATCCCCTTGATGCAACCCAGCAGAGCACCCACCTTGGAGCATTCCATCAGGCTAAAACTCACCACAAAGCCACAGCAGGCCAGGATGGGTCCCCTGTCCCCAAGCCAGCCTCTGCCATGGCCTCAGGACCTGGCATCATCCAAAATCTCCTTCCAAAGGAAAGAGTAAGATCTGCCCCAGTCAGCATGTGGGGCCCCAGCGAGCTTCTTACAGGGCATCCCCAAGCCCCGAATCCCAGCTGAGAGAGATGGGGCGCAGCAGGAGATGTGGCAGGGGCCACCAGTCCCTGCTCCAGTCACCGCTCCCTCCAGGGAGGTGACAGCCAGCAAGGAAGAGCTGCGCACAGCACGATGCCAGAGCAGAGCTGCAAAGCTGCACCATCCTTTGGGACACGATGGGCTCCTCAGAAACAGCAATCGTCCTTACGACTGTGTCGGAGGGGAAAGGAAACCTGCTGTGAAGCTCCTAGGATGCAGGTGAGTTCATTTTCCCTTGGAAAAGGAAAACCAAACACCTGGGTTAGCCTAGGAGCACTCTCCCATTGCTCCCAGTTGCTCTTTCAGTCGCCAAGTGGTGCCGGGATTAAGCGACGTTTTGCAGCTGGGATTTTTTGGGGTTAAAAATGCAAATGCAGAAACGCTTCATGAATTCACACCAGTTTCACAGTGTTGTTGAGAAGAACTTAAAAAGGAAAAGGGTTTCAGAAGAAGCTGAGAAGGATTTGATTGAGCATTAACAAACCAAATTTCGACTGGGGGCTGAGAGCTGTTTTACAGCGTGAAATTCTCTTTCACTTTAATTTTGAAGTTAAACAAAGAAAAAGCCCTTCAAACTGAAGCAAAACGTTGAGGCTTAGGTTGAATCAAATGCTCTGCTCAGCTCAAAGTGAAACCTCTTGCAACAGCTGACATCCCTCCGAGAACACGAGAGCTTTTTAATCTCTGTTTGTGCCAGCTAGATTTTTCCCTCTCCCTTCCCACCCCAAACTGCTTGCACTGGTGTGGTTTTTAGCCTGGGGTTGGTGGGGTTGGTGGTGTCACTGGTGATGCTGAGACCCCACCGTGGGACAGGACCTGAGCATGCCG
>NW_009258891.1:307987-338121 GCF_000687185.1 Egretta garzetta
AGTCCGTCGTCGTCCCCAGCCGTAGCTGCTGCTCTGCCCATCGCTGTGCCTCAGGGCTGCTGCCACCCGACATCCTCGCCCCAGCATCACCCAGGGCCTGAGTCCCCTGGCTCCTCTCCAGCCCCACTCCTGCTCCATCACTTCCCCAGGGACCACTCCAGACCTGGGCTCATCCCTGTCACTATCATTTGTCCCCCAAAGCCCAGTGACCCCCCCTGCAGAGCCGGTTCCCCCGGGAGATCGCTGTGCCTAGCCCAGCCCTTCCCAGAGCCGTGCCCTCCCAGCCGGTGGGGATTTCGGCTCGGCACAGCCCGGCGGCACACGCATGTGCGTGCGCACCGCTGGGTTATGCAAGCGCTTGCGCGCAGGAGTGAGCAGCTCGCGAGCATCCCCGCGGATTATATGGGGGCTGGGAATGCCGCTGAATGGAAAGCGTGCGAGAGTGGCAGCGAGAGGTGCCAGATCAGGTGCCCGTGCACTGCTGGCTACTTCAGATTTAGGGATATGTCACTCCCCCGGTCCCTCTCCTGCCCGGAGACAGGCAGCAAGGCTTAAGGAGCTCAGCAAAAGCATCCTCACAGCCACGATGGCCCCGGGAACGTCTTTCAGCAGCCCAAGCTGTAATGGTGGGTGACATATTGCCTGTGGGCTCTCTCCCAGCACCAGGGCAGGGACCCTGTGCATCTGAAATCCCCAGATCTGCAAAGAGTGGAAAGCTCTTGCTCTGCCCCATGGCTGGCAGGAGAAGCCGGGGCTGCCGACGTGGCTGCTCTCCCCGCTGGGGTGAACGGGGCTATGTGCAGTGTGGGACAGATGGGACAAGGCCCCGGAGGCAGCAAGGGAAGAGGGATGCCACGCTGGGGACGGCGATGCCAGTGCTCAGCCATCCTCACCCCGCGCTGCCTGCATGGCTCGCCCGGGCTGGCCAAGCTATACAGATTGCATCCGCGATCAGGATTTCATCCCGAAAGGCAAGGAGATTAAAAGAGAGAGAAAATCCACTGGAGAGAGACAGGCAGCCCCCACCCCGACCAGCGCGATGCAATCCACGGGTCAGCGGGTCAGAGCGTGGTGGTGGCTCCACTCCGGGCACAGCACAAAGCTCCTGCCCAACCCCATCCCATCGGTGTGCTCCTCTCCGAGCCCTCCACCCCCCCCAGGAGGGGCTGCCTGGATCCTGTGCTCTGCGCCCCAGCAAGGCTGCCAGGCTGGGAGCATCCCCTGGCAAACAAAGGAGACCATGATAACTGCCCTTCCTCGGAGAAAGGCTGCAAAAAGGAGCATTTACCACCAAAACCAGCAACACCCCTGCAGCAAGACAGGAGAGCAGTAGGGGTTAGCTGAGTACACAGGGCTGGGGGCATTTGCAAGCCTGATTTTGATGCCTTGGGAATAAAAAAATAGGAATAAATCACTGCAGCGCCCACCTGTAGCTACCTCCATCAGCCCCGGCTGTGCCAGACGTCTGCCCTAGCATCACCACCCTGCTTCTGGGCTGCTAGTGGGCACCAGGCGAGTTTGGGGACCATGAGGACAAGCTGTCCCCAGCTCCTGACTGCAGTGTCAGACTGTGGAGCGACGTTTTCACCCCTGTCTGCAGGGATGCCATTGCCCCAAGTCCCAGTGAGGGGATGATGAAGCGGATCCAGGTGATTTTCCTCTGCCCTGGCCACAGCCAGGAGTCTTCCAGGACATGCAGAGGCGCCTGCCCCTGGCTCCGATAAGCTCTCAAACTAAGCAGAGACACCTATAAACGGATTAGAAAGTGAAGGAGAGGTGCTTGATCCTCAAAGGACGGATGATGAGACACAGCCTTGGGAGTCCTCGCGAGCTCTGCGGGAAGCCCAGCAGCCTGGGAGTTTGGC
Source organism: Egretta garzetta (assembly GCF_000687185.1). Taxonomy (NCBI): domain Eukaryota; kingdom Metazoa; phylum Chordata; class Aves; order Pelecaniformes; family Ardeidae; genus Egretta; species Egretta garzetta. Next base: position 309,853 of record NW_009258891.1, read on the forward strand.
TAATTTGGATTAAAACCAAACCACGCACAGTGCGACTGGCTGGGCTCAGCCCCAAGCCCCAGAGCAGGAGGGAGCACGGTGGATGGGTGCTATTTTCACTGTCGGAGTAGGAAGGGAGACCCAGAGCCCCACAAAATGTATTGAAATGGGGCGTCGTGGCTCAGGGCTTGGATCTTTGTTCAGTGCCAGGCATGTTTGGGGTTCGGGGTCTTCCCCCTCGGCCGCATCAATGGGGAAGGCACAAGGAAGAGCTGGAGGGAGGCCAGGAACCAGCTACATGGAGACGGCTGGGAAAGCAAGGAGAGGTTTAGGAAGCTCAGGAGAAGAAGGCTTGTAGCATGAAAAAGCTGAAAGGCAAAAGTCCTCAGCCCAGAGCCATCTTCTGCCTTTCCCTGTGCTGTCCGCAGCACAGGCAGGGATGCAGTGAGATTGCACCAAAGCGAGCAAAATTCCCCTGTTTGCGGCAGGGGGGGGGGAGGGGCGCCCCTGCCACTCCAACACACCCAAGCCTCGGGAACAAACTGGCTCCAGCTGTGGGATTAATGGCATTTTTAAAGCCCCTAATTGGAGTGATCGCTCCTGATGGGCCATGGGTGGGATGGAGGGTGATGTGGGAAGGATGCCCGCACCAGGAAACCAGCACTGCTGACTCGGCACACAAGGGATGGAGCCCCGTCCGTCCATCTGTCCCTGCTGGGAGTTGGCAGACCCATCACCTTGGTTTTTCCTCCGGGAGCAGCACAGAATTATGAGAAAGCCCTAAGTCACAGTCAAGGGAATAAACACAACCCCAGCAGTGCGTAGCATGGGATTACGAAGATTAAATCCTGCCAGGTAAACCCAGGGCTTTGACCATCACCCGTTCCCAGCACCCACCATCACCTGCTCCCAGCACCGAGCAGTGCAGTGGCACGTCCTGGACCTCCTGGCCACAGCACCGTGACTCTGTGGGGACCATCTGTGGGGACCTGGTGTCCTCCCCTCTCAACACAGGATCATGATCTGTATTTCCAGCCAGGATTGCTCGGGGAGGAGCATCGTGCAGCTGAGCAAGCAGGAATCCAAGATCTCAGCACCCTGGTCTTGTGGGAGAGTGGCCAGCTCCAAGGGTTTGGTGCTGAGCCACCAGATCCCTCCATCCTTCCCCAAAATTTTGAGACACCTTAAAGGTCCCACCCAGTGGGCGTTTTCCCCCAGCTTGGGTTCCTATTTTCATGCTGCTTTTTGCAAGTGTTAACTCTAGATATATTTTTAAGTTAAACAGGAGGAATTTGGGGTGATCATTTGATGCTAGGACCCTCCCCAGCTCCTGCAGGACCTCCAAGGAGCCTGGGGAGTCTTAGAGGGTCTGCCCACCCCAAAAAACCCAGCTCTCCGCTCCCGAGGCAGCCCCAAGAGGCAGCGAAGGCACAGCAGAACAGGGCATGGAAGGAAGAACTGCAGGAGGTTTCTGAGACCATCAGTAGCCCTCAGCACAGCAGCCCCTGTGAAATCTGGGAGCCTGTTCTCCCCCTGACACAGCTGGGGGACATGGACCCCACACCAGGAACCCATTTAGATACACCTGGAGCCCTGCACGTCCCACCCCCAGGTGGCATCTACACCCAGGAGAGCAGAGGGGTTGCTGCACTGAGCAGCCAGGCAGGAGGGAGCTGGCAGCCATGCCAGGGTCCCGGGGGGCTGCTGAGAGCACCCAGACCCTGGCCAGGGCTTGGTCCTCGGCCACGCGCCCCCTGTGCAAGCAGGGAGGGCAGAGGGATTGCAGCCAAGAGCTTTCAGCCCGATTAAGTTGCGTTCAGCGCTCCCATATGAATAAATAAATCATGTAAGAAGCATTAAGGCAGCTTAGTTTCCCTGGGAAATCGCCCTGGAGTTCTGCCTTTTGGGGGCTGAGGGATGTCCCCATGGATTAGTGGGGGGATGGCTCAGCCACGTGGCAGCCAAGCCCCACACAAGCAAGGGGGAACAGGAGCTACAGCCAGGAGCATCCCTGGAGCATCCCTGGAGCGTCCCTGCCTGCCCCATGCAGGGGTTCGCCCCAGGCACACACATTCCCTGCCTGTCCCATCGATGGGATGGCTCTGCCGGTACTCTGGATCCGGTGCCGACACAGCAGCAGCCAGCTGCTACTGTGCCCTGAACGGATGCAGGGTGCCCCGTCCCCCAGCCCCATCCACCCAGTCCTCCCTGGGCAGCACGTTCTCTGCACAGCCAGGGCTTAGCTCTTCAGTGGCACTGGGGAAGGGCTGTCAGCCTCGTGGGTAGCCACCAAGGTAGGGTGCCCAACCCTGCCCCCAAAAAAGGGTTTCTTCAAGCAATCCAGCTTGAATCCTGTCCTAATGGGGCCTGACGCAATGCAATAAGCTCTTGGGCAAAAGGGCTCACAGAGAAGGAGGAGGAGGATGGGACGGACCCGTGGAAAGCCCCCATGCAGCGCCCCAGGGAAGAGACCCGCCGCGTCCCGCTTACCTGGTACATGCACATGCTGGGATTAATCCCATTGGGCAGGTGAATGCCTTTGGGTTTGCTCCCCGCGTTCATGCCGAGCCCTCATCTCCCACGAGGGCGGCCGGTGCAGCCCCAAGGGCGAGCGGCACAGTGGGCACCGGGGGCCGTGGTGCCCAGGCGCAGGGATGACCCAGTTTGCTCGGTCTGCACGCCGCCCGTGCCGAGGCACCGAGGACCCTTTATTGGAGCAGGAGCAGAGACTAAATCCGCGTGGTCCCTTAATCCGAGGCGGCTGTGGCGGGGCGGGCGGCGCGCTCAGGGTGACCTGGCTTGCTCTCTCTGGCGCACGCTGGCTGGGGAGCTGGGAGGGGAGGGGCCGCGAGCCCCCAGCACACGGGAGGTGGTGGTGGTGGCCCTGCCTGCATCCAACACGTGGGCACATCTCAGTGCATCTCTAGGGGCAGAGAGCAACTCCCCCACGGGGACCCCAGGAGCTCCCGGGGAAGCACTGTCAGGCGTTTTGCTTTCGGCAGCCCGGGCAGAGTCAGGACCAGCCCCGCTCCATGGATGGGGACATGGGCTGCCTCCCTCCTGAGCTGCTTTCCCCTCTTCAGAGTGGAGGAGGGATGCCGAGAGCTGGATGGCCACCAGACCAAGCTCTGTCCTGGCTTGTGCCACCAGTTTTGATCCATCAGTTATTTTCCATCTCCCTAGGGTGCCCCAAACCCCAGCACCCAGGTAAGGCAGGAGGACCTAAGGCCTCAGCACGGGCACAGTCAACATGGGCATAAGCATTTGAAGCCTCCTGCTTCCCCTGGCTGCTGGGCTCCTCGCTAGCTCTCCCCACATCACAGCCACAACAGGGTGGTGCAAAAGCCCCCTGTATCCTGCTTCCCCCAAGCCTGGGCCCTGGGATGCTGTGTGCTGCCCCACAAGACCCCACAGGGAAGGTGGGCAGCTTGTTTCCACCTTGTGCAGCCCTGCGATGCTGATCCACCCCATCCTCTTCTGGCCTGAGCATCTTTGTTTGTGGAGGCCGAGCTCAAGTCCAGGTCTCTGAAGTAGCTGGAGCGGGTCCTGCAGGTGGAGGAGCCGGGAGCAGAGCAACACCACGCTCTTGGCAGAGCCAGAAAGCCCAACGGAGCCATGGCAAGCCCCGATTTTCCCATCCCCTGGGCTGCTTGCTCAGCACAGACCTCTGGCAGCCTCCCTGCCTGCTGCCCAGCTACTCTGGCTCAGGGAAGAAATGGGCCCATTGCGATGTCCCAATCCACACTGCACTCAGCTCTGCCTCCAGCATCCCCTCTCAGGACCAAGCTAGAGACAAAGAAAGTCCCACTGCCCCACTGGGTGATGGGGCTGATGGAAAGGATCCCTCCTGGGAAGGGAAGGGGCAGGGAGCAGGGGCTTCCCTCCAGCAGCGGGGAAGAAATGTGGTTAATGTCCCAATTTGGGGACTCTGTAAGTGCCCAAGTGGGGACTCATGAAACCAAGGACTGCCAGACCTCCCAGAGAGCTGTCTGGAGGCACCAAGCCAGATCTGCTACCCAAAACGTGTTGTCTGCCCCCTAAGCATTCCTGGGTGCTAATGGGTGAGTGTGGGCTCTGCGTCTGCCTCCTGTCACCCTGGGGTTTTGCACCTTCCTCATATCCATTCCCCTGCGCAAGAGAGGGGATTACACTCCCACACCTCCCCACACACACTCACAGACCAAGAAGGGGTACAGAGGAGAAGGGGAGATGTTCCAGCTGGTTGTGGCTTGGCCTGGGAGAACCTATGTGTCTCACGGGTCTCGCGCAGGGTGTCCAGCAGCTTGTCCCTCTCATCCAGCATGTTCACCATCAGCTGCTCGAAGTCGGCATCTGCCTCAGAGCCCTGGGGGGGCCCCAGAGGGTCCCCCTCGCTGATGGTGGGCATCACCTCACACATCATGGCGGAGTGCGATGGGTGCACAAAGGTCCTGAAGGTGCCTGGTGGGGGCGGGCGGTGGGTGCTGTTGAGCTGTGGGACCCCGATCACATCGCTATGGGCTCTCACAGGTCAGGAGAGCCAGCACGGGGAAATGGGGTGGTGAAGGTGGGGGGGATCCCCCATTCCTTCTTCTTGTGTGCTAAGCAGAAGCTGGCATCACTCTGGCGGTGATGGAGGGACGTTCTTGGCGCCAACAAAGCCCTCGCTGTCTTAAATCCCCCTGCTTGGTTGCTTGTCACTGCCAGGGTCCCTTGTGTCACCTCTCTGATGCCTTTCGGAGGGACTGCAGCATCAGTGAGCCATGGGGGCGTTCAGAGGGGGACAAAGCGACCCTTGAGGACTCGTCCCAACAGGGAGCCCAAGTTGGCAGCAGCACAGGGAGGGTCCAGGGGACATTTGGGCTGCCCAGGCATGCTGAGGAGGAGTCCAGTGGTGGTGGGCTGTTCCCCCCAAGGCTGGATGAGATGGTCACTGCTGGTGCGGGAACGTGTCTCTGTTTAGCATCATGGCTCTTCAAACACACAGTGGTGACCTGCAGGAGAGGGGACAGAGATCAGATCCCTCCTGCTGCCCCCAAATTCCCAGGGCACCCGTCCAGAACCCTTTGCCCCCCACCAAACCCTGGAGGGCTGCAACATGTGGGCTCAGGACCCACCAGAATGGGCAGTGTCAGGTTGTACCACCCTGCACCCACGTGGTCACTACATTGCACCCAGTATGGTACTGAGCTACAGAGAACAGCATCCCCAGGACCCAAAATCCTGCAGTAGTCTTTGGCATTCGCATATCCCGGGCCAAGATCCTGTCCCTGCCGCAGAGCACCTGGCTGCCAAGGGGCCCCGTGGCCCAAGTGTCCTCCAGCCACAGAAACCCTCCATTTGCAGAAAATCAGACTCAAAGCTGAATTTGGCCCAAACCTGGCATGAAGCCACAGCAACAAATGAGTTGAGTGATCTGATTAATGTTCACCACCCCACCCCCCCATGGCACCAACGTTAACGGCCATTCACTGTTAACTGAACTTCAGCGCATCCTCCATCAGTCAAAGCTCTACCCGGGGGATGGAGGCAGCAGCATCCCCAAATTACTGCCCAAACACAAGCACTGTTTCCCAGATGGTGCTGGGGATGAGAAGCTGGGGGCCAGAGGCAGAGCTGCCAATTTGGGGCAGCAGCCTGGATTTAGGCTGGATCAAAGCATGGGTGGACCCAGGAACTTGACCCCAGGGGTGATGCTGGGACCTGCAGCCTCACCTCCACTTCCACAGGCCAAAACTACCAGGGTGAGAGGCTGGGATGTCCCCTAACCCAGCCGCAAGCAAGATGCCAGACAGGGATTTTTGGTGACATGGCCCTTTGGGTGAGCTTCAGACCAGACAAGGGTCCCCAGCAGCGAGGGTCTGGGTGCCACTGTCACCCCAGCTGCCCTGGGGGCATATGGCCAGGCTTTGCCTGCAAGGGGATAAGCTCGGTGTGAGGGCTGCTGGTCTAACACTGGTTATGGGATAGTCCCCCTTAACTGAGAGAGTTTTAAAATCCTTACAACAGATATAATGCTTGAGGCCAGGTCTGAATATCCTTATATCACCCCCCTTTCAGAACAACACAGGCACATGGACACAAAGGACCTGCACGCAGTCATGGGCCAGATCAGCCCGTTCTGGCCCTTTGGACTGGAATAAAAGCTCGTGTCTCCAACAGCTCGGTGGCACAGCGGGGCACCTCTCCCCCGTTCAAAGGCGGCGTGCGTAAGGAGATGCTTTTGTGCGCACCCCAACACTGCCGGGGCTGGGGGAACCGTAGCTCCGTTCTTGGGATGACATTGGTTCATCAGCTAATGGGAAGTTTGACACAAAAAAACCCTCTAAAAATAGAGAAGCTCTGGCAAAAGCACCAGCCCCTCAACATGCATCCAGCACGTTATGCTGAAAACCAGCTCCTGCACAGGGCGTCCTGCAGGTGCCTGTCCCACCTCCTCCCCCTTTACAGATTTCTGTTCCTCAAGTGGGATAAAACTTGTTACGGGCACGTAATGCTGTCCTGAACCTTTGAGGCTTGTTCATGCTCCTTCCTGGCTGGTGGGACATGGATGACGGGATAACTGTGACAGATATCCCATCCCCGCAGCATCCCTGCAAAAAGGAGGCTGGTGGAGGAAAAGGCACAGAGGGAGGGAGCACTGCAGCCCCCTGCTCTCCTGGGGTTGAGTTGGACATGAGCCCCATTCCCATAATTAAGCAGGTAAAATGTTTTCCAGTCCTCCTTTCCCAAATTAGCAGCCCCAGTGGTACCCACACATGAGCACGGCCATGCTGCCAGCCTTCCTGGAGGGCCGATGCCTCAGGCTTTAGGGACACTTGGGGCCAAGAGGAGCAGAAATCAGCCTTAACCCATGGCTAAGCCCTATTAATTTGGGTGCAAAACCCAAATGAGGCAACTTTCACGCCTCTGCTTGTGGGACAAGCATGGAGAAAGCATGTCTGTGCTGTGGAAAGCCAGATGGCCCCACGAGCACGATGGCAAAATGAGCCGCATGGCTGCACCCCCACCTCAGCTGCTGGCAAGGCACTGAATGAATTAGCAGGTGAATTAAGAGATATCAATCAAGGCACGGAGGGAAGAGCCCTGCAGGCACTCAGGGAGGGGAATGCTGCAGGGAATGGCCAAGACATAAATCTGACGGGAGCAGTGATGGGATGGATATTTATTCTAGCTGCAAAGGAGAGACTTGCTTACCACGAGGAGCCCCTGCAGATGCCAGTGGGGCCATGGCAGCTCCCCACACCCCATGGAGGTAACCCAAGGGGCTGGACCCACATGGTGCAGGAGGAGGCACAGATCTACCCCATGCATCACCCAAGGGCTAATTTTCTTTTTGCTTCCCCCAGTTTGAGTCCATGCATGGGTGGTTGGGGCGGTTTGGGTAAGCCCATGTGCTACTTTACTTCACTGCAACCTGCTCCTGTACACAGTTATACCCTGTTATACCTACCGTGCTTGGGAAGGGAGGCTGGGGGTGATATGCACAGCCTGGACACCTCAGCCTGGGGAGGGTGGTAACAGGATCATGGGGACCTTGCATGGCCCTGATGCTGGTCCAGGACAGACTCATCCCATCTCACTGGTCCCCAAAAGCAGCTGTGCTCTACCCGCCCTGAGCACGCTCAGCAAAGACATGATACAGCATAAAACTGTCCGCCCAGGACAAGGCAATGCTTAGTGACTCAAAGCTCCTCCGTGCCCAGGGCTTGGGGGCTGTCTTCACTAGACGGTGGTCACGTTCTCCCCTTGTACCCCGGACCACCAGGCATGGGTAGGATGGAGGATACGCGCTGTGGTGTAAGGCAAGGAGAGCTCCTACAACCATCTGCAGCTGGAAAGCACTACAAGCAGTGATGAGACTTCCTACCACCACAAAAAGCAGCCAAAGTCCTCCTCATGCTGGCCTGAAGCCCCCTCGCAGACGGTGGGCAGCCAGCCCGGGGCTTTCAGGGCTCTCCGCACTCCCCATGACACTGCTGCACTGTGAGCATCATTCTGCCAGTGGGTCCCTGGCAGGTAAATCCAGGCCAGTGCTCTGCCACCTCCGGGTGTAGCTCTGGAAATGTTTCAGCCACGTGTGCCCATCTCCTGGCTGAATCCATGGCAGACCACGAGAGTGGAAAACTCCCTGCACTGCGGAGGCACCGGTCACATCCATAACTGCTCCAGGTAGACACTGAGCTGCCTCCAGTGTCCCTGTTACAGAACCATCTCACCAACAACCACTGGGCAACTCTCCTACCCCATGGACTCAGAGCAATTATTGCTGGATTCAACCACAGTGGCTTTCACTGCAAAACCAGAACAACAGCAAAACCGCAAGCCCCAGGAGCAGCCCAGTTAATAGCAGGGACCATCATCTGGGGTCAGGGCAGTTGCAAAGGTTTTATTTGTGATGCCAAGTGAGGAAGCCAGGACCGGGCTGGGTTTGATACCTGCTCTCTTCACGCCCTTCGGAGCGGGAGGTGTGTTCAGTGAGCACCAGGCATGGATGAGCGTGCCAGGCTGTGTGAACACGCAGGGACACACGCACATGCAGCAACATCCATGCATGCACAGACATGTACACACAGGTAGGGATGTGCACGGGTGCAGGAACACGCGTGTGCAGGAAGCTCCTGCTTGGGGTCAGCTCCCCTCAATACGAGCACCCCCTCATTTCTGTACCCCCTCAAACCTCGGGATTTTCTCCGTTCTCCACAAGCAACAGAAAATCACCCACTCCCACGCACCTCCTCCCCCGGGAGCCCAGCTGGTGGCTGTACACACAAGACAGCGTCCCCGCACAGCGAAGCTCAGCGTTCCTCAGGCAGACCTGCATGCCCAACCGGTCACTTTTAAGGACCTTGGGGATGCCGGCAAGGATGACAGCCCAAATGCATCACACACTTTGCTGGTGACTTTTGCAGCGGCGAGGGCAGATGGAAAGCAGCCCTTTGGCCCTGGATGTCAGAGACGTCTGAGCTTGCTCGCAATTAGCAGCACAACGCTGCCTGTGAATCTCAACCTTTCAACTGTATCTGGTAAAACTACGTAAATGCTGCTGCCTGGGTTTAGAGGGCCTTAACTGATGGGATAATCATTGGGTAGAGGGGTAAGGATGCGAGGAGACAGCTGGTGAGCTGAGAAAACAGGCACTGCGCAGCCCTAGCCCTTTGCTAGGTATTTTTAGTCCCACGGGGCTGCCAGGCACAGACTTACTGGAAGCAGGTTTGTTGCCAGTGAAAACATGCTTGCTTTAGTATCCCCCCCCCAATGATGCTTTCCCCACTCTTTGGGATGGAAAACAGCACAGTCATGCTCTGCCCACTTGGAGAGGCCGGTCTGCAATGACGGCACCCAGATGTGGAGCAGCCGAGGGAGAGCAGAGGGTTGGGGTTTTTTTGCCCTTGGGCTGGTTATTTGCTCAGCATGACTCTGTAGTGAGCCTGCAGGATGCTCGGTCCATGGTGCAGAGCATGGCACCCACCCAGCACCCAGGGAGCACCCCAGCTTTCCCATTTCCCCAGCTTTCCCGTTTCCACAGCACACCCAGCATTTATCCACACACAAAACTGCCTGTGCACCAAGGCAGAGACAAGCTCGCGGTTTTTCTCTGAAGAGCTTCACTCTCATCTCAGCCCTGACAAGAGAAAGAAAAAAAAACCTCCCTGGCTCTGTCAGCAAGATCATCACCCCAGCAGGCAGCTGGCAAAGAGGGTTTAACGCACACCTCGGAGGCAACAAGCTCGTGGAGATTGATCATCCCATAAAAACGTCAGTTTGATCTTTTCCGCTCCCAGAAAATCCCCGTCAGACGCTCAACTGGGCCTCAAAAGAGCAGCTCGGTCGGGGTGGCAGAGCCCACACCGGCGGCCATTGCTGGCAGCTCCCGGCGCGAGGACGGCTTCCCCTCTGCTGAAGGAGCTTCGGACAGGGTCCCGAGTCCCACACTGACCCCTTCCCGGCCAGACTCGTGAGGAAGAAGGAGGATGATGCCCTTTTGCTGATGGATTTTCCTTGCAGCACTTCTTTTTTCACTTTTTCCTTGTGATGCTGCGTTAAACGTGATTACATGGACAGGCCATGAAAGGGCCGTCCCATCGCTGTTCCCACAGATGGAGCCGAGTCCCAGCATAAGTCCTTCCCACCCATGTTGAAGCCGGACACCACTTTGGGGCAGCCAGGACATGCTGAACCACTGATCCCCCCAGTCTGTCCCGGGCAAGGTCAGCCCTGACCCACTGAGCCATGGGGCTTGTGGATGGCAGAGCAGGAACATCCTCAACATCTCCATCAAGCCATGGAGCTCGCTTTCCATTTTACCCTCGGTGGCAGACGTGGTAATTAGAGGCTGAGAAAATGGAGATTATTCCTGTGCACAAGACAAAGAGGATGCCAAAGTGCTCTGGCTCAACAGTGGGAATTGCTGTTCTAAGCGCAGAGCCTAGAAATGGAAATCTTCACCCGCGGCAGGTCTCAGAGGTGCCTTTGCCACGTGCTCATGCAGGCCGTGGGCTGAGATTTCACCTCCTGAGGCCTTTTTGCCCTGAGACACCAGGAGAGCTGCTGCTCATGCTATGGTGTCCAGACGGGGTTTGTCTGCGTCGGAGATGGTGAGCTGAGCTCCACGTGTGCCAGGAGCTCCTCGCATCCCTCTCTACAGCCCCTCAGCCCCCGAGGGTTGCTCCTCACCCTTCCTTTCCGCACCCACACCCCGTGCTTGGTCACAGACCCTGTCTATATGCTCCACAGGTTTCTTAGTTTCACAAGCCCAGACCTGAGCAGTCCTGTCCACAAACTCAAGCACCCTGGCTTCTCCATCCTGGATGATACGCACAAAAAAGCTGCATTTCAATAAGAAAACCAATCAGCAGATACAGCCTCATCCCCATGTCTCTCCTGAGTCCTTATATTTATTCCCAGGATGCACTGTGGCCTCTGGGGACCTCCAGTCTCCTGAGAAGGACAAGGAAGATCCAATTTAACCATGGGGCCCATATGGTGATGGTGCCTCCACATTCCCATACGCAGCCCTGCCAACGGCAGGGTACCGCACAGATGGTAGCCAGCTGATGCCAGGGACAGCCCGTGGCCAGGACACCCAGGGATAATAAGGGAAATGAGGCATTCTGGCTAGAAATAGGGTTTCTGGCTAGAAGTAAGATTTTTAGCAGCAAAGGATTAGATTCACATACTAAAAGGTGAGATGGATTCACGGGGAGGGAGTCACCGCTGCAGAGATCTGTGTTAGGGATGTGATCGAGCCCTGAGAAAAGACGTAGTGGTGCCTCCTCTCTCATCCAGGCCTGGGAAGTCACCCGGAGTCCCCATACCTGCAGCAACGTGTCCTTCGCTCTCTGGGGGACAAAGCCCAACTTGTCCCTTGCTGGAGACGCAACCCTGGCAGGACAGGATGTTTGGGCAGCATTTCCAGGTTTCGGAGCCTGTCTCAGAGGGAAGCAGCGGGTGCCTCTAAAGCAAGAGGAGAGAGGACCCTGCAAGCAATAGAAGATAGCTACTCCCAATACCTTACCTTAATGGGCACGCTTCTGCTCCGAAGGCTTGCTCTGAAACCAAAAAGCAGTTCCCATCCTCAGCCCTTGCTCGCTCCGAGACGCTAAGCCAGAGGAGAAACTGGGAGGAAAAATGTCCAGATCTGGCTGTTTCTTTGCAGGGAGAAGTAAGTGTTAGTATTCAACTGATATTTATAGTTCCCAGTGGGAGGGGAGGCATTACACACAACTTCCAGCGGGTATTTTCAGAAAGCCACCTGCTCCTCGCCATTGTGCAGAAACACAATTGTTCCGCAACAAAAAGCTCGTCAGACGATGAACCGAAATCTCTGCCGGGTCCTCCAGCGTGGATACGGGGTGCGCAGTGCGGAGGACAGTGAACACCCCTAACAGGGGTTGGCACCTAAACTGGGTCATGTGTGCCAATTTACAGGACCATGTTACCCCTTGGAGAGAGCTGTATTGGTCCTGTTATGGTTCCTGACTCAGTTTCCCTGTTTCCAAAATGGGCTACGTGTCCTCAGCTGACCCTTGAGAAAGGCATAATCTCGGTTTATTGCAAGGAGAAATCTGGCACAGGAAGGGTTTGCTGGGGTAAAGACACAGCAACAGGCAAACCTCCTGCCTTTGCACTTTGGGGTGAGATGACAGACGGGAATGAGCCTTGGAGGGGCTCCAAACTGGATGATCCCTCTGACAAGTGGGATTCCAAAGCCTGGCCAAGAGACTTAGCAAGCCCAGACTCACCTCCAAACTTCATCTCTGGGTTTGCAACAGCCAAAAACACAACTGAGGGGAGAGAGGACGACAGGTCTGAAGTTGCTGCTAAACCCACGAGGATCCCAGTATGGCCAGGAGCTCACGTGGATGACCAGCAAGCGTGTTTGTGAAGCAAGGGCTTATGGTAACCGTAACAAGCCCATGAGCTGGATTTCACCCTGCTACAGACCTGCCCCAGCAGGCAGAAGGGGTTACCCAAAACCGTCAGAAACACAAACCAAATCCCTCGAATCCTGTCACGGCAATCCCACTCCAGTCACCCGCATCGATGACGTTTTGTAGCAGATTTCCACAAAAACCCAGCAGCAGCGCTCAAGTGACGGGGCTGACGAAAACGCCGGGGAAATACCGATTCCTTCAATGGGTGAGCGGTTGGGAAACCACTTTGTGCTGTGAGCAGGACTCCCTGGAAGGGAGCAGAAGGATGCGCCTGATGCACGACACCGAGCTCGCATCCCTCTTCCAGGATGCGGTCTGCACTCAGATCCATCTACAGAGACAAGGAGGGGTATTAACAGCAACTGCCCTGATGCAAAAAAGCCACAATGCTGGTTACAATCACTTCCTTTTTCAATAGCTGGTCTGCTTGCTGGCCCTGTGTGTGCACGTGGCTGGCTCATCCTTTTTTTTTTCTATAACTTTGCAACCAAAATCTCTGTCCTTTGCTCTGTTAAGACAAAGCCTTCGACTTCTGCTTCGTTCAAGGTTGGTTTAAAGAAGCAGCAGAGGGAAATGCAATTGCCACGGCTCTTCGAGAAGCAGCACGTCAAGGTGAACTGGCCCCTAGATGAATCTGCAAGCCAAGGTGAGCACTGGGATCCCAGCAGCTGGGCTGGTTTCCAGTCCAAGTGGGATGCAGACTCCTCTGAGAGGGAACAAGGTGCAGGGGAAGCAGTCTACAACCATGGGGAGAAAATGGTGCGCTTGTCACGGCGGCGGCATCACTGCAAAAGTCCCCTCACCTTTGTGAAAGTGAGGCGTTGTGCCTCAGTTTCCCCACTAGCAGGGTGAAATCTTGAGCTGCTCTCAGGAGTGGAGACTGAAGGGGCAAGCCCAGGGCATAATGTCAGTCATTGCCGTGAGTCAGAGGGATAGCTGGTGATTTTCCATTATTTCGCTTGAGATTTCGCCACGGGTACATCCCTCCCACCCCCATGACACTTCTGATAAGGAGTTATTTCATCTGGGAGCCTGACGCCCCGGTGCCAGGGGCCGTCCTCCTTGCTGCCAAACCAGCCCCTGCCCTGCTTTAGTCACACACTGTGAGCGCTTGCGGGTGCTAATTTATTCAGCGACAGGGGAAGAGTCACCAGCACGAAGTGGGGCTGCTGAAATCTGTGCCGCGGGTGCACCCGAGCCCCGTGAAAAGATGCAGAGGTGCCTCTTCACCCACCCAGGCCCCGGTACCCACGCTACGGCAGGCAGCTTGGGCTTCTGCACCCAGCCCAGGGGACATGGGAGGCTGCTGCTTGTAAAGAAACCCCATGGCAAACACCACGTGCATCCTAATGCAGCGGCCCCTTGCCCTAAGCAGCTGGCATGCCTCTGTCTGCCCAATATCCAGGATTTCTACCGCGTCGCCCAGCTCGCTGGCATCACTTCCACACCCCGGAGCATCATCTGCACCCTAAGCACGGCCCTCCGTGCAATGAGCCTCAGCAATAATAATTGCTCCCCCACATCTGCTGCACATCTGCCCAGTTCCCATTATAAAATTCAGCCACCAATTCCACAAACAGTTGAAAGGGGAAGCAGCTCAGCGAGCCCCCCGGGGCCTGGAGCAGCACCCCGCTCCCTGCCCTGCTCAGGCAGACCGTAAGGACTTTGCCGCTATCCTTCACCGGACCACAGAGTTTGAGTGGTGCTGAGGAACAGCCAAGGGAGGTAATTTGGAGAGCTGGAGAAGAGGCAGCCTGGGCTTTCAGTGTGAAATTTGGGAAGTATTAGTGGGTATTCGCAGCCCACAGAGGGCAGACCAGGGAAGCACCTAGCACTGCTGGCTCCAGTTTGAACCATGGTGGACTCGGGAACGTGTCCCTGCATCACGCTCAGGGAGGTTTTGCAGCCAACACGACCTGAAAGGGAAAAGCAATGGAGCATGACCCATGCCACTGGGAGGCCTCCAGAGCTCCGCAGTTCTCTGTTGACCACTTTAGCACACAAGCAGAGCTAACGGCGGTGAGACCTGCGCCCCGAGCCCTCCCCGGGCTCCCTGCTGCCCCTGCGGACATTCTAGGGTCTGCCCCAGACGCATCAGGACATCACTTTCCTCCATCCTCCCAAAACACAGGAGGTTTTAGTCCTTCCTATTCAAGAAGAGCGTTGACATTGTGGCTTGGGCATTGGATGACCCCAACCAGAGGCAACTCAGATGGTTTTCATAATTCAAAGGATGTGGGGTTCTCCCTCGTGTTCATCCCTTCTGCTTTCCCTTCCTTGTGCTAAGTAACTTTAGCAAGTTATTTAATCTCGTTGCTGACGGTGCAGCTAATTGCTAAACAGCTTTCGCCCAGCTGCAGGCACGCCTTGGTGGGGAGCAGGATACCAGCGTGCTGCTCGGCTCTGTGCCGGCAGGCTCCAAGGATGATCAAGCCAGACCCGGTACCAGGACAGCTCTGCAACGCCCACGGGGAAAAAAAACCCAGACATACCCCATGCATCTCCCCTGCTACTGGGACACGTGGGTGGATGGGGTCTCAGAGCTGTGGTTGCTCAGTTCCGTGAAGGGCAAGGCAGGATCATGGGATTAAATCCCCGCCTGGTCAAAACCTGCTCTTCCCCCCAAGCATCCTCATGCCAGGATAACCACAACCTTCCCTGGCCAAGTCACCTTGGCTGTCCCCCGACGTGGTTTGGAAGGGGTGGATGAAGCTGGCAGAGGAGCATAGAAGGCAGGACTGGTCCCAGTAAGGAGCAGGCAGAGATGGATGCAAACTGCAGCACGGCCCCCATCCACCCCCAACCCAGGCTGGAATAACCCTGGTTCCGCTCCCACGGTGCCCGTGCCCACGTGCCTGCGAGGGCCCAGGCAGCCGGGTGTCAGCTCCTGGCGTCTCATCCCTGCAGTTCATGGCAAGCGACAGGACAGGGCATGGCAGAAGCAGCCGCACGGAGACATCTGAGGACAGTGACATTTAAAAGGCAGCCGGGGGCAAGGCGCAGACACCAGAGCCCTGTCTGCTTCTGTCTAACCCGCATCGAGCAAGTCCACATCTTCGACCCACATTCTTCGTTATGCAAAATTAGCCCACGGATGAAGCTCGCCTGGCACACAGCCTCCAGCCACATCCGCAGGAAAGCACCAAGTGCCGGCCTCGACCAGACAGCGCTGCGGGAAGGCTTCTCCTGCATTTGTCTTGCATTTTAAGTCTTGTTCCTTGCAAGAAGGAGCTTTTGGTGGTGACTCCACACCTGCACATCCCCACACACCATGAAGCAGAGAACTATGTTCCCAGCTCACTGGTGGTCCTGAAGATGCTGTGCTTTGAGAACTGAGTTGAGAAGGAGAATCCAAGTTGCTCCCCTTTAGGAGAATGGTAGAATTAGCTCAGCCCTTATCAGCCATCAGGGAAAGCACAGAGAGCACCTCAAAAATACCCTGCCATGGAAAAAGCTCCATCCGGAGCTCATTCCTCCTGGATATAGTCAACAAGGAAGATATAAGGGATATAGAAGTCCAGTTCTCTCCCAGGGTGGCCAGAAGATTGGGAACAATAAATCAAGCTTTTTGTGAATGTCACGAGCTGTGTTGGACCCAACAGGGTGGTTTGAACAGAGCCCCCGAGGGCTTCACCCAGCTCCACCAGCCCCCTCCTTCCCCCCTCTCTTCATTAACTCACACCCCCATACCCCAGCTAATGACCCCCATGGCTTACGGCGCAGAAAGGCCACCTCCTGCAGCCCAGGCAGGCAGAGCAGGACCGGGTGGCCCGGAGGACAGAGCAGCCATGGACACCAGCCAGCTCCTTACCCAGTGTGGTCTCAGTGCGCCGGTGGCTGAGCCACCAGGGATGGGGTTCCCATCGCAGCTGGGAGCCTGGGTGTATCAGTGGGGAGGGACGGGGGTGCCACAGGACAACCGTCCCCTTGAGGTGTCCCAGAGAGGCCAGTGAATGTTGCTGGCACCATGGGGCATCCAGGGATAAGTGAACACGCCCCAGCCCATGCTATCACCGTGCCCATTCAGTGATCCTGGCACCCATCCTGCTTGCCACCATCCCAAGAGTGCGTGCCCAGCACTGCCTTCAACCTTGTTCCTCTGCACCAGCACCCGATCTAGGGATGCTCAGCACCATGCTGGATGAGCACAGAGACAGGCCAGAGGAAATGGAGTGCCCCGGCACTGTTCCCCTGGTTTGGGGGATTGCAAAAAACAGCACAAGCTTCAAATTGAGGAAATTAACACAAAAATGCTCCAGAAAGTGCAGGGAGTGTCGTGGTTTGCAGGGGGGTGGCAGCTCTTCTCTGTGTCAGCAGAGCTCTCATCTGAGCATTTAACGTCACAAAAAGCAGCGCTGGGCATTAGTTCAGCTCAATTTCCAACTCGTTCCCTCTTAAAATGTCAGCTCCGTGGAGCTAAGCTAATGCAGTGAGCTCTGCGTCCTTGCCTGCAGCACCCAGTGCACCCCGGGCAAAGCCCCGTGCCTGGCACCGAGAGCCCCGGGAGCTTGTGCCCTTGTCCCCTCTGTGCTTCCCACAAGGTCCCACGGCCATGCCCAGCTCACCCAAGAAGACTGCAAAGGTGGTGGCCCCAACCATGCCATCATCAAGCCTGGCCCGTGTTTCTGTCCGTCACCCCCAAAGGGCATCCAAGAAGCACCCACCCCCGTTAACGCCCACCGGCACAAAGCCCCTCGACGCAATGCTTTGCAATCCCCCCCGGCACTTTGAGGAGCTCCTGCACACACTGAGTTGTGTCAAATGGCCCCGTGGCCAAGCACTGGCACCAGGGACGATCGTCCGAGCCACCCCAGGAGTTGGTGAGAGCAGGATTTGGCCGACCCATGTGAGACATCACCAGGAGAAGGGGGAATTGCATTTGCAGCTCAGCAGGCTTTTAAAGAAATTAAATGTAGGTAATTACATTGGTGCACAACTGGCTGGAAGAGCCGCAGGCGTGGTGGTTGCCATCCTGGTCCCTCTGTTTGAGCAGCGCTCCTGTGGGCACTCAAAAACGCGGTGCCCAGAAAACCTTAAAATCCCCGGAGGGAGGATGGAGGGAAGGGGACGACCCAACGCGTTGGCAACACATCTGCTGCCTGAGATGACAACGTCGTGCCCCCGCCCTCTCGATTAAAAGCAAGCAGCATATTAAAGCTTACAAGCCGACAGGACACACATGGGGTTGGGAGTCCCTCTCCGCACACAGCTCGAGCACAGCAGCTGAGCCAACATTTTCTAGAAGGTTTAGTGAGCATTTTTGCAGCTTTACATTTCTGGCTTCTTTACGAGATGATTTTGGACCCTGGGCATCGTCCTACAGTGCCCTGTTCCTGCAGATGCTAGACCAAGCGGAACCCAGCTCCACCGGCGCTGCCGTAGGGATGGCTCAGCCCGAAGCAGCCTGTCCCCGAGATCCACCACATCACCATCGCAGCACCAGTGCTGTGCTGCTGCAATGCTGCAGTCCCTCCAGGGCAACATAGGGGAAAAAAACCAACATGTGTCAGGGGCTGGTGGGATGCTCACCCGAGCAGAAGTGGCTCCCTGCCCAGTCTCCCGTGCCGTGCCCTCCTCCCACCTTCCCAAGCCCAGATGCTGCCTGCAGCCGCCAGCCCACCTGAGATGACCCTTACCAGCCGTGCCAATACAGGGGCATCTGCCGGGCGATGCTCAGGACGTGCACACCTGATAGACAGAGCTCCCTGACCTTGCCTCCACTAGGCAGATGCACCAATTTATCTTAACCAATTTTGGAAGGGGCCTGGTTTGGACAGCTGCAAGCCCTTCCCTGCCGAAATACAGCAATTCAAGACCAGCTTGTCTGAAGCGATGCTTGCTGCTGGGTTTCACTTTGCTACCGGGTTTCACCTTCCTACCAGCTTTCACCTTGCTACCACCCACATTAGGACCTTCAGTCTACGCAGACAGAGCAGCAACACCTCCCTGACGCAGAAATCCACCCAGTGCAGGAGCTCAAAAGGATTGAATTTACCCTGGACCCAGCATCCTGAAAATGGGAGGTGGGATTTTTATGCATTTTGCAAAGGGCTTGGCCCTGCTGAAGGACAGGGTGGGCTTCAGGCTTGACTAGCCTCAGGCAAAGCATTCACAGCACCTCTGGATACGCACATTAACACCCACCCTGCAGATCTGCCATTGTCATGGCATAGTCCAAAAACCCTTTCTCCCTTCCAACATCACGACCACACCTGCTGGTCACCATGTTTCAGCTTGGCAGAACCACCTCCAGCAATTTGGACCTGCTCAGAGCTGACACCCCAGGATAACTCAAGGGCTGGACTCATATCCAGCAATGCACAGCATCCTTACAGGCGGTGCAGCATACAAAACCTCTCCCAAGGTCCTCCCACCCCAGATGTGGAGTCAACCTAAACAAGGCTCATCTCTCCTTACACCCAAAGCCACCTTCCTCCCAGGCACTGGGTCCCTATGGCACCTTTGTAGGTCCAAATCCTTCCGTGCATGGAGTAGGCATAGATACAAGCCCACCTTGCTTCTGAATCTCAAGGGATTTCCAAAGAGCATCGGCCAAGCCTGAGGGCTGAAAGAAGATAAGGACCAAATCTTCCAGAGATATGGAAGAATCTAGTTCCTGAGGCCCAGGAACCGAATACCCTCCCAGACTGGGTCTCATCATCTCCCCTACCCTTTGCAAAGCGTATGGCCATCCTCTAGCTCTGCCTGGTCTGGGGAACATGGGACAGGTCAAGACAAGAGGGTTTCTGGGTCAATCTTGGTCTCATGAGGGAGAACAGATGGGTTTTCTGGTGGGACTGATGTTCTGAAAAGCAATTACACATGAAGACATCCCCAACAGACTATGCTGTGCTCTGGCCCAGAGCCCAAGTCATCCTGGGTTTGGATTTTAATTAGACCCGTTTTGGTATCTGTTCTCTACTTCCCTCCAGATAATGATTTAATTATTACAGATATGTCTTCAAATTAGCAGCTTCCTCAGTGGATTATTCAGCTGGGAACTCCTCGATTGCAGAGCTCATCTCACCACCATCAAAAGAGAGGCTGCAGACAAAAGAAAACCAAAACCCTTCCTGAAAAGAGAAACCACGCAAGCATCCAGCTCCTGCACAGGAACCACTGCCAAGCCCTTCTCCTACCTTTATCCATGTCTAACAGCTGGTTAAGAAACCTAGCTCCAAAACACACCCCAAACATCTGCATCATGCATGACCATGGTGGCATCAAGGCTGGTTTTGTCTTCCCACCATCAAGCCTTCTTATCCAGCAGACCATAAGTAGGTGGAGAGGCCAAGCAAGGTGAAAGGGATGCACCATGAGCTGGAACACAGAGCCACTAATGGGATCTCATGCCTGGGGATGCCCTAGGAGAAGGGACCCCATGGGGACACCGCTCATTGTGAGGCTACCAGTGCCCCTGTGCTCTCTGCAGGGTCAGGGCCACCCAACAAGCCCCCACTTTGGGAAGGACCAGGTGCCTGGTGGGACGAGGCAGAAATGAGACACGGCTCCCCATGGCAAGCCCAATCTCCTTCCCTGGCAGTGGGACGAGGCAAGGGCCATGCTGAGGTTCAGCAAGGCTTCAGGCCTGAAGGATGAAGGCTGCAAAGAAAACAGCAGACTAGGTTGCCCAAAAGAAATACCAGATGTACGTGCAAAGTGAAGGACACGGCACAGCGAGGATGAAACCTTCAGTGTGCAGCTCTACAACACGACTCGGTGCCAACAAGCAGTAACTCACCTGCAGAAAAGCTAAGTCCCTGGCTAGATTGCCAAGCAGACAGGTCGCTTCCCCACTGTGAGACCTGGGCAGAGCATCTCCACACTGCGGGGCTTCAGCAAGCCCTCCTCCCCAGCCTGGCACGATCCCTCTCCCCAGGCAGGGCTGGGAAAGGAGGGGACATGCTCATGAGGTACCCCATTCCTTGCTGCGAAGGGCAATAAGCTCCAAGGACACACCAAGAAGCACTGTGGTCCTTTTCCACCGATGCACTTGAACTTGACTGCACATCGTGCTGCTCCCAGGACCCCACGGTTTCCCTCACCAGTAGTGCTACAATCCCCACGTTACTACCAGGGAATGAGATTTTGCAGCAGCCACTGGAAAAGCTCTACCGCCTCTCCCTGCTGGAGCACGGACAGCAGCGGAAAATCTCCGCTGGCTCCTCTGTCACTGCAGTTCACACTCCAGCAGATCAGCTTAAACCAGCTGCAGCTCCTGCTGCTGCAGGAAGAGCCTCGAGCGCAGCCACGCGCGAGTCTGCGGCCGAACACACAGCTCAGGTCTCTCGAAACCCAGACCAAAACCCCACTTGCAAGGCTAGAGCGACTCTCCTCCTCTGGTTCCCTTCCTGAACACAAGAAAAGCAGCTGGGCAGCAAAAATCGCCAGGCGATGCAGCCTGTTATCCCAGCTAACGGGCTTGGGAATACGGCCCCGGCACCCCTCGTGCTCCCGGCGGGATCCGCAGCCCTGCTGTCTGGGCGATGAGCCCCAGGCTGCAGCACCACCGCTGGCCCCTTGCACCGCAGCCCTGCGGGGCATCGCCTGGCTCTGCCCTCCCCACCAGCCATCACAAGCCCACGAGCGTTTTGAGCTCTCCACCCCATCAGATCCTTTAAGAGAGACCAACACGTTCGAGAGCGAGCGGGGTAGAGAAAAGGCCACGAGGACACAAGCCCTTTAGTTTAATTTCCTTAAGAAACCAGGCTAAAGAAGATGGGAGTGGAAGCTATGCACAAGAGAAAGAGAGAAGGATTTTCATTAACCTGATCAAACCTCCTGGAATATGATAACAGAGCCAGTAACAGACACCTCCCCTCTGGCCGAGGACAAAGAAAAAGGGAAGAAAATTGGAGTAGAAAAAAGGAAATTACTCAAAAATGGCTGAAATGTCAGATGTTATTAAAAAGCCTTCACCTAGAGAGAAGTAATGACTGATGAGAACAGGGATATGATGGGGGAAGCTGAACAGATGGGAACAAGTGGGACAGGGAGCAAGCACCTGAGAACAGTTCCGCTCGCCCCCAGAAACCACCCTGGTGACCTCAGTGGTGGGGCTGACTTCTGGGGGTGCACCTGGGGCAACCTGTGAGGAACTGGGGGTGCTGAGAGGCCATGCTGGTGAGGAAGGTGAGTGCAGCTGCAGGAGACAGCAGCCCCAGGCTAGCCTTGCCCCACCGCAGGGCAGTGAGTCCCCTAGAAGCCACAGTTAAATGCCTCCATATTTTGAAGCATCCTTTACAGAGGGCCTCATCCTGCTCTCCTGCCACCCTCAGGCCCCGTTGCCGCTGTAGCACGTGGCAGGGTGCCTGCTCTGGCTGCTCCAGGAGAGGAGCATGACGCTACCTTGCTTTCTCAGGGTACTTGCAGCACCTTCAGCACGGCTGGGAACCCAGCTACCAGAATCCTGACTGGGAAAGCAAACGGAGCAGTCCCGCTGGCATCCCCGTGAGCATCACCCTGTGAGGGGACACCCAGGCCTCCGACCCCCCCCCAGGGACCGTCCCACCTTCTGAGGAGCTGAGCCGAAGCATCTGCAGCCAGGGCTGAGCAGAGCCGCAGCCGCCCGGTGGAGCTGGGGGGGCTCGTTGGCTCCTGCTCCAGAGCAGAGGCAGCTCCATCCCAACCCCAGGAGGCTGAGCTGAACTCACGCTGCTCTCGCTCTTCCAGTGCCGACACAAAGCCCCTTTCCTGCTGCCAGCGCGGAGAGGAGCTGGCCCTCCCCAGCCGATCTGCCTCCCTGGCATCTCACTGGCAGCAGTGCGAGGAGTTTTGCAGGCAGGAGCGACTCAGATTCCCCGCAGCAGCCTCCCCTCTTGGCATCTCTCTCCACCACTTCCCCAGCCGTCCGTGAGCTGCATTTGCAGATAACATCCCTCCGAACACCCCCAGCAGAGACCCCGACGTGCACATACCCAGCTCCCACCCCGGCTAACCGCAGAGGCAGACTCACGCGTGCCGAGCCTTGCTTTGGCTCCACATTAATATGCACGCAATATGGCCAGAGCTGCTCTGAATCTGACAATATTCGCTTTCTGGAAAACAACAAGAAGCGAGAGCCAAAACCGCACGCATCTCCCTGCCGGAGCAAGGTTGAGGCCAGCAGGGAGCTGGGAGCTGTGGCTGTGCAGAGGCTGGACTCTTTCAAACCCAGACCATCATCTTCGGAGGAAGATATGGAGGCAATAAAGCTGTCACAGCGGCCACCTTCGCCTTCTCCTTAGCAGCATCCTCCTACCACTGCCAGTCCGGACCAGCTCTCCCCAGCCAGCCTGCTCTGCTTCCTGGTGTTATGGGCACCTGTACTGTGCCCATGAGTCCTCACAGATTTACAAAAGCTTTGGGCATCACCAAGTGCACTTGGCAGCTACCTCAGAGCGGATCAGCCTCAACCCAAGCCAATGCGGATGGAGAGGGGCAAAAGGAGACCACGAAGGTCCCAGCTACCCCAGAAACTGGTTAACCTGGGTGCCCATAAGCAGCTCCCGATCATTTGGGGATAACTCCGGCAAAATCTCATGCTTTTGGGAGAACAGGCTCAGGCAAACCTCCAGCTCACCAGCGACTACACCGGAGCTGACCCATGGTCACTCTCCTTGTGTACACACCTGCGCTGAAGGAAAGAGGGGGAAAAGCTCAGGGTGAAGGCAGCAGCATGGGAAAATCCTTCTGCTTCCTTCTCCGCAACAGGTTTTGGGCATTTCGCGGCATGCCAGGTCAGCCCATGGGGAGCCAAGAGTCCTTGGAAGGAGAAAGTTGGGGCACTGAGTGATGGAGGACCTGCCACATCTTGGTTGGACCAGGGTGGCTCTTCCTGATGGGTCACTGCCCTTGTCCCCACCCCGGTGCAGTCTACATGGTGTTAGTGGCTGGTTTCCTCACCTTTTCAATCTCCAAAATACACAGTATTTTTTTTTTTTGCAAGTCTGGGGGATTTATCGATGCTTGCGTCCATGGCTTGACCGTATTGCAGCGGAGTGTAGGACTCCCCACTACCAGCCAACCCCGTTAGCTGTGCGTGCCTCGAGCCTGAGCTCTCCCACTGCTCCAGGCTGCGTTTGCAGCTCAGCAACGAACTCCCCCCGCAGCGTAAGGGCTTACCGCACGGAGATGGAGGAGGTAAATCCAAATACCTTCAATCCAAAGTCGCCTAAAGAAACACATCCATTTAGAGCATCACTCATGTTTTATAGCTTCAGCACCTCCCAGCTATGCTGAACTTCAGTTTTCACATCCATTCCATCTGGCGCTGCTCCAAAATCCCCCAGTCAACGCCACAAAGCCAGTTTGCCGTTTCACCCCACGATCACAGCACGGGACATTAGCCCTTGGCTTCATTCGCAGACCAACTGAGGAGCTCACCCTGCCCTGCCAGGTGACCAGTAAGGTCAAGAGGCTGAAATCTGCTGGAAAAAAAAGCCTGCTTGCTTCTGAGTTACACACCAGTCTGTCCAGCATGAACTGAAAACACCAGCATGCCCTCTGCATTCACCCATTAAAGAGAGCCCCAGCTGCTCAAACCAAAGCAGTCACTCCCCTTCCCCTGTACTCCACACCTCAAAGCCAGACATGCAAATGTAAATTAAATATTTCCTGCACAGAGGATGAAACACACACCTGGGACGCACACACAGAGAGGGTTAACGGGGACGGAGTGCAGCACGCTGCCTTTTCAACAGCTCCTGAAGTGCGCAGCTATTTGGACACAAGAGCATCTTGGTGGGTAACGCTGGCCAGATGGGGCCGTTCACCTCCGCTCTCCTCGCCACAGGGACAGCGCAGGGGTTTGGAGGGCTCCTGGGGTGGGCTGGAAAGGATTTTGGAAGTGCATTTCCCACACCCTGTCCTGAGACGGGAACAGTCCTCGCTGGCTGCTGCCAGTACACTTGGCCAGCCCTTCGCCGGGAAGGTCACCAGCAACGATAGCATTTTCTTTGGCGGTCACGGAGGGCCTGTCTCTTTGGTGAATGGATGAGTTTTGGGGGGTATTTTGCTTGATGTCACATCAGGGATGAGTTTCCTCTCCTGGACGCCGCTTCCCTGAACGCCACAGCACCCCTGATTAACACACCTCACAGCACGGGGAATAAAAGTAATAAATGTTCATTTACCCCAAAGATCGACACAGCCGCTGCGTTGCTTAAAGACCGGATCTCAAGAGCAGAATTTCACCCTCTGTAGCCTAACAGATGTCCTGCACTGAGCCATGCAGCAATATTTAAATAAAAAATGGTGGCTGTACAATAGCCAAGTCATTTGAGAATTAAAGCGCTGGTATTTTTAGGCAGCGGGAGTACGTGTGGGAGAGATCTCAAAGTGCAGGCTGATGCCATTTGCTGCAGGGCAGTTAGAATTAGATTTATTGACGACGTGTGATTTGAAAGCGACACCAGCGCTCATGAAGAGCCATGCAGCGATCAGCAATGCTGGGGCTTATTGCAGCTTCATTTTAAGAGACAAAATTTCTTTATATATGTGTAAACACAAAGGACGCGCAGAACGAAAGCCATTTCTGCTTGCAGAGATGCTCTGATTGCCATCTCCAAAAATGGCCACTGAGAAAGTCTTGTAACTAAATTAACTAGAAACAGATGATCAAAAGGGGAAAAAAATGCTCTTTTTTTAATATGGCAGCCCCAAAGCGTTGGCAATAACTGAGTGATTATCATCCAGGTTTTGATGCTGGGGAGGAGGAAAGAGAGGTCTTCTCTCTCCATCAGGCACTAGCTGCTCTCTGGGTGGCACAGCTGGATGTCAGACAGGTAACAGCAGCAAAGCAAACCCTTTCTGGAGCTGGGTTTGAAGGAAAGACAGCTCAGATCAGGAGAGATGAGCCTTGTGGCTCCAATTAAACACTTAATGGGTTACAATGAGTTAAGCCATGTTATTCTGCACACGGTGACTGGAGAGCCCGAGCCCCCAGAAGGGTTCAGGGAGGCATCTCTTCACGGGATGCTGGCAGCGGCCTTAGAGACCCGCTCCATCCCCTATGTCCCAACGAAGCTCGCAGGCCCCTGCTGCCCAGTGCTGCGATGCTGGTTGAGGAGTGAGGACAGCAACTCTTACCAGGCACGTGGGAATCTCCAGGGCTTAGAATCATAGAATCTTTTAGGTTGGAATAGCTCTTTAAGCTCACCAAACCCAACCGCTCCCCTACCCCTGCCATTGTCCCCACCCCGGTGCAGTGGCAGCACCTCCCTGGCACCCCCAGCAGCTGGGTTTCCTCCTGCTTGCCGTGGAGAGAGGAGGAAACCAAGTGGCCAGTGACTGCCAGCTACATGGTGTTAGTGGCTGGTTTCCTCACCTTTTCAATCTCCAAAATACACAGTATTTTTTTTTTTTGCAAGTCTGGGGGATTTATCGATGCTTGCGTCCATGGCTTGACCGTATTGCATGGCTGGGGGTGCCCTCGATCCCCTCCAGATCATGGATAAAGATGTTAAACAGAGCTGGCCCCAACACTGAGCCCTGGGGGACACCGCTCATGACCGGCCGCTAACTGGGTTTAACTCCATCCACTGCCACGCTCTGGGCTCGGCCACCCAGCCAGTTTTTTACCCAGCGAAGGGTACGCCTGTCTAAGCCACCCACCCATCCAATCTCTAGCACAGCCAGCTTTTCCAAGTAGCAAAGCAGCAGCCAGCATTTGGTTTGCTCAACACCTCCATGGGTCCTTTAGGGGCTTGGATTCACAGCTAACTGGGTTTAACTCCATCCACTGCCACGCTCTGGGCTCGGCCACCCAGCCAGTTTTTTACCCAGCGAAGGGTACGCCTGTCTAAGCCACCCACCCATCCAATCTCTAGCACAGCCAGCTTTTCCAAGTAGCAAAGCAGCAGCCAGCATTTGGTTTGCTCAACACCTCCATGGGTCCTTTAGGGGCTTGGATTCACAGCTCCTCTGCTCCCGCAAAGCCTCCTGCAAGCCTCCCCAGCCTGCCTTAGCCCAAACGCCCGGCTCACTTTCACCATGCAGACTCAGCCCTGCCTGCCTCTTTGCTGCAGATGTGGGGATCAAGTCCCCCTTCGCCCATGCCAGCAGTGCATCCATGGTTGGACATTGCCACCATTGATGCCCCCAGCCCCACAGCAACGATGAGGGTGGCATGGGGACAGGATCTCTGCTGCAACCAGCATCTCTGCAGGGGGATGCAGCCAACGGTGATGCCATCCTCAGCTGGGGTGGGAAACACGTTACCGGCACAATGGGATGGCAAAGGCACCACATCCAGGTGATGTCACCCTGGCTGACCACCACTAGCCCTGGCCAGAAACTAGCTGTGGCGACAGCAGGAAGCCTCATGGAAATAATCTCTTGTGCAGACACAGAAGAAAAGCAGGATCTGGCCATGCCACCCTCGCACTTCATTCCCACCATCCCTTCCTGAGAGCGGGGAGCTCAGTTTCGCAGCATGCCAGGGAAAGCAAACACAGGGAGAAGATATTCAGCAGCACCCACAGCTACCTCATCCTGCAGAGAAACTGGCCAAGGCACCGCAGCACTTCCTGAGCCTCGAAACGATGCTGTACCCAAACGAGCCTTGAAACGCTGCCCTGAACTCCCCAAACCCAGGTCTCAGCCAGGGAGACCCACAATCAAGGGTGCTCCCTTGGAAGGAGCAGGAATTTCAAGGCATGGTGCTTTCCACCACTCCGGCAACACAGGGCTCAGGTCTGTCCCCCAAGGACCAGGGACAGGAGGGCGCAGAGCCTGGCTGTGGGGCTCTTGGCCTGGTTTGAGCTCCCCGAGTGGGCTCACAGGACAGTGAGCCACCAAGGTGCTTTATGAGAGCTCACTCCCCCCCAAAATGAGAACGTCATCTCACAACCTTGCCTGGAGAAATCACACCCGCACAAGGTATTTGCGCGTTATGTGGGACAGTTTAGGACCAGAATAACTTCCTCTCCTGGCTGATCAGTGTGTAAATAAATCAGCCACAGCCAAAAATAACCTCTGGACCTTTTTTGACTCCTTTCTGCACAACAGTTTGGGGGGGGATGCTAGAAAGAGGCCAAGATCTAGTTAGTACAGCTGCCAGGCACTGAATTACAGGGCAGATTAACTGGATTATCGAGGCTGTAAACTTTGTACAAGCCCATCGCTCCTCTCACTGTCTGCAGCCCCTGGCACCATGAATTTCTGCATGGGAAACAGTAGTAGGCACCACCAGCAAGCCTACTGAATTCATGATTAAGAGCTTGAGATCAGGTTTATGACACCTGTGTAATGCCACAGCAAGGCTATAAACACCCTTCCTGATTTTGGAAGGCAGAAAGGCCAGGCTTTGGCAGGAGAGGATCTGTCTGAGGATGCCCTGCACTAACAAGGCTTCCAGAAAGGTGAGCGTTGGGCTGGCAGGATGGCCAAAATGTCCCCCCTTCCCCAGGCTCCGGCCATCCGATGCGCAGCCCAGCTCCTACCTCTGGGCTATCGAATCCCCCAGGGCACGACGTGACTGCCAGCCCCACAGCAGCATTTCTTCTATCCCAGCACATTAGCCACATCGCAAACAATGCTAGCCAGGGAGGTAAAACCCTTCTGTAATTATGGAGAAAATTCATTTCTACCAAGAAAGGGTGGAAACGAGAGCTTTAAATCAATGCGCCTGGTGGATGGGCAGCGATTTTTGGCCGGGATTCCTTCTCCTGCTGTGCCACCCTGCCCTGGTGGCTCCTCTCTCCTCCGTGAGGCTGGATGAAGAGTCCAGGCAGGAAGAATATCCCTGCTGCACATCCCCGCAGCACAGTGCTCGCTATTTAAAGAAATCGGCTGCACGCTGTCAACATCTCACCTCCCCACGGAGGAGCTGGGCCCCCCCCCCGGCGTTTCCTGACCCGCCGGCCCGGGCTCGGCACAGATGAGGCTGGGGTGT
>NW_009258891.1:339107-341011 GCF_000687185.1 Egretta garzetta
AGGGGGGGTGTCCGGACCCGCCGGCACGGGCTCGGCACAGCTGATGCTGGCTGGAAGGCTGCAGGGGAGAAAGGCATCACGAAGCAAAAAACCCTGGGAACTGCCCTCTCCTGGAAATTGGTCGCAACGGACAGGAGGATGGGGGAAATGAGCTCTCATCTGCCACTTGTTTTCTTCTTTTTTTTTTTTTGGATGCAATTAAAGGCAGCCACCCAGCCAGTACCTCCTCGCGCTTGCTAAGACAAGCGTGGCAGAAGGCTGCAGGGGAGAAAGGCATCACGAAGCAAAAAACCCTGGGAACTGCCCTCTCCTGGAAATTGGTCGCAACGGACAGGAGGATGGGGGAAATGAGCTCTCATCTGCCACTTGTTTTCTTCTTTTTTTTTTTTTGGATGCAATTAAAGGCAGCCACCCAGCCAGTACCTCCTCGCGCTTGCTAAGACAAGCGTGGCAGAAACTGAAAACCGGGAGCTGGGGAAAAAAAAAAATTCTGCATTTCAAATAAATTCTAGCCTTGTCAGTCCTGCAGGATTACAGCACTGGAAACAGCGACCCATGAGCTGATTTAAAACACCAGGGTGGAGACTCAGGAAAGGAAAGGCAATGTGGAGGACATGGGGTCAGTCCCCTCCTGGCCAGTGAGTTTTGGCCCCGTCTTTTGGAGAAGGTTTGGCACCCAGCTCCAAGATCCTTCCACCTCCCCGCTGTGGGATGGAAATCGCTGCACTGCCAGCGCTGCACAGGGGCAGGCAGGGCTGCTCCCTGCACGGCTTTGCACAAAAATGAGAGACAGGGATGAACACGCTTCACTCCTTAGGGCATCTTCACCATGCAAATTAAATGGAGGGCTTTACAGCGTCCCCACAAGGATTTTAACCTGCTTGACCACAGCACAAACAGAAGTAAAATCCCATTATATCAGCGCAACTTTTTTTAGCAAAGAGCCTTGAATCATTTTTCGCTACTTCTGCTCCAGATGGGCCCAAATGCAGACCTGCTCCCCACCACTGCAGTTGTTTCATGTGATATTTTCCCTTTCTCCCTCCCAAATGCCAACTTGTGTGAGCACACCCACACGTGCACCCACCTCCAAGCCTTTTGGCATCATTTGCTCTTAGAGGAGCCCTAGAAGTGCTGAAAACTCCCAACCACGTCCCTCAGGAGCCTGGCCAGGGCTTGGACCCACCTGTGGAACCCACACCAGAGCCCTCACCCTCAGTCGGGAGCGTTGCCCTCACGCTTGGCGCTTGGCATTTCACAGAAAACATCTGTAAAGTGGGGGAGTGTTACCGCATTTAACAGCTCTCTGGAAGAAAGCCGGGCAATGGATCCAACATCCTTCCCCTCCAGTTAATAGCCCGGAGACATCCCAGCTCACTTTTGGAAGCCATCTGGGAAACCTCAGACTCACCAAAGCATTCTTTAGGAGGAAATTAATTGTAAAATAAGGTTTCAAGGTTTCCTAAAGAGTTTAGGATCTTTCTGCTCTGCTGGAAAATACGAAATGGCACTGCCCGGGCAGTGGACGCTCACTCATGCCAAAGTTGCTCCCTGTCCCCAGAGAGTGGAGACCTCCAGACACATTTCCAGTTTGGGTTCAGCACCCTCTGAGGCTCCAGGGCTGCCTCCCCCAGCTTCAGTGCAAACTCCCACCTCCAACAGAGTGTCAGGCTGTTTCCCAGCACTGACTCACGGCCACCATCTCCCCACCCAGCACACCATGACCCCATCATCCGCCCAGCTCACACTCATTCAGCCCCCTCCTCCTCGCTCCACCGTCCTCATCCCTGTCCCTGTTCCCCTCCACCCCAGTGGGAGCTGCCCAAAAGGGCAAGGCTTGCAAAAAGGGCCCTCAAAAGATATGGACAAGGAGGTTTTCAGGGTGCTCCCTGCACCTTCCGAGA
>NW_009258891.1:341041-342989 GCF_000687185.1 Egretta garzetta
CAGGTTCAGCACCCCAGCATCTGCACTTCAACTGCTGGGGAGCGCTGAGGCACAACTGGGCCAAGGCACCGGCACAGAGCCAGACCCGCTCGCCCTTGCCACAGAGCCAGAAAGATGCACAGAGACAGACAAGTCGTCTAATCCCACATCTGCCAAGCCACAGCTGAGCTGGCCACCTCATAAAACCAGATCCATCCATCAGTCCCACCACTGGTGTCTCAGGACAGTTTGAGGGCTCCCCGCTACCATCCAGCCGGTGCAATGGGTCCTGGACAACCTCTGGTCTGTCTCCTGGAAAAAAGATGCAAGGAGGAGGAAGCGCTGAAGCTGGGAAGTCATCCATGCACCTGAGCACCTCTGGCTGCTGGGGGACAGCACCAGCGACCTGTGCTGGCAGCTCCCTCCAAATCTCCAGGGAAGTCCCCAGAGATCAGTCCCGCTTCCCAACCAGCATCGTCCTGAGATGCAGGGAGCAGCACATTGTGGTGTCCCCAGGAGCACAGATACCTGAGACTCCCAAACCATCAGAGCTATGAAGACACCAACTTTTCCATCTCCTCTAAAGTCCAGGCAGCACCGCATGAACCACAGAGGCACCCTCATCCAGGTACCAAACTCCAGCTCACACCGTGCCTCTGCACCAGCCCACAAAGTGGCACGGTGGTGGCAAACCCACCAGGAGAATCTCAGTCCAGCATATGAGCAGATGGTGGCAAATGAGCTTAAATGAATACTTTGCCAACCCTGACTCGGCCAAACCCAGGGCGTCCCCAGAAGGTTTTGCACAGCTTTAACAGAACCCAGCTTCCTAAGCCAATTGCTGTTATAATGATGCAATTTAGGGGATAAACAAGCCCTTAAAGGCTGGTGTTATTCAGGAGAAAATCATGGTGTCTGGAGGCAGCTTGCCATGGCTGTGTCGAGACGGCACCAGCCAACAGCGGATGGGAACCAGTGTGAGCACAGCTGGAGCTAGCCAAGCTGCCCGGCTGCTCACTGGGCTGGTCCAGCCCCGAGCGCACTGGGCATCCACCCGGTGCCAACATCCAGGCTGGACCAGCTTGGTGAGCATCTGCCCAGTTCTGACCTGTACCAGCTTGGTGGGCATTTACCTGGTGCTGAGCTCCAGGCTGAACCAGCCCCACGAGCATCTGTCTAGCGAGCATCCCCATGAGCCGGTCCAGCCCGGAGCTCAGTGCCAGGCAGACGCTCACTGGGGCCGATCCAGCCCTGAGCTTGGCGCTGGGTGGATGCTCGCAGGGCGGATGCTCACGGGCTAGAGACAGTACTGAGGGAGGCGGGAGGAATACGGCGCTGGGAAATGAGAAGAGCAGAAGGCGGCCAGGGTAGGACCAGTCTTATCAGGATGCCCGCCCTCCCCCTCGCGTAAGGTGGAAACATGGTGTGGGTGGTGCAAAGGGACAGCTTGGGACCATTTTTGGGGCTGTCAGGGGCAGAGAACAGCTGAAAATGGAGGAGGCCCCCTCCCCACTCCTGTGTTACAGGAGTCACTGGCCCCCCACCATGCAGCCTCCGGGGGTGTGGATGTGCCCACCCCTTCACCCCTCTTGCCTGCACACCCAGCGGGGATGGGGCAGCCCCCCCGGTCCGGGGCCAGTGGGGGTGGGGGCGCAGAGCAACCCCTTGGCTCTGATACCCAACCTGGGGGTAATGCCGGGGGACACCAAGTCCCCCCCCCCGACCCAGCCCGGGGGGGAGGATGCCATCCCCCCAGCCCAGACTCAGCCCAAGGGGAACGGGGGAGCTCAGCACATCCCCCGGCTCAGACACCCCCTCCAAGGGATAACGGGCTGAGAGACAAAGCACCCCCGGACTGAGGTACCCCCTCCCGGGGGGCAGAGCATCCCCGCGGGGCACGGCAGGGCAGAGCATCCCCAGCCCAGCCCCACCCGGGGGGCAACGAGGAGCAAAGCCCCCCCCCCGGCCC
>NW_009258891.1:343523-345350 GCF_000687185.1 Egretta garzetta
AATTCCTTCCCTTGGGGCTGTCAGGGGCTGGAAGGGGCTGCCCAGGGAAGGGGTCGCCCAGGGAAGGGGTCGAGTCCCCAGCCCGGGGGGGATTTAACAGCCAGGCAGGCAGGGTTTAGGGGTGAACAGGTATGGTTGGAGTCGATGATCTTCAAGGTCTTCTCCAAGCACATGATTCTGTGATTCCATGACTCCCCCAGGAGCCTCACCGACCCCCAGAGGCAGGGGGGCAGGAGCAGACTGGGGCTGTGGGGCAGCCAGGCCCTGGGTGCCCCTCGCACCCCGTGCTGTGCAGGGAGCAAAGATGGGGCCAGGCGGTGAGCCCCATGCCCTGCCACATCCCCCCCCTTGCCCTGCCGAGGCCTGGCCATCAGCTGTGGGGGAACGGGGTGCGTTGCCCCTCCCAGTTTTGGCAAAACCCATCACTCTCAGCAACCTCCCTGGGGACAGTCTGTGGCACCCTAAAATGGGACTGAGACAGGGGCCGTCCATGAACTGTAGCAGGAGCAGGCGAAGGGCTAATCCGCCCCTGCACCCTGCTCAGCACAGGGAGGTGTCGGTAGCAGATAAGCAATTAATTTGGGGCCCCTGAAACCCCAAGATGCTGCTCCTACCCTCGCACAGCCTTCAGCATCACTCACCCAGGCCCTCACTGCGGAGCCCTTCTTAGCGACGCAGCAGGGGACCAGCGTCATCAGAGAGCAGCACCGGTTCCTTCACCTCACCAGACTTCATCAGGGACGTCGAGCTCGTTCCTCAGTATTTCTGCTGGAGGACTTTGGGGAGGTCTTGGATAAATGCCACCAACCCGCTGGAGGAGCGAGCGTGCTGGATTCCAACACCAGCCGGACTTGCAAACAACCACCGCCACATTGCTTTTGTCCTATCCTGGTAAAATCTCACTTGTTTTGCATGTGCCAGAGTTTTCCAAGCAGAGGCAACCCCTAGTTCTTAAAAATAATACCGTGATACTGTTCTCAAATAGCGGTGATGAATAGCGTTGTGCAAGGAAAACATTTTCAAGGACCAAAGGGGTGGGTAAAGCGCCAGGATCTGCTGAGGAATGGCCTTTCCTGTCTGGACAATCAAAACTTTTCTCAGTCGTCAGATATGTTCTTTGCTGACAAAAAGTTCTTAACATATTTTAAGGAACCCTGAGAGAGAGAAATACAGTCAGGAACATAAGTTATATACAACGTTCGCTCCTGGCCGTGCCTGGAAAGCAGAAGACATGTGGGTTTCTCTGTACCCTGTGCGTTACCCAGCTCCGGCGAGGCGTGAGAGCTGAAGCCATGGCTTTGAAAGCGTTTTGCTGCGGCCCCGGCCTCCCGAGAACCAAATCATCTCCTGGGGTCTTGTAGTAAAGGAGCACGGGCGGGAAATGCAGGAGGCTGGGGGCTGTTCAGTGCCTGTCGAGGGAGGTAGAACGGGTCAGGGCTTGTCCCCTTCTGCCGTTGTGTAAATCCCAAAGGAGGGGAGCAGGGCCCCACCAACCTCCCAGTTTGGACACCCCCAGGACTGGCCAGGAATCCCAACCAGCATCTGCTCTTGGTGCTGCCCAAATCCTTGTTTCAGCACGGCACATGCACTCAGAGGGACCCAGGCCCCAAAATCGCTGTCGTACTCTGGGCTGCCGCTCCCATTTTCCCTTTGCGGATCCTCTTTGAGCGATTCCTCCCCTGGGGGGTGGCATCACTTCATCCACAAGCACTGAGCACCCAGCGTAGCCCTAGAAGAAATCTTAAGTACAGTTGACAGCCAGTGACCACCCATCACCCCACCTGCAGGCGCGGGGTCGCCCACCATGAGGGTGCAGGGTGGGCACTG
>NW_009258891.1:345569-346072 GCF_000687185.1 Egretta garzetta
CCCGGCGCCCCAGGGTGCTCGCAGACACCCAGGGCTGCGGCATGGCCGGAGCTGGGGGCTCGAGGGGCGGCGGGGGGAGCAGGAGGGAGATCATGCACGCATTGGCACTGGGGGGGCTGTGGGTGCAAGGGAGTTGTTATTGAGAGGGGCAATTGCCTCACAGCCCCTCGTTACTGGGAGGACTTGGGGGGCACAATGACCTCAGCGGCCCTTGTTACTGGGAGGTCTGGGAAGGGCAATTATCTCAGAGGTTCTCCCTACTGGGAGGACTGGGGAGGGGGATGGGAATTGCCTCAGAGGCCCCGATTAGTGGGAGGACTGGGGAGCAAGTACCTCAGAGGTCCCTGTTACTGGGAGGGGGGGATATCCCCTCAAGTGCCCTTGTTACTGGGGAGGAAATCCCCCCCAAAGGCTCTCGTTACTGGGAAGACTGGGGAGGGCAATTGTCTCAGAGGCCATTTGGGGGGCGGGGAATTACCTCAGAGACCCTCGTTACTGGGAGG
>NW_009258891.1:346742-356252 GCF_000687185.1 Egretta garzetta
GAGAACAGGGCAGGGGGCTGGGTCCCTTGGGCCTGGGAGCCTGGGGGGCTGGGGCAGAGCTCTGCTGGGGGCTCCTGGCCCGCACCGCTCTGCTGGGGCTCCTTTTCCTGTGTGCGCACCTCCTGCTCAAGCCTCTCTTCCTATGGGGAGTGTCCCCTTGAGAGGGACCGTGGCTCTTAGGCCTTCTATCCCCTCCCTGGTAATCCATAATCCTGCTGACGCCCTGTCTCCCAACTCTCGTGCAGTGACGGTGGCAGATTATGCTAACTCAGACCCAGCTGTCGTGAAATCTGGACGGGTGAAAAAAGCTGTGGCCAATGCAGATCAGTGAGTCTACAGTGGGGTGCCTGCTGTCCCCAGGCTACCTCTCCCTTTTGCTGGTCTCTGCGTGATATGGGAAACTCCCCCCTCCATGGCCTAAGAAAATTTATCTCATTTGGTGCCTGGAAAAGAGTCTGTGTTCCTCTGCAGAATCAGGTTTTTAGGATCTTGGGAGGTTTTGCTGATAGCCTGTTGGAAGCCCAGTAAGAATTGCTGAGTCTTTGTTAGTGCCAGAGATGGAAACCCTTTTCCCATTAACTATTGGGTGTTATCTCCTGCTTGAAGCAGAAAATAACATGATAGGAGCCTTTATTACTTTACTACCTCACATAAAACTATAGACAACTTTATTAGAAGGTAAAATTCTTTGCAATGGAAATAAGCTTATGACAGTTCTGGCAAATGTGGTCCCCCTCCCTGTGCTGCAAGCAGGTCTTCTGAGGGTGTTGCTGTGTCCTTGGTGAACTGTATAAACAAGCAGTTTCCTGGAAAGGTGCTGCAATATTTTGTTATCTACTTCCTCCTTGGTTCGTAGCTGCTGGGAGTGTTCTGAACTAACACACCCTGCTTGCTTGAGAAATGTTAATTTTTAGGCCTCGACTCTTCAGTGTAGCTGGTCACACATGTTGGAGGTGAATGTTATTACATTGACAGCGACGACTGAACCCTTCACATAGGAAAACGCTCGTTATGTTGCTGAAATCTTAGGTGTTTAGAGAAAATATGCTCTGTGCATGCATGCCTGTTGCGGGGAAGCTGTGCGGGGCAGTGATGCTGGTGAATGTCCTTTCTAGCTGCTACTTCTCGAGCTTTTAGGATCAAGGCACCTCCTTTTGTTGCCTCCTTTGTAATAGGCTGGGGGCTTCCTTCTTCTGATTCCCTCTCCTGTCCACCTTCTATATTCTCTCTCTTTGAGGCAGTGCCTCAAAATCCTGCGCTTCAGCATCATCCCTGGCAAACTCTGTCGTCTTTTCTTTCTCCCTGCATCACCCTGAGTCCTTGCATCCAGCATCACCTGCTTTGTCCAGCTTAACCCCTCTCCTAAAATCCTGCTCTGTTTCTCCTCCCCTCCATGCTATGCAGATGACTTCCAGGTCACAGCAGCCCACCCTTTTCTCAGGTCTTTGCAGTGCAGAGTCACTGGGGCTTTCCCCTCCTTGTTCGGGGATCCTCGGGATCTCTCCTCCCCAGCCCCAGGGAGCCTTATCTGGTGCAGTCCTGACGCATGCTACAGCCTTATCTGCTGCAGCACGGGGGACAGCTAGGAGGAGACAGCAGCCTCTGCCCAGGGAGCTTTAGCCTTTTGCCTTGCTCACCTCCTGTCTCTTGGCTCCAAGTAAACATCGCACTGCGTGTGACTGTCAGCAATCGGGGAGCTTCACGGGGAGGGGAACAGAAGCCAGGTGGAATTTTCCTGAGCTTTTTTCTTCCCCATCCTAACCCCCAGGGATGAGGTGGGGATTGCTGCTGTGAGATGAGGAAAGGGTGCCTCTGCAAGATTGCAATGCAGTGTGACTCAGTCGACTCAGATGTTGAGCTTTCCTTTGCAGAGTGTGATGGTTTCTTTTTCTAAACCCCTCTCTGAGTCTCGTCAGTTGTCGTCCTCTCTCACTTGCCTGTATTCGATGTCATAACTTACTGCATTCGTGTTGCCATCTATTTCTCTTTCTTTTTGCCTATAAAAGGTCATGTAGAGAGGGCAGCGCAATTTGACAGTGAGAGATACTGCTGTCATGAGGGCATACAGTTTACAGAGTAAACTGCAAAGCGAGGAAGGACTGGTTTAGCAAAGCACTGAACGTATGTCTAGTCAGTGGGTACAGCTGAGCTTTGTCTTAAGACTGGCTTTCCATCTGCTTCCTTAGCATTTCAAAACCTTGTTCTGTGGTTAGAAGAGAGTACATCTCTCACCTGAATTTATTTATGATCAGTTCCTGATTTTTTATTTTTATTTTTCCTGCTGCTCTGTCCATTTAATTCAGATAGCACATCTTGCTCTCCAGCAACTCTGGTGACTGTAACTGATGCATAAAACTTTCCTGGGCTTCATTTTGTGCTAGGTTAGAAAAGCTCAAGCAGTGCAAGCCTCTGACATGGTCAGGTGCCTGTTGGTAGAAGTCCTTTCCTTCACCCAGCACATTACATTGAAATTCAGTTTTCCTGAATGAACTTTACAGACGATTTGCAAAGCGTCTGTAATGCCGTTACAACGCTGGTCTCTATGACAGTGCCTTACGCAGCTGTAGCGTAGGATTGCACCTTTCTTTTTTAAGACTGTCATTACTGTCTCACATGTGGATTTTTCTGTCTGAACGAGCCCTCAGTTTACAGATCAAGTTTTAAAAATAATATTTTTTAAGAGGGATGTGTCTAAACATCTCCCCAGAGGCAGAAAAAGACCCAAATAAAAACAAAAAAAACAAACCCAAAAACCGACTTGACTTGCTGTTTTACTCCTTAGGCCTGAGGCTTCCCCTTCACTAAATTCTAGGATAAGTGGAGCTCCCATATGCTTGGCACTGAGTTATATCGCTGACAGATCATGTGTCATCAGCCACAGGATCTCCTTATCTGCTCGGAAGGGAGTGTATCTTTGCGTTCATAGAACAATTACAGAGTAGGTGCTGGTGGTCATGCAAGGAAGCTCTGGTATGCAGGGGAACCAGTTAGCACTGTAGAAAAAGAGCCTGTTGTTTTATTCGGAATTGTAAACAGCTTCAGCTAAACCAACGGGATCATCTGCATAATGTGCTGGTAATCACCCTCATTGTTCATTCTTTAAAACAAGAAGCTGAATAATTACATTTCCAATTTACTCGCCTGCGCTAATCTTTCTCTGACAAGGTAATCCTCGGGCCCAGGATTTACTTGCTTGTGTCACTCACCGGAAAGCTTTAATGCAGTTAGCATTCTCGGCAGCTGCTGTGGCAGTGATTCCACTGAAGTATCTCCTGAACTTGGGTCGCCTTTTTCTCTCTGCTGATATACTTACTGTGTTGCCTGTCATTCTAGTAAAATCCCTCTGTGGTTTGGAAGCTTCTTGTGTTCCTGGTGAGGAAGTTCTCTCTGTGTCGGGAGAGTCTTGTGACAGCAGCGATGAAATGGATACAAAGGAAAGCATCAATGGACGAACTGCATCTAGAAAAAAGAAGAGCAAAAGGCACAAAGGTACGGTCACCAGCCTCACCTGGGGGGCTCTGTGTGGGCTGCTTCTGCATCTTCTGCATGTGTGATGTTAGGGCTTGCTATTTACAGGCCAGTCATGAGGCTCTTTGGGGTGTTCTATAACTTCTGTGTACACAAAGAAATGCCAAGGGTTCACTTACTTCTAAATCTGCTGGGTCTCTGTCAGAGGTGTTGCCTTTTCACAAAGGCAGAGCCTTGGGCATGAAATCAAAGCCTGGGAGCTCATTGCTTTCAGTAAACTTATCTCAATCTTGGGCAACGAATGCTGCTCTTGGAAGGAGTTGTGAAACTTTGCCACTGAACATGTTACTTCATTAAACACACGTTGGTCAGAGCAGGGTTTGTTTTGGGGAAAAAGCCAGTGCTGCTGTTCACGATACATTTGTTGGCAAATACAAATTCTATTTTGGGACGTGTCCGAGGCTGTGGTTTGTTACAAATGAGTTTAGAGGGCTCCTTTTTCCAGCAAGCAAGTGAATTTGGCCCTGGTGGCATTATAGTAAGTTAATTCCAAGGAGATGTATCCTTCAGCATTTACACTTTGTGCAGCTCTATAGAAAGCAATTTGCAATGCAGCGTAAGCAACAAACTGTTCTGCTGCCTGTGGAATCCTGCAGGAGTTTCTAATAACAGGTTGTGAAACAAATTTTAACTTGGTTTCTTAAATTTAAGAAAAGCTTAACTTTATTAATACTGATACTAATTTGTGTAACACATGAACCTCCACCATGGACTGTGGATTCATGCTGCTCCTCTGGGATAGGAGTTTAATCTCTTTTATTAATACTTCCTTGGGAATTCTGGGAAGATAAGAATATCCAAGTGGCTGGAGTTATGGGAGTTACAAGTCTGGAAAGACAATCATCTGTTCTACCACAACTTTGTCTTATTTCTGCTAAGTGTTTAGGGAAGAAAAAGTGGTAACAGACCAATGATGCTTCTGGCTGCAGTCTGCAGTTTGGCAGTTGTGTAGTTTGGTGGCTTCTTGAGTCAGAGCTGAAACAGCAGAGTGAATGTTGCAGCCAGTTGTGGGGGTGCCTGCCATAATCTGTAGGAAAAAGTAGGGAAGTGATCACAGCCAGAGCTTTCCTTGGCAATGAACATAGCAGTTACCACATGAGGATAAAGTACTGCCCTTTGTTATTAACCTGCTGTCTCAGGATTAGATCTGGCACCCTCAGAGTTCTTAAACACCTCCTTTATGCCGCTTGCTCACAAACCTCACAGCAGTTTTTTCTGTATGTTTTCTTTCTCTTTTCTTTAGTGTCCCTAATGCTCGGTGTTGTTTAGCTGGTTATGTTCTTAAAAAGTACTTTTTCTCCAAAAGTTGGAGCAATGCTTCTGGAAAACCGTGTGATATTAACTTAAAAACACTACAGGAATGAAAGGAGTTTCTGAACCTTGAGTTCTGGCTGAGCAGTTCTGACACCTCTGAAGAGGAAGAGCAGGCCATTCGGTTCATCTGAATTGGGTTAAAAGTTTCCCATCCAAGAAGCTTTAATGAAATTACGGATTTAAGAAAAGCAGCTGATTAGCCAGTTGCAGAAGAGAGTTGCTTGCCCTCCCTAGCAGAGCTCCTGCAAAAATATTGTGACCATTTGAACAAAGAATTGACAAGCTCGGCAATGTCTTAATGTTCAAGGGACTTGTAGTGTACAGCATTTTTTGATGACCTGTTAAATGAGCAGTTTTGATTAAAAATGCATGAGCTTGGCCCTCCTTTACATAAAATTGCCTGTGTATTTGCCATCTGATTTTTATTTTTTCACGTAAGTGTTATTTTTTAGCTGTGAAAGGGTCAAGCATTGAAAAAGGGCCCAGAAAGGCTGTGGGGCTTCCATCCTCAGTTACAGCCGGAACTCGATTGGACAAGATCCTGAACAAAATGATCTGATTCAACCTGCTTTGAGCTGGGTGTTTGGACTAGAGACCTCCAGAGAACCCTTTCAGCCTGAGTTATTGTCTGAATCTGCCGCTTTGCATACCTGTGCAGCAGGGATAAATGATGGCATATATCCATCAAAGGGCAAGTGTAATGGTTGCGTGGACAGGCAAGTGGATGCTGATGAAAACCGGTAGCAGTGATAACGAAGTTGTACTAACTTGGGCTTGTTTGGCTGACTGTGCGTATGTACATATTTCAGCTGCTTTAGTAAAGTGCATGCCTCTAGAGTTGACCTGATAAAGAAAAAAAACCCTACACTAACGTACCTTCATTGCGTTTAGAAAATCCTGATGGGGGTGGAGGAGAAGAATACCCCATTGATATCTGGCTGTTGTTGGCTTCCTACATTCGCCCCGAAGATATCGTCCGGTTTTCTTTGATTTGCAAGAAAGCCTGGACTGTTACTTGCACTGCCGCCTTTTGGACCAGGCTCTACAGAAGGTAAGACTCCAGAGAATTTTTAAACTATTTGTAGGAGGCTTCAGCAGTGACCAGCTCTCTGCAGAGCTGTAAATAAGGAAAAAATTCCCTATAGGCTGGGGTCCTATAATGTTTGCATATTGAGGTGGTGATGCGGGCCTCATTTGGCAGAGGGTTGTGGTATATTGCATCTGCTTTGAATCTGGAAATGGATCTGTGTGGGCATATTCCTGTATGCTCTGTATAAAATCTCAAAGCATTGTGTGCTTTTCTGCACGCAGCCTTCATGCTCCTGTTCATGGCAGTGTGCTTTGTGTGTAAAGCGCTCAAAGTGCTTACGGCGAGATCAGCACCCTCACCTTACTGAAAGACAGGCAAACATCACTGATGGGAAGCTTGCCTTGTCTCCAGCTTTGATCATGGCCACCTTCCTGTAATTAGGGTGGCCTGAGAGAAACTGAGGCATTTTGGAGCTGTCTCTGGCAGAATTAAGTTATAGATAAAGTGAGAGAAGAAGAGCAAAGAGGTGGTCAAAACTTGAAACAAATCCTTCTGTGCTGGTGCGTGCCACTAGGACTTCCCTTCAGGACAGAATATTTTCTTTACATTTCTGTACCTATTGCCCAGGAGGCGCAAGCAGAAGGACTGCAGAGCAAATAACAGCTGTGGTCATCCTCGCCCTTGTTTTTTAGTGTGGAGTTCCTTAGCCAAGGCTCCTTGGGCATCTGATCAAAGAACAACCCTCGAGCGCAGGCGATCAGGCTGCTCAGGCAGTTGTCTGCAAGCATGCAGTCAAGCTCTGCTGAAGTGAGTCCTTAGGAATCTGCAGGCCTTGGTGCATTCTGCAGCTAAAACACCGTCTGGTCTCTCTGGGCAAACTGCAAGGAATTATTGGGGAATTGTAGCTTGATACGCTTATGTGTATGCTGGAAACCTGTCTGATGTGGGTAAAGTCTTTGCGACTGTCATGTGATTTCATGTAGAGCAGTACAACGCCCTGGAAGCACTCAGAGTTGACAAGAGGTCCTCTGATCAGTCAGATGTTCAGTTTTCTCTCAACACTGATAGCTCTCTCCTGCACGTCTCTGGCATTCTGACCCTTCAGCATGTGTTGGGTTTGTCATTGGCTTTTCAGGCACTACAGTCTGGATGCGTACCTGCCTCTCCGCTTGCGGCCAGAGTCCATGGAGAAGCTGCACTGTCTCCGTGCGTGTGTCATCCGGTCGCTGTACCACATGTACGAGCCTTTCGCGTCTCGAGTCTCCAGGAATCCAGCTATTCCAGACAGTACTCCCAGCACTTTAAAAAATTCCAGAGTAAGTGGAATCACTAAGGAAGTTGGATATGTCTGAGATGTTGCTTTTTCTGGTTTTTTGTTCTCTTTCTACATGAAAAGTAGATGATGTTTAGAAGGTCACCAGTGAAGCTTGGGTGTAGGATGATTGCTAACTCTGAATAGTGATTTTTAAAAGTATGCTGGTTATTTGTATCTGTATAGTTGCTACTGCCGAGGGTTCTAGTTACTCCTCTGGGTAACTTCTGCCTAAGTCCTACCACAACATCTTTGTAATCAGCAAAAAGGCACTTGCTTCACTGAATGTCAGTACTCCTAGGGATATTTGCAGCTCTCCCCTCCTCTGCTGCACATTTGTTGCTGAAAGGAGCTTGCAGTAGGATCAGCTTTTATATCTTCTGCTTTCTTCTGACACGGTCTGCCAGAACACATCTTTTCTCCAAAGCAGGCATCTGGAGAGATCGGAAGTGACACTGGTAGCCTCTGAAAGGGAATCATTTCCTACCACGTTCCTGTAGGTCATCCATCGTCTTTGGTGTCTGGTCGAGGGAGGGTAGTGAGGTTGTGAGCATGGCAAATGTGCAGAGCAAATGTCTGCTTTGGGACTGGGGCTGCAGTTGTGTTGGGCTGTAAAGGGTTTGTCTCTGGTGTGGGCAGGCAATTCTCTTTGCTATCCCAGCTTGGAGCACTTGCATATCCATTCCTCTTTAATTGCTGTTGACCATTAACTCTGAAATGCCTCTGTGTCTCTTGTTTGGGTTTAACTTGCAACTGGCTGATACTCTGTGAGCAGCTTAAGCAGCAATGCGAATTCTCCACCCTCCAAATCCTAAGTCAAAAACCTGTTGAATGAGGTTTTTGGAGCCAAACTGAAGTGGTTTTGGTTCAAGAGTTGTACTTTCTTTTCCATGCAAAATAGAGCAACCTCATCTGTATGTGACATCCCTCCTTTTTTCCTTCCTCTCTCTGGGTGGATACTGCAAAAAAAATGCCATACTGCTTAGGGAGCATCCAGCAGTAATACAAGTAGGTGGTGCTGCAGAGCAGGAGAAAAGCACGCAGTTCTGTGTGTAGTCTTATCTCCACCTCCAGAGCTCTTCGGTCTCTTTCCCAGTCCCCAGTTTGGGTGTCGTCTTTCGTTAAAAAATAAAAAGCAAAACTTTTCTAGGAAATTCCCACTTAAGCATAGTCCTTCTGAGTCTGACTTCCTGCCACTGCTTGGATCGGGTAGCACGGCTGTAAGAGCTAGAAACCCTGAGATGATGCTGGCAGGGTCGGCATTTTGGAAGCATTCATGTTGACATCATAACGGCTTTGGTGCCCACTGCTAGTGCTTCTACTCTACTAACGGTTTGAGGAAGATTCTTGAAGTGCAGTCTTCTATTATTCAGCTTTTAAAAAAAGGAAATTAAATGGTGACGAGGCTTTGTTAGAACGGTAGAGGTTTGACCTAACCCCTTGGAGCATAAAAGAGCCATCCTGAGTCTGGTCTTGCTGTACTACTGCATTGCAAGACTCTGAGCTCCACCTGTGTTACTGTGCACAGAAATGCCTCCGCACAGTGGGTATGGAGGAGGATCTGACGTTGCCTCCCCATGTTCTTGCTTTCATGGGCTTTGGTTATACCTTTACGGGTCATTGAAACTAATGGCAAGTGCCTACATAAACTGCATGTGGCAAGAGGAGACCCCAGACCCGGGTGTTATCAAGTTATGGTGTCAGCAGAAGTGTTTGCCCTTTAAAGACACCCCCATTATTTTTGGTGGAGCGGCAGGCCGTACGGCGCGTCTGAAGGGCAGGACGGCTGACCCGTGGACAACATCCTCTGCCCCTTAGGAGGTACTGACCATTTTGTGCTTCGCTACTTGCCATGACCAAACAAGTTGCTAGACCAGGCTGTCTCTGCAGGTGAACTACAAATGCTACTGATGGTGGAGTTAAACTCAGCAGCATCTGCTGCTCACCCTGAGTTAAAAAAGATCTGGAGAACATTTTTGTCGGAAAAAACTGAGGGCCACCTCCTCCCAGGTGGGGGTTATTTGACTCATGTTTCTGAGCTTGGCTCCACATAGCTTTGTTGTTCACCTCATGAGGATTGTCGAGATAAAGGTCCTTAAAGGACTCTTGTCTATGGACATGACTCAGAGTTGAAGTAAAGGGTCTCGTATCACCTGTAGTCCCTAATTATGGAGCCCCTGTGGTGGAGGCTGGCTCTGGTTTTGTTTCATTTGGGGTCATGCTATCCTGGAATGAAATTAAATGTGTGCTTCGCCCTGCAACCCAGTCAGGCCTTCTCTTGGCGTGGGAGAGACTGTGTATGGGTCATGGGGAGTTGTCTTTGCTT
>NW_009258891.1:356284-364848 GCF_000687185.1 Egretta garzetta
TAAGACCAGCTGGGGTGGGCTGGCATCTGTAGTGTGGAAATACTTTCAGTGATGGCTGGGCTGACTTGCCAGGTTCTTGTCTCGGCTGTTGAAGGCTAGTTGCTTCTACTCACTGGTAGGCAGGGAATTTCCCTCCT
The DNA here is from genome assembly GCF_000687185.1 of Egretta garzetta. Classification (NCBI taxonomy): domain Eukaryota; kingdom Metazoa; phylum Chordata; class Aves; order Pelecaniformes; family Ardeidae; genus Egretta; species Egretta garzetta. The sequence goes on from NW_009258891.1 coordinate 356,422, forward strand.
ACCCAGTTTATAATACAGGAGTTCTGCTGAGACTCCGGCTCTAGAAGAAGTGCTGCATGCTGGGATGGATCCTGTGGACCACACAGTGATAACTGGATTAAATTGGAGTATTCCTGGTGTATGTCTGCATGGGAAGGCAGTGCTGGTTGCCTCTGATGTCGTTTGAAGCCCTTTTCTCATTTTCTTTTAAAAAGGCGCAGTAGGTTGATCAGACTGTGCTATCCTGGTGGTGTTTTTATACTCTGAAGTGCGACAGTCAGTGCGTGATGATGTCAAGACCTTCTTTTGACACCACAGTGGCTTAGGAACTTTCTCATCTGTCACCTCGTAGCTCGTATATTGGTCTTTGCGTTTCCCTCTGGATTCTCTCCTCCTTGATCCGTATTCTGTTTCCAGTTCCTCGCTTTAGTATTGTTTAGTCTAAACTTTAGTCCCAGTTTACTGGGAGCTCTTGGTGGGTGGGGCAGACAGGTGAATCTGTACCACTCACCTCTGCCTTATGAAAGGGCCAAATTGCGCAACAGGATTTTTCTGTTTAGCACAGCAGTGGCTATGCGTTGTATCATCCAGTTGCATGATGAGTTGGCCAACTTGAAACCGGGAAACCTAAAAGTGCCGAGTGTGTTCTTTGAACATAATTCATTTGAACATAATTAATTTGAATAAATGGCTCCTAACTGCTTCTATTTAATTGTGTTTGTAATTGGAAGCTTTTATGCTCTGCTAAAACTTACTTAAAGTGGTGCCTCTAAGGGTTTCATAATTCTGTGTTTTTCTTTTCTTCCCCACCCCAAAAAAAACCCCCCAGTGTCTGCTTTTCTGGTGCAAAAAGATTGAAGGGAACAGACAAGAAGCAATGTGGGAATTCAACTTCAAGTTCAAAAAGCAGGTATGAAAGAAGAACCAGAATGGCTGTGACTTTTTTTTTTTTTTTTTTTTTTTTTTTTTGAAGCAGTAAGGATTTTTCTGGGTGGTAGAAAGGAAGGTGGAAACTTTTTATGTGTCCATACAACAAATGGAAACTCTGACTCCTGTGACAAACTAAAGCACATTCTGAAACTACACTCAGTTTTCTGTCTGTATTACCAAGACATTTAGAATCCTATGTTTTTATTTCCTCATCTGGTATCCTTTCTCCACTGTAAGATGGGGATCATGTGTTACCCCAAATAATCTAATCTTTAGGTCATCACTACTGATTATTACCAAAACCCAGACTATTTTACTCTAGTGATCAAAATGTGACTCTTCTTGTTTTACCATTGGAAAGATTTCCCAGAGAAGTGAAGAAAGCCAACACTGCCAAGGGGAACCTGCAGTAATGGGTCTCAGGAGAAGCAAGTAGTTTTAGGCAACCTTGGGAATTTTGCAGCTTTCCCCTCTAAAGAAATGGTCCTGCAAATTGCTTGTCCTGAGTGATGGCTTTTTGTTGTTTATCTAATGCTCTGCCCAAACGCGTGGGACTGCGGTGAGAACCTGCCAGTCAGCTCCGGTGAGAAGCCGCCAAACTCTCATCATAGGTGCCTGCTTAGCTAAATAAGTCTCTCTTTCTTTCAAGTCTCCCAGATTTAAGAGCAAGTGTTGCAAAGGTCTTCAGCCACCCATTCAGTATGAAGAAGTCCATACAAATCCGGATCAGGATTGCTGTCTACTGCAGATCACCACCTTTAACTTCATATTCGTGCCAATAGTCATGGGTATGACGTTTACCCTGGTAAGTGCTTGAGAAATCTGCTGGGCAAACTTTGCACGTTCAGTTTCTGTAAGGAGATAAAGAGGGGGCACCTCTTTGGTGTTGTGTAGATCGTATTGCTGCATCTACAACCCGATCCTGGGAATCTTAAGGTGAATGATTAGAAGAAATGCTGAGGATCTCCTCAGTTTAGCTTCTGCATTTCCATCAGCTCTTCCCTATTTGGTGCAGCAAAGACAGAGGATGTAGATAATCTGCAAGGAGCTGTGGTTGCACAGCATCTGGGGGCAGATTAGTTGACCATACTCCAGCATGGTACAAGAGGTGGGGATGCAGGAGAAGAGGAGGCCTTCCCTCCTCAGGAGGCAATAAACTCTGAGAGCAAAGACCCATATGAGCAAACTTTCAGTGTGTGTATGGTCCCTGATGGCTGAGAGAAAGAGCAGCTTTTGACCTGACTTCCACAAAGTCAACTCCAGATAGCAGCAGAGCAGGCGTGCTGAGGCAAGAGCAGCGGTAGAGTGTGGGGCAGCACCCGTGGCTGTACTGGTAAGCCAGGGTTTCCAAAGTGACCTGTGCCCAAGAGAGGTTTGGTCTGGTTTCACTTGAGAGTAGGGCAGTGAGTTGCAGACTTCCTCTGACAGCCCCTTGCTTTTGGGTTCCCTTCTGGTGTTATTATTTGGGGTTGCCAGCCAGAGAGAACTGGTTTGAATCCAGTGCTGTCGATTCAGTGTAATTCTACCAGCACCTGAAATAGAATAGAATCATAGAATTGATGGGGTTGGAAAAACCCTTTAAGCTCCCCCAGCCCAACCGTTCCCCTACCCCTGCCATCCCACCCCCAAACCCTGGCCCTAAGCACCTCGTCTGCCCGGCTTTTAAATCCCCCCAGGGGTGGGGACATGACCCCTTCCCTGGGCAGCCCCTTCCCGTGCCTGACAGCCCTTTCGGAGAAGGAATTTTTCCCAATGTCCACCCTAACCCTGCCATGGCACAACTTCAGACCATTTCTCCTCATCCTATTGTCTGTTATCAGGGAGAAGAGCCCGACCCCCACCTCACTACAGCCTGCTTTCAGGTAGTTGTAGAGGGCGATAAGGTCTCCCCTCAGCCTCTTCTCCAGACTAAACAACCCCAGCTCCCCCAGCTGCTCCTCATAAAACTTGTGCTCCAGCCCCTTCCCCAGCTTTGTTGCTCTCCTCTGGACATGCATATCATAGACTTGTACAATTTAGAAGAATTTAAAAAAAAAAAAATCTCTAAAAGTGTGCTGTTAAGAACTCATTTATTCATCACGTTGACCTTTCTGAAGCTCCTCCTGATCTCTTTTCTTGCAGTTCACCATCAATGTGAGCACAGACATGAGGCATCATCGCGTGCGCCTGGTGTTCCAGGACGCCCCAGTCCGCAATGGCAAGAAACCTCGCCTTGACCAAGGAGTGCAGGTTGTGCTGGACCCTGTGCATAGCGTGCGGCTCCTGGATTGGTGGCACCCACAGTACCCCTTCTCTCCAAAAGCTTAGTGCTCTCCTGAGTCTGCAGGAGCCGGCAGGTGACTGAATCTGGCAGGCTGAAGAGAATTTCTAGGAACCAGGAAATCCTATTTTTATTTCTTAAATAAATTCTGCAGTCTCCTTGCAAGTGGTTGAAGCTACTGAGCTAGTCTGTATGTATATAACTTCTGGTCAGTGATGGGCAGAGCTGAGTGTAAAGCAGAAACTATTTGTAAACACACTTTTATGTAAAATTCACGTTTTATGATTTGAAAGCAGCTCCCTGGAACTGTTCATTTAAAATCCTTTTGGTGCTAATGAAGGTGGTCCTGTTTTCTGTTCGGGAAGAAGCAGGAGGTTTTGCTTTCCAGATTTAATATGACCAGCAACAATTTACAAAAAAAATAATCCGTGTTTGTTTTACTGCAGCATGATTGCATTCAAACCCGATGTGATATTTCAGTGTCTGAGAAACAGGAAGCAAAGCAGCAGTGATCAACAATAATGCTGATTCACAGCCCAACAGGTAGGAGTTTAAGGAAAGAAAAAAGCATAAATGGTCAAACAAAGAGGATTTGTAAGGCAAAAGTCTTTCTTGAATGTAAAAAATACTCCAAGTTCTCACCTTGATGTTTCCTCTTTGAAAAGAAGATCTAAACCCTTACAACCAGAAGGTGCTTTCAGAGGAGATAAGCAGAGGGAGAGGAGATGGAGGGGATAAACTAAAATAACTGAAGCAGTGATGAAGGACTTGACTCTGTGTCCTTTCTAAGAGCAGCGGAGCAGTGTTTGCCTGTTGGCACTGGAAAGCCCGGCAGCAATCGGTGATCTGGTTCCTGACTAAACATTAATTTCTGTGAGGAAGAAGCAACCCCGAAGTTTTCTGTGGTGCTGGATTGATTGAGAAGGGAGAAGGGTACAGAGGCTGTGTCTGTCTATTGTGTCCAGAATGAAATGGGCTGGAGATTTAATTCAGCGGGTGGACATCTCGCTGCTGACAGACGGGGCCTCGTGGAGGAGGTGCTGGAGTGCAGGAGAGCAACAGTGGAACCAGAAACCCTGGGCTGAGTTTTGCTGCCTGATGATTAGCTCCTCAGTCCTGTTTCACATCAGACCTTGTCTCAAGCAGGAGTAACTGAGCGCTTCCCGTGTGTAATATTTAGCGAAGCTCCCGGAAGGAGAGGGAGTTTGGTTGAATTTAATATGCAAATACCCCATGATCCCCGTAGCCTGCGAGGAGTTTCCTCTGTGTGCCTCTGCTGCTCTGTAAATCGCTACCAAGGACATCGCCCCCAGACTTGGCTCTGCATTAGGGGCTCTGTGCTGTTGACTTGAAACACATGTGGGCAAACTCCTGTCTCGCAGTTCCCCTTTCCTTGCTGCTGAATGCGTTGATGCCAACAGGTAAGTTTTGAAACAAGATTAGTTGAAGTAGAGATACAGGGTGAGAAAAATGTGCCATAACTGATAAGGAAGCTGGTTCCCAGGACAGTGGAGCCCAGGCTGCGTTGTGGTTGCCATTGTGGTGCAGGAGGGGAACGGTGTCGAGTTGGTGCTGGAGCTGGGTGTCAGGGCTGCAGCACTCCATAGGAGTGGTGCCAGACGCGGTGGTGCCTGTGCAGGAGGCGGCTGCTCCAGGGCAACGGATAAATAACGGTCATCTCGTTGCGGTGGTTCCAGCACCACTAATCTTGGTGACGAGTCCTTGGTGGTCATGGGGTGGAGTTCCTTCCACTGGAGTTCAGTAAGTGGAACATCCTCAGCTTGCCCAGTTACCTGTTGCCTTGGGCAGGAGCTCTTTCTGGGCTGCTGTTCGCTCCCCTAGGGAGGTGTCTGTTCAATCAGAGCCTGGTTTTGGCAGGATCCGAGGCACTTTGACAAATGTGCTTCAAGGCGTTTTCCGCTACATACCCTGAAAACTCTTCTCTCTTACACGGTGATGCCAGCGCCAAGGCACATTGCTGCTTGTGCTGTGGAGGGTGGGGGCAGAGGTGTTCGGTTCCTGGCTCCAGGCTGGGTGGCAGGAGGACGGAGCAGGCTGGCATCTGCCTAAAGCTCTGCCCTCGCCCGTGTAGAACTGACCTGGCTGAGCGGGGACTGGGAACGCTGGCCTGTGCCTTGCTCTGGCTTTGTGAAGAAATACAGAACAGATCTTAGGGCTGCGTCTTTCTGACATCTGTGAAAGCAGGAGTATGTTCTGATGGGCTGCATGGCGTGTCCAGGATCTGTTTCGTGTTCTGGGGCAGAGTAACTCCAGCAGCACCTGCTCCAGATGATGAATAGTTTTGAGCCCTGTACCTCTCCCTGGGCAGCCGTTTCCGAGTGCTGTGGGTGGCTCGGGCTGTCAGGGCAGGCAGCAGATGGGTGGGGGTTTCCTGCTCCCGGCAGCCTTGCTGGTTTCAGATAAGGATGTTTAAATAGGGACAGATGCCCCTAACCCAAAGAGGTGCCTCTCCCATGCCAGCCTTTTCCAGGGCTGAAATGTATAAAATGTAGAAGAACAATTTCCAACCTTTTCCTTTGCAAGTAGCCAACCTTAAGATGACTCAAGTGATGGAGCTGTGCTGGCAGGGATCGGGGACCGGCTGCGACCCATGCAGGGAGGCAGCAGGGATGCTGCACAGGTTGGGCTCTGCTTGCCCACGTGTAGGGTGGCTGGGCACCGTGTTTTCCCCTTCCCAGAGCATGGGAACCCCGTGCTGAGGTTTGCTCCATGACTCCTGGCCAGACCTCATTCCCAAGCAGGGGGAGTTTCCGCCCTGTCCCCCAAGCCCAGCCTCTCTTGAAGGTTGCTTGCCAAAAAAAAATCCTTTTCTGTGTCCTCCAGGGGTGGGATGCAGTGGGGCTGTGACACAACTGGTCTCTGTGGTCCCTGCCAGGGCTCTGGGTGTAAATATTCACTCTTGCCTGTAGGACGTGAGTCGAAAGAGTCGCTGGTCATGTGGAAACAGATCCCTAGATCAGCATCATGATGGCCAGAGCCGCGATGCTCTCCCTGCTGCGTGGGGCCCTGTTTTACCTCTGCTTTGTCCTGCTCGGGCTCCTGAATAATGGAAGGGCCGTAAGCGGATCCGGCCCCGCTCTCCAGTTTCCCCTGGGGGGGAACGTGGAAGCTTGGCCACCATGCTGGCCTCACCCTGCCCCTCTCCCTGCTGGGGATCAGGTGTTGGACTGGAGCTGAGCCGGCGCAGGGCCAGGGCTGGGTGCTGTGCGGAGGCTGGCCGGTACCTGTGGTGGGTCCCCCTGTGCCCATCCCACTCCAGTGCCCAGCTCCAGTCCCAGCTGGGGGGACTGGTCCTCCCCAGGCTGGGTCTGTGCCTCAGCAGTCATGTGCCCATCACAAACCAGCCTTTGCACCTGGGGCTTCTCTCTCTTCTCCAGTTTATTCCATGGAAAAGCAGAAATAAAGTAGAATATTTCAGTAGGAAGGGACGGAGCGTGCCTTTTTGCCCTGTTTAAGCCATCTCTCTATTCCCCAGGCAAAATAATAGTAATAATAATTATTAATCATTATTATTTTTTATTCAGCAAGCAGAAAGCACCAGGGTTCGGGCCAGAGGAGGGTTGTGAGTGGGTCTGGGTGCTGGGGCCCCAGTCATGCCTGGGTGCTGAGGCTATGCCCTGGCCCTCGCAGCGGGGGACATGTGGAGGGGCCCTCTTCCAGCACCCAAATCAGCATTTGGGATTTGCCCCATAGCACAGCGGGGGGACGGGATGGGCTGGCTCGGGCTGGCTCAGGCTGGGCTTGTGGGACTTGCTTGGAGGCCAAGAGGACCCAGGACCAGATCGCAGTGGGCACCGGGGGCTGTATCCTGGCTCTGGATCCTTTCCTGCCCCAGGCAGGCTCATGGATGTGCCTGGAGAAGGCCAAATCCTGCCCTGGCTCTGCACCCTGAGATGGCTGCACCCCGTCGCAGGGCTGTGTGTTCCCCAAAAAGCGTGTTTCTGCGGCGGGGCTGCCTGTTGCACCCACAAGCGTTGGGCACCCCAGGGCTGCGCTGGATGCCATGGCCCCGGCGCCCTCCCCTTCCCTCCCGCCAGGGCAGGAAGGACCAAGCTCCAGTTCCTTCCTGCGCAGGGGTGGGGGTCATGGGGTGTCTGTGGTGAGAGCAGCCTTCCCCCTGCTGCAGCTGCACCCGGTCGTTTCGACACCCCACGTGAGTCACCGAGCCCCACATCCTGTCCCTGCCGTGTGCGATTAAACAGCAAACATCTGCTGGGTTGCACCGTCCTGGACCCCCTGGGGACAGAGCCACCGGCATCCCGTGATGGGAATTTAAGGACTTAAAAATCAGTGTGGGAAAAGTGAAAGCCAGCGGATTGGGAAGCCTGTGGGCGTCTCTTCCTCTCCTTCCCACCACCACCGCCCGCTTCCTGCCCTACCTCAACCCTCTGTGGCCACCTTTGTCCTCACAGATGTGACCGAAGCCGGCGGTTCCACCTGAACCCGCAGCGAGCAGCCGCGGCTGGAAGGCGTCGCGGGGGATTTGCGGAAGACAGAGCCTGGGAAAAGACATCAGGGCCTTGCTGAAGGTAGGAGAGGTCCAGGCCAGCAAGGAGAGAGGGGAAATGGGATCTGTGCTTCAGTGCAGATAAATGGGGAAGATGGGGCGGAGGGGGAGGGAAAGGTCTTTCCCTCCATTTGGGTGCTGCAAGGTGAGTTGCCGTGTCAGAACGTGTGGCGGAGCGCCTGGCTCTGAGCTGGGTGCAAGCGATGCCGTTGGGCGACTCATGGTGGGTGCCCTGGGCTGCCAGGGCCGCTGGAGGGGGGAATCAGTGGGGGAGAAATGAGGGTGGAGGAGCTGGGGACAAACTGGGCCATGGGAAAGGCCCCACATGGCCCATGTTGGCTTGCGGGGATGGAAGGGGCTTTGTCCCCAGCCAGGGCTGTGATGCCCAATGCTCCAGCGAGGAGCTGGGGTGTGTGGGGAAACCACAGTGCCCCCATGGGTACCTCATGGGTGGGATCCCGGCAGCCAGCTCTGCCCTGGCCTGGAGCGCCGGGGGGTTTGGTTCTGCCTTGGCAGCCCCAGAGGTTTCTACTGTCTCAGCACAAGAGCTGGGAAATAAATGGGGGTGAAAAGACACGATGGCTCCATGTCCCCAGGCTCCTGGCTCGGTGCATGGTGTGTTTTCACCCCGGTGCCACCAAAGCAGCAGGTTTGAACAGGAGTTTGGGGGTGCTGGGACCTGGGGAGTGCCCACAGAGGGGTCTGATCCTGCCTGGGGGTCTGGGCTGCC
>NW_009258891.1:365211-383554 GCF_000687185.1 Egretta garzetta
GGGTGGGGTGAGGGCAGGGTGGTGGGCTGGGGGTCCCCGTGCTGTCAGCAGTGGGGAGCGGATCAGACCCGAGCGTCCCCTTACCAAGCTGCCTGCAGAGCCCCCGCTGTGCTGCGGGGCCCCCGGACCCCTGGGTTACCCTAAGGCTTTGGCTCCCAGAGCCCGGCGCTACTGAAACGCAGCTTTTCTCCTCCTTCCTCCCTGTGGAAGGGAGGCTCTTCCTCTCCCTCCCTCTGCTCTCTTGGACCAGGGACACCCACAGAGCGTGGGGGCCGGACCCTGGGCTGGCTCCCAGGGGGCTCAGGAGCACCCAGTCCCACGCAGCCCCGAACGGCCCCACTTTGCCCATCGGGGACATTGTGCCGCCATAATTTCCCACATCCTCCGCCTGAGCGAGCAGTGATTCCTGGCGCTGGGTTAGACCTGGCGCTGGGTCAGACACGGCCCAGTCTGTCTTGGGGACCCCCCCCAGGAGGTGGTGAGGGGCACTGACCCATGAGACCTGGCACTTACCCCCCGGGTGACACACAGCCTTTTCCTCTGCCCGAGTTTCCCCCAGCATGGTGGGGGGGGGAGCCCGGGTTGTTTCCCTCCTCCCTGTGCAGCCAGCCCCGCTCTCCCCGGGCCGGAGGAAGCAGCTGGAGCCGCCTGTGCGCCGGGAGCATCCGGCCCTTCCTCGCAGCCTCACGGGACCGAGGCCGTGCGTTTATCCCCTTCGCCGCTGGACTGAGTCACGGCAGCTGCGTCACGCAGCCCCTTTGGCCGGGAGTCTCTGAAGAAAGCAGAGGAGTTTGTCTGGCTCCGGGCAAATGGCTCTCGGCAGGCAGCTGCTCCTGGCCACTGGCCCAAAGTCCGCATGGTGGGGGGTGTGTGTGTGTGTGTGTGTGTGTGGTGGTTTTTGGGGGCATCCCCAGCAGGGTGCTGAGCTGTGGGCAAGCTGCACGAGGTGCTGGGGCAGGAGCGGGGACAGGGGTGCTCCGTGGAGGCGCGGGGAGGGTGCTGCACCCCAGGGACGTGCCCACGGTGGCCTGGCCCCTGGTTGTGCCCATGCAGCTGGGCTGCTTGCTTCCTCCATGGAGGCAAAAATCCAAAGTCCAATTAGGGGGATAATTACAGGGCAGCGTTCGTTACCTGCTGGTCTGTTATAAGCCCGCGATGCCGGAGGGGTGAGGTGTTTGTGACCCACCCGTTCCCCACGGGGACCCTGCTCCTGCTTCGTGGATAAAGCCGCTGCCTGTGGGAGCTGGGGGTGCTGAGCAGCACCTTGTTTTCCATCCAGGATGGGCCACTGGCAGCTGGATGCCATCCCAGAAGCCAGAAAAACCTTTGGCCACCCAGAATATAAATATGCCCAGCCTTGCGTGTGGCCTCCTGCCAAGCCTCGCTGTCCCCAGCTCGCCCTGGGGCCTTGGCGCTGGGCCACAGACCATGGAGGTCCGGGTTCAGAAATCCCCCCTGGAGCAGCTTCAGGGCATGATGTCCCCACGGGCTGGGTCCCTAAAGTTGCTCCCCCCTAAGCTGGCGAGCTGCCTGCACCCCATCGCATCGGGGGAAGGAAAGGCTGGGGGGGGGGCTTTGGGAAGAGCTGGCCGTCAGGCTGGCCCGTGGTGGGGAGCACCCCCAATTCTCCCCACTCTCCACTGTGACCTGGACAGAGATTTTAAGCAGCTCCAGGAGCTTCTTGTCCTCCTGAGTGCTCGAAGAACCAGCGCTAAGCGGAGCTCAGCCTCCACGGCGGCTCCTTCCCTGACACCCGCTGGGTTCGAGCCGGGGAGGTGGCTCCTCTGCTCTCCTGGGCCAGGCCGGGTCTCACTGGCCATGGCTCAGCCCAGCACTGCCTGGAGAGAGCAGCTCGCTCTGTTTTAATTGCTTATCTCTGAGTAACGAGCAGCGCTGCTGGGTGAGGTCAGCACGGCAAGGACAGCGCTGGCTGCGGCGTCGGGGGGACCGGCTGTGCGCCAGCCCCTTGAGATGCTAACAACCCCCCGAGGGACTTTTGGGCAGGAAAACAGGGGGTTTCTCCTTAAAATAAGCCCAGAACATGCTCCAGGGCAGTGGCAACCAAGGTGCTGCACGGGCCTCTGCCCGGTGGGGGCTGTGGGTGGGCTGGGAGCGCAGCGGCGGTTGATGCGGTGATGGATTTACAAAGTCCCGGGTAAAGCCCAGCCTTCGTTCAGGAGCACCGGCAGCTTTCTCGGTGCTTTGCTGTACGGCTTGGGAGGGCTTTTCCTCCTCGTGTTTGCATTCAAGGCTGCTTTGACCCAAACGAGCTGACGCGCCGTGAGCAGTTTGGATGGGGCCGTGTCTGCCCTGCCGGGCTGGGGGCTGGCTTTGCTCTCCGCTATCCCCTCCTCCAGGGCAGACCCGGTCGTATCTGTAATGGAAAAACCCCAGGCAAACACAGGAGCCTTTTAGCCTCCTGCCGCGCCTCTGCTGCCAGGCCAGATCTCCCAAGGGCACTGCGAATCGTGACAAGTCCCTGCCCGTCTCCGCTGGGGCGGCCCCACCTTCCCGGTGCCCTTGCATAAGAGGGACGAGGCGCTGCCAGTGGAACCCAATGGTGACGAGGATGGTGGTTCATCTGGCTGGGAGGTGTCGCCAAGGTTAACTCTGCCTACGCCCTGCGTCAAAACCGCTTCCGTAAAGAAAAAAGGATGGGTCGTTGTCCCAGGAGACTCCCTTCCGAGGGGAACAGAAGGCCCAATATGCCGACTGGACCCACTTCTTAGGGAATTCTCCTGCCTCCCTGGAGCCTGGGTTACAGATGTGGAGAGAAAGCTCCCTGCCCTGGTATGGCCCTCTGATTACGAGCCGATACTGGTTTTTCATGTAGGCAGTGATGAAGTTGCACCAGGATGTCCAAGAACAACCAAGAGAGACTTCAGGGCCTTGGGATGACTGGCGAAGGGATCCAGGAGTGTGAGCAGTGCTTGGTCCTTCCAGTTGCAGGGAATGATGAGGGAAGGCACGGGGACAGCCAGCAGGGCAATACCTGGCTCAGCCTGGTGTCACCGGCAGAACGTTGGGGTTTTTTGATCATGGGTCGGTCTACATGACACCAGGCCTGCTGGCGACAGACGGGGTCTCAAAGGGGGAAAAGGAGTTAGCAGGGCTCAGCGAAAGAGCTTTAAACTGGATTTGAGGTGGGGAAGGGATAAAACCAGGCTGGCTAGGGATAAGCCTGGGGGCAGCATGGCAGTGTTTGAGGGACGGTGTGCTAGCGAGGTCTTTCTCAGCGGAGGTAAGGGATGGAGATCCATGCGGCAGCAAAGATGCGAGGGTTATGGATGTGTTAGAAACCACAGGAGCACCTGAGAACAGTCACGTAGGAACTGGAGTTTCCCCCTCCAGACAGGAGGTGGGATCGAGAGCCCAGCTGAAGAGCATCAACACCAACGCACATGGCATGGGCAGCAAACAGGAGGAGCTGGAAGCCATCATGCAGCAGGAAAACGATGATATAGTTGCCATCACGGAAACATGGCGGGCTGGCTCACAGACCTGGAGCGCTGCTGGGGATGGGGATAAACTTGACAGGCAAGGACAGGCAAGAAAGGCGAGGCGGAGGGGTAGCCCTGTACGTTAGGGGGTGTTTTGGTTATCTAGAGCTTAACGACAGTGACGATTGGGTTGAGTGCTTATGGGTAAGGATTGGGGGAAGGCCAACAAGGCAGAGATCATGGTGGGAGTCTGTTATAGAGCACCCAACCAGGATGAAGAGGGAGACGAAATATTCTATAAGCAGCTGGGAGAAGTCTCATGACTCAGCCCTCGTTCTCGTGGGGGACTTCCACTTCCCAGTTGCCTGCTGGAAATAGCGCGGAGAGGAAACAGTCTGGGAGGTTCCTGGGGTGCGTGGAAGAGACCTTCCTGACACAGCTGGGGAGAGCGCCAGTGAGGGAAGGACCCCGCTGGCCCTGTTGTTTGTGAACAGAGAAGGACTGGTGGGTGACGGGATGGTTGGAGGCCGTCTTGGGCACAGCGGTCACGAAATGATGGAGCTTTCGATTCTTGGTGAAGTACGGCGGGGATCAGCAGAACGGCTCCCTTGGGCTTCCGGGGGGCAGACTTTGGCCTGTTCAGGACACTGGTTGAGAGAGTCCCTTGGGACGCTGTCCTGAAGGGCAGAGGGGTCCAGGAAGGCTGGATGTTATTCAAGAAGGAAATCTTAAAGGCGCAGGAGCAGGCTGTCCCCATGTGCCAAAAGACGAGCCGGTGGGGAAGACGCCTGGCCTGGCTGAAGAGGGAGCTTTGCCTGGAGCTCAGGACAAAAAGGAGAGTTTGTGACCTTTGGAAGAAGGGGCAGGCAATGCAGGAAGGCTACAGGGATGTCATGAGGTTATGCAGGGAGAAAATTAGAAGGCCCAAAGCCGAACTGGAACTTAATTTGACTACTGCCATAAAAGACAATAAAAAATGTTTCTATAAATACATTAGCAACAAAAGGAGGGCTGAGGAGAATCTCCATCCTTTCTTGGATGTGGGAGGAAACAGTGACAAAGGACAAGGAAAAGGCTGAGGTAGTTAATGCTGCCTTTGCCTTGGTCTTTAATGGTCAGACCAGTTGTTCTTTGGGTACCCAGTGCCCTGAGCTGGAAGGCAGGGATGGGGAGCGGAATGAAGCCCCCATCATCCAAGGGGAAATGGTTAGCAACCTGTTACACCACTTAGATGCACACAGGTCCATGGGGCTGGATGGGATCCACCCAAGGGTACTGAGGGAGCTGGTGAAGTGCTCACCAAGCCGTGCTCCATCATTGATCAGCAGTGCTGGGAGGTCCCCGTTGAATGGAGGTTGGCAAATGTGACGTCCATCTACAAGAAGGGCCGGCAGGAGGATCTGGAGAGCTCCAGCCCTGTCAGCCTGACCTTGGTGCTGGGGAAGGTTGTGGAGCTGATCGTTTTGGGTGCCATCATGTGGCACGTACAGGGCAAACAGGGGATCAGGCCAAGCCAGCGTTGGTGCATGAAGGGCAGGTCCTGCCTGACCAACCTGATCTTCTATGAGGTGACCCTTGGTGGATGAGGGACAGGCCATGGGTGTTGTCTACATGGACTTCAGCAAAGCCTTTGACACCATCTCCCACAGCATTCTGCTGGAAAAGCTGGCGGCTCATGGCTTGGACGGGCATCCTCTTCGCTGGGTAAAAAACTGGCTGGGTGGCCGAGCCCAGAGCGTGGCAGTGAATGGAGTTAAACCCAGTTGGGGGCCAGGCACAAGCGGTGTCCCCCAGGGCTCAGTGTTGGGGCCAGCTCTGGTTAACATCTTTATCCATGATCTGGAGGGGATCGAGGGCACCCTCAGTCAGTTTGCAGATGACACCGAGCTGGGCGGGAGTGTGGATCTGCTGGGGGAAGGAGGGCTCTGCAGGGGGACCTGGCCAGACTGGAGCCACGGGGTCGAGTTCCCATCCTTGAAGGGGTTCAAAAAGAAGGGTAGATGTGATGCTTGGGGACATGGTCATAGACTTGATGATCTTAAAGGTCTTTTCCAACCTGAACAACTCTGTAATTCTATGAATTCCTTGAAGCTGACACTCCCCCATCCCTGGGGAGCTTTCTTGTCCTACCAAACAAGGGACGGGGTGGCCACGGCTGCTGGTGGCTGCCCAGAGGCTGACGGGGAGCAGGGCAGGCAGGAGGGGCTGGGGGACCCGTTTTGTCCTTGCAATGCTGGAAGAGCAGCCCAGGCTCCTTTGAGAACTGAGCGTTTCCCAGGGCTTGGTGCCAAGTTCCAAGGTCTTGGGGTGCCACCCTGACCCGAAAGCCTTCCCCGAGGTGTGCGTCTCTGTGTTTCTTCTGCCTCCAGCTCCTGGGGTGCCGCACTGGGTGTTGCAGGGCAGCCGGGGGCGTTGGCAGGGCTGGCGGGGTGGATGTTGTACCTGGCTGATTTGTTTTTCCTGGCTGTGTTGGGGTGTCCTGCCCCCGCCTGCCCACAGGGGACAGTGCCCAGGTGCCTCCTTATGCCCCGTGGCCACCCTGGGGTGCACAGCTCGGGTGCTCTGGGCAGAGGGCTCAGCCCCAGGGGTGCATCCAGGCGATGGTGGTTTTCGTTGGGCTGTATCCTGACGTGCCCCTTCCTCCCGCAGGCCTCGGCGTGCTGGCCCCGTGCTATGCGATGCTCCCTGAAGCGCTCCCTCACGGCTCTGCTTGCAGCCTCCTTCCTTCTCCTCCTCCTCATCCTCCATGGGGGCAGCCGGCAGGAACAGGATCCCCTGCAGGTGAGTCCCCACCAGTGATGTCCTGCTGGAGGGGCCACTGGAGCATCCTCCACCCCTGCCTGCCCCACAAGAACCCCAGCCCCAGCTCTGCTCCCTTCCCTGCCCCTTACCATCCCCAAAGCCCAGCTCTGCCTTCTCCTCCCCCTGGGGTTGCCCTGTGCACCTGGGCCTCCCCAGTCCAGGAGCTGGGAGGGCAGGACAGGGGCTCCCACTCATTTCTGGGTCCCCCTTGCTCACGCGTGTCCGTGGTACTCTGGGGTCTGACCTGGCTCCCTGCGGCTCCCATCCAGGTGGAACTTAGGGGCTTGGCCCCAGACGCAGTCCTGCAGGTGCTGCAGCCGGAAGGAGCCCAGCGCATCCTCAGGGACACAGATGAGCTCTCGGCACTCCACAACGTCTCCTACCACCTCCTCGCTGGCTCCCTGTCACCCCACAAAAGTGAGTGGCTCCGGGACCCCCGACTGAGCAGGGCTCTGGGTTTGCGCATCTCTCCCATCGCAGCTCATGTCCCAGCGTGGGCCTGCCCCATCGCTGCTGCTGCCAGGGTCTGCTGCCAACCTTTTTGGGATGGGGGACCTGCTGACCCCTGGTGGCCTCCCCCCGCAGCCAGACTTTGCTGGGGGAGACGGAGGGGTAGAGGAACGCCTGTGTGCTCTGAGCGTGGTCTGTGCACCTTGGGACTGGGGTAACCGCAGACATTTTGGGTTTCCAGATCTCTGTTGGGAGGGTGGCTGAGATCCCAACTCCCTGGGGCTGAGTTTCCTCCTCTCCAGTCAGGAAGGTGGAGGTGGTGGGGCTGGACCACCGGGACAACCGCATGGTGTGGGAGGCGTGGATCAAGCTCTTGGACAGGTACACAAAAAGCAACTCGCACAAACACCGTGGGAAGGAGCTTAGGGCAGCCCCACGTGAGCCCATGCTGAAACCAGAGCTCCAGGACGTGCACGGTGCCCCAGAGAGCAGTGGCAGGGAGAAGCTGCAGCGAAGCTGAACAAATGCAGCCAGAGCTGGGCTGCGGGGAGGGCAGAAGGATGCCTCATCCCAGCGTGGCTGCATCTCCACAAGGTTTGGGGTAGGGGGGGGGCACTAGCATGTGTAGCCATGCCACAAAGCCATCCCTGCCCCACACTGTCTCTGCACTGTTCCTTCCCCAGGTTTGGCTTTTTTTTTTTTTTTTTTTAAAAGGTGTTTTTCCCAAATATTTCTTCTTCAGAGGAGCCCCTGACTTCTCATCCTGTCCTCTCCCTGCCATTTGGGCCAATTTTGGGCACCTCCTGAGATGCTGGGGGCTTCAGCTTCAGAAAGGACCTGCACATGGGGCCATAACCAGCATTAACTGTGTGGGTTGGCCACATGGAGAGCTTTTTGGAGCCCCCCGCTTGTGGCTTGCAGAGAAAAGCCTCACCGTGGCGCATCCCAGCTCACCCCTCAGCCTCCTAACGCCTCGCCTTTGCCTTGCAGAATTCTTGGCGGTGGGATTGGCGTCGGTGCAGCGGCCGCGTGGCTACTACCTGCCAGCCACGCTCGAGTCCCTCTTCAAGCAGTCGACGGAGGAGGAGCTGCAGGAGATGGTGGTGGTGGTGCACCTGGCCGATGCAAACCCCGCATGGAACACGCACGTGGCTGCCAACATCGCCCGCAAGTTTGCTCACCACATCCTCCTGGGCCGGCTCCTGCTTATCCACGCTCCCCATGAGTTTTATCCCACCCTGGAGGGCCTCAAAAGAAACTACAACGACCCGGAGGAGCGGGTGAGGTTCAGGTCCAAGCAGAACGTGGACTATGCCTTCCTCCTCGCCTTCGCCGCCAACCTCTCCTCCTACTACTTGATGATTGAGGACGATGTGTGGTGTGCCAAGTCCTTCTTGACAGCCATCCGCAAGGCACTGGCTTCCCGGGAAGGTTCCAACTGGGCCACCCTTGAGTTCTCCAAGCTGGGCTACATCGGTAAGCTCTACCGCTCCAGTGACCTTCCTCGCCTGGCTCGCTTCCTCCTCCTCTTCTACCAGGAGATGCCCTGCGACTGGCTGCTGGTCCACTTCCGCCTCCTGCTCACCCAGAAGGATGTCATCCGCTTCAAGCCCTCCCTCTTCCAGCACATGGGCCTCTACTCCTCCTTCCAGGGCACCATCAACCGGCTGGAGGACGATGAGTTCCAGGCCGATGCCCTGGACCTTCCCGACAACCCGCCAGCAGCCTTGTTCACCAGCATGTCCGTCTTCGAGAACTACGAGCCCCTCAAGGCTTACAGCACAGCAGAGGGGTATTTCTGGGGGAAGGACCCAGCAGCCGGCAGCATCTTCTCCATCGTCTTCCAGCAGCCGGCCCAGGTCACCCGTGTCCGGGTGCGCACAGGCTCCAAGGAGCGCCAGGGTGATTTCCTGCACGCGGGGGTGCTGGAGCTGGGCCGGCAGCAGCAGGTTGACGGCCGGGACTGCACTGCCTACACCACCGTGGGCACCTTTCAGAAGGGGAACTTTGAGCAGCAGGGGCTGGAGAGGGGCATGCCCGGCCCCGTGGAGTGCGTGAGGATCCGGGTAACCCAGGACCAGAGCGAGTGGCTCATCATCCAGAGCATCGACATCTGGACCACGGCAGGCACCTGACCGGGGATGTGGCAGGTTGCCAAAGCAGCTGGATTTGGTACTAAGAGGTCCTTTATTTTTCTCACTCCCTTTTTTGATAAGGAGTTAAATAGCTGACTCCCGCTGGCACTGCCGCCTGGCTCCCGAGGGACGGCAGGCGCTGCTGTGGGACGTGGACGGGGCCGGGAGCGGGGCCCACCGGGCTGTGCCTGCCTGGGGGATGCCCCAGCGAGGAATGCAGGGCGTGTGGGGAGGAGCAGAGGCTTGGGAGTTTCAGGCTGGGCAACAGAAAACATTTCCTCCCAGGGAGGACGGTGCACAGGACAGAGCTCATCAGCTGATTAATAAACCCAACAATGAGCCAGGCAGTGGCATTTTTTGCCACACCATCCCTTCCCCAACTGAGTTTTCTAACCCACTGACTCCCAATTTTCTTGCCTGCCGGTTTTTTTCCCCTCCTTATCCCATTTTCAGGCTGTTCCTGGGAGGGGCCAGGGGAAGATATGGGGGTGCTGCTCACCAAACCTCTCTCCCTCCAGGATTGGGGACCCAGGGGTCCGGTCGCTGGGAGCAGGACCCCCACCACAGGAGATCTCGGTGCTGATCAGAGGGGCACCGGCCACCAGATGGACCCATCGCACCGGCTCAGTCCCTCTCGACAGCCACGGCAGCTCTCCCCCAGCCGCTGCTTGGGTGCAAACAGATTTTTCCCCCTGCAGTTCCCAGGGACTGCAGCCTCTGTCCATGAGGGAATCGCACCGAGAGGGAAGGACAGGGAAGATGGGGTTTCCGAAAGGGGGAGGAAGGTCCAGTGATTGAGGACCATGGAACAAGGGTGGGTAAAGGAAAACGTGACCTCGATAGAACGCCAAACTCTGGGCACTTTTTAGCCCGCTGAGGTGCTGAAGGGTGCCTGGGGTACACGCAGCCTGCAGGCATGAAGCCCCCCAAAAAGCTTCTGTTCGGATTTGTCTGGCAGGATGGGCTGGATCCCGCTGGGCTCCATCGAAAGCTGTTGGCACTCGCATGCAAGGCGGTGACCGGTGCCTCTCCCAATTAGGCTTTTTTAGCAACAATTGCTCAGCTTTCAACAAACAAGGAGGAATTCTGATCCGCTTGGCCTTCCCGCGAGACGGCTCGGAGCCGCCTGTCGCTAACTTGTGCCAAGCAGGACTGCTCCGGCTTGCTGGTGTTCTACGGCCAGCTCTCCCGGAGCAGAGGCGCCCTCCGAGCACAGACAGGCACAAACCAGGGCTGGGGGACCCACCTGCCCTGCCGAAACACCCGAGTGCCGCCACCACAGCCGAGTCTCCAGGTCCTGCATCAGCTTGGCTGCCGGGCCCTGGAAGGCAGGCTGGAGAGCCACCGCTCAGTGCTGGGAGCCCCAGACCTGGCGTGATGGGACTTTTCCCTGGAAAAAAAAAAAAGCCAGCCATGTAATAGATCTTTGTCTGCATTTAATACAGAGATGCTACATGATAAATTACAGCACCTTCCTGACATTCCCAATGTTCTCAGCGGGATCAATATACACATCGCAGAGTGACTTCCGTTTCCTCCACGCAGCCCAAGCACAGTCAGAGCTCTCAGAGTGTTCTGAGTAGCACAAGTGTCCCCTTTCCAGGGCCCCAAGACCCAGGCAAGTGTTTACAGTGCTCCAGGAGAGGCTTTGCCCCAGTTCTCTTGGACACAAGTGCCCCTGACCACACTGTGGGAGCACGAAGGGTTACTAACGCAGGTACAAACAGAAAGCTTTCTCCCCAGTATGTTTTTATCCACTGTAAAGCAGGAAAAGATATAAATATAAATGAACCTTTTACCTGTTGGTCTCTTACTTGTGAATGTACTGATCGGTTCTGTGATATTCACCTACACAGAAACAAGCCGCAGTCTCAGTTATGCTGGTGTAAATCTGGACAGACTCCACGGAACGGCGTGGAAACCCGCTCAGTTTACGCCAGGCTAAGAGCAAGCAGCAGCTGACCCCTGGCAGGGAACCCCCTCCTCCTCCTCCTTCCCATGCAACGCACCACAACGCCCAATTAACATCGGTGCAAACTGGAGGGGGAGGGAGCTTCTTCATCCTGGAGGAGCGCCACATCATTTAGCCCACATAAAAATTATCCCGCTGTTTTTATCCCAGGAAGACTCAGCCAGCTTCCAGCACTCCGTACCGAGACCCTGTCTCTGATGCGGGGGTGGGCTGATGGAGACTTCCAGGGTCCAGCCAAGCGCCGCGTGCTGGAGCCGCAGCCCTGGCTCGAGTCAGTCCCTGAACCGGGGCAGCGGCGCTGCCTCCGACCGACCATTTACATGCAGCCACGGCGCTAACGATCAGCACGGATCTCAGCCGGGCAAGGGTTAAGGAGCCTCTGGGTTGAGAGGTAAAGGGCAAGGGGACAAAACCAGAGGCAGGAATTTTGGTCTGCTTCTCTCTATGAAGACGGTAAATCAGAGAGGGTTAGAGCTTTCAGTCAAACACCACGGCTGTCCTGAAGGATGACTTGCTGTCCGTCCCGACCAGCGGAGCTACCCTGTCTGTTGGGAAGCGGTGCTGCAGAGCTCAGCAAAGATCTAGCTCAGCATCTTGTGGCGGTCGAAAACTGTCTTCCTCTGCTCCTGCACCTGGCGCTTCCAGCGCTGCTGGGCCCCCTCCACCCTCTCCAGCACCGTGTTGGCTCTAGCGCCAGACGGGGTGGGGGCTGCAGCCAAGGAGCGAGCATCCTGCAACGGAAAGAAAGGGTGAAGATCAGGGCATGCCCAGCCCAAACAGAGAAGGTGGCAGCTCAACCCTGGGAGAAATTTCAACTGAAAGAGCAATTCAAGGCTTGAGTTGTCCTGAGGAAGAACCTCATTTTCAGAGCTCCTCAACACCAGCCCCCCAACTCCAGCTGGAAAGTTTGCTCTTGGGGACCACACCTGGTAAAGTCACAGGCCCCAAATAAAAAGTCCCCAGGAGAGGAACTGCACTAAGTCTAAACCTCTGCTGGAAATCCACTGCTAGGAGTCTGCAAGGAGCTGCACTGCTAAAGCAGTAACCCTAACCCTAAAGCAAAATGGGGCCAACAATTCTCATTGTGCTCAGCGCACTAGCTTACACAGTAGCTGCTCATCTGTATCTCAGATGGCGCTGCAGGACTTTTGTCCAGCCCTGCTGTTCAGGCTGCTCCAAACCCCCGCATTTACACTGCAGAAACATCGGAAGGCCCCTCGGATGGGGATCTGTCGTGGCATACGAACACCAAGGCAATCACGAGGCCCATCCCAAAGAGTTTACAGTCCAGCACCCTGGAGTAAGATAAACCTCGCCTAATATGAGGCATTTACAGTGCACACCTAGATCTAAATCTGAATTGCTGCTGTGGAGCATACTTTTAGGATAGAACTCATCTCCTCCTGCAGGACTTCCTTTTTTCAGCAGAGGGAGGTCATGGATAGACCTGCACCCTGCAGCAGCCACTCCTCACTCACATCAGCATATGAAAGAATTGGGCCAAAGTTTATACTTACAACAAAGTATAAAGAGGACAGGCTGATCCAGTGGTTTTCTCAGACACTAGGAAAGGAGGGTATCTTCAAACACTGCAGCTTCCCTTCTCAAAGTGTGACTGAGCTAATCACTACCATCCAGAGTCCCCGCCTGAATGGGAAGGCCGCTCCTGAGTCCCCTCCAGCAGCCCGGGGCCTGGAGCAGCAGCCGGGGCAACGCTCGAGCACAGCCCTGGGGCTCCACCAAGGGAAGGAACTCAGCTCCAGGAGAGAGCTCTGCCTAGCACTGCGCCCCGCTGAACTGCACCATGTCTGAACTGAGAAAGCCACAGGGAAAGCTGCATCGCAGAGCCACACGCTGCTCTAACAGGCAGCAAGTCTTGCCCTTGCATCCCGCCGAGCATGAGCTACAGATGCAATCAAGCATGAGAGCTAATAACTGTGCGTGCAGCCGCTCCACTCCTCCACACTAGCCATGGGCTAGCTCCAACACTTCCTCTCCGAGAGACCATCCCCATCTCAGTCTCCTGTATTTCCCTATGAGAGAAGGGAAGCCTCAGGGGAAGAAGAAGAAAAGACTGACACGTCCAGGCACTCTTGTTCTGAAATCCCCCTTGGTCTGATCATCCTCCCTAAAGCACTGCCTCCCTCCTGAGGGGACGGATGTTGTACGCTGGGTGCTGAAATTGCATTCATTTCATGCAGCAAGAAATCTGTCCTGCCTCAAAATCTCAGGGGCAGGGTGTGTGTGTGTGTGTGTGCTGCTGAGCCCTAATCTTCTTGCCCCAGATGTCGTATGCCAATGTCCCCCAGACAGATGGGATCTGAGTGAAATTCTGCTCTGGGGAGAAGCACAGGGAACAAGAGCCTGGATAAAACAGGGCCCAGACCCAGAGCAGGGTCAAACAACAGCACCCAGAGGCTACTCTTTTAAGCATCTAGAAGTGAGGCCAGCCCTGTGTTTCAGCAAATAATTAAACCCATCCTCCCCTGGAAGCTCACCACCAAATAACTACACCTAGGACACCGCACAAACAGCAACCATTTGACTTTTGGTTTCATCTAGATGGACATACCAAATTCAGGCCAATTGGTAAAAAGCCACCCCCACCCCAGAGGACAGATCTCGTCTTGGGCTCGTAATACAGACCTTGTACTTTGAATATTTCCTTGTGCTTCAGCATGACCTGCACGGATTTGAGTCTAAATATTTACCTGTGGTAAATGCCCCAAAAGCAACAGCACTGGTCCCACAGTGGATCAGAGGGACAAGCATGAGGTCACTCTGTCTCCCTGTCAGCCATTCTCGTCACCCTACCACCCTGTCTCTACCGTGACCGCAGCCACCCACGTGTACCCTGGACACACAGGCAGCACAGCCTCACCTCATTCTCCTCCTCGTTGTGCAGGGGCTGGGTGTAAGCATCTGGCTTCCGGATCAGAGGGTCCACCAGCACAAGGAAAGCCATGTAAAGCAGCAGTGCCCCCACCACGGACAAGTAAATGATGATGATCACCTGCAGTTAAGGACAGCAGAGCAGAAAAGGGTCAGCAGTGTACATAAGAAGCACCACAGAGGCCAGGAAGCTCCATTTACAGCTGCCTCTGATGTTTGATTTCTTCTCTTATTCTAATTTTGCTCACTAGAAAGTCTCTTGCACTTGCAGGAAGGCCGATGAGACATAAGTGCCATCGCTGCATAAACCACGCTGATCTTCTCTGCACTGTGCCAATTTAAAACACGTGCTGCATGTGAAAGGAGACAAACAAGATGGGGCCCTGGTCAGAGGTGCTTGGCAGCATCACACATCCTCGGGAAGAAGACTGGGCTCCCGCGCAGCCTGCTCCTCACTGCCAGGAGCCCTCCTGACTCGGACTCAGTGCCCCTGGCACTACCACCATGTACCAGCTGTGATAGTTTTATTTTCCCTTTCTGGGCTCTCCTCCAGGAATGCACCAGCCTAGCTGTGCCTGCGATGGCGTGGCATGGCAAGGAGAAGGAGCCAGCCGCAGGGAGCAGACCCACAATTACCTTGATGGTGGTGGTGCTGCGCTCCTCGTACTTGCATTCGCACAGCAGGCAGTAGGCCTCCACATCATTCCCTGGCACCGGCATTGGCTCCACAACGTGCAGGCAGTTGCTGCAACACAAAGAAACCAAAATCAGCAGCAGGAGAAGATGAAACCAATGCTCTGTGGGAGGATGCTAAGGTGAGTTTTTCTGTGTCCCAGCTTTCCCGTCAGGCACTGATCTGATTTTAAGAGTTCTCCTCATAGCTCAGCTAGCCCAGAGTTCCTGGGAAAGACTGGCCAAGCGCCTTCTGCAGGGATCCGGTCCAGGTGAAGGGGACTGGAAGTAAACCCTACATCTGCTGAGGGTCGTGGCTTAAGAAATCGTGCCTCCCAGATTCCTCAAGCTCTGTTCAAAAAGTGCCCTCGCCTGGGTTGAGCATCAGCTACTGAAAGAGCTTCCTCTGCAAAAGCACAGGCAGGGAATTACTTCCCGAGCACCAGCTGGAAACAACGGAGCGCTGGCTTTCATGGATCAACCCCTCAGGCTTCAACCCACAACTCACCAGTCCTTCTGCGAAACATTCTTGTTGTAAATGTGCCCACTGATGTTCCGGTACGGGGGGCAGATGCACTTGCAGCGGATGTCCTCCGAGCTCTGCAGAAGCAAGAGATGGCATCAGTGAGTGAACACACACGTACAGTTCTGCTGCCCTCACCACCCAGGGGTGTGGGAAAAGGCAAAACATTCCTTAAGAGAGACAGGACTTCACACCATGCCTCTTCTTCCTGTGCTGCTTCTTTCACGTCAATGACTTCACAGTTTTAAAACTCCTTGAGCACCTCTGCTCCTGACACCAGGTGCTTTTCAAATGAATTTTAAAATGCAAACTCCAAAACACAGCAGAAGGCAGGGCAGAGGCCACTGTCAAGTACGTTCACAGCTCTACACATGATAAATACACATCTGCTTTAGCACTCCTTATCTTTGCAAACTTCCACAGAAAAACAGTTGCTTCTCTGCCATTTTTGTTTCTATTGTACTACACACACACGTCCTGGTTTCGGCTGGGATAGAGTTAATTTTCTTCCTAGCAGCTGGCACAGCGCTGCGATTGGGGTTTAGGATGAGAACAATGTTGATAACACACTGATAGTTCAGTTGGTGCTGAGCAGGGCTTACACCAGGCAGGGCCTTTTCAGCTTCCCCTGCTCTGCCAGGGGCACAAGGAGCTGGGAGGGGGCACAGCCAGGACAGCCGACCCCAACTGGCCGCAAGAGGGACAGTTCAAGCGACAAGAGCCTGAATTGAGACTTTGCAAGGTACAAATGAAAACCAGGGACTGCAGCAAATTGTTCTCAAGAAAGTAGATTAAGAAAAGCCGTAGCCCTTACCCAACCTCTGTGGTCAGAAACCAATAAATGGCATGATGATACTAGGGGAATTGCGAATGCTGTGTTATTGTTGGGGAATGTATAACTATTAACTTCCTAAAAGGGCTTTGCTTGGTCTCAGCGCTTATCCTGCCTAGCTAAAGAGATTATTTTACCACTCAAAACAGTCCCCATTTGTAAGGTTAACTCCTGATTTTTTAAGAGGGTCAGGTACTTGACTATGGAAGGTAGTTAAACCATGACAACACGGTTCAGGGCTTGTGTCTGAAGCTGTTCACTCACCTTGCTGGCTTGTGCTGGAGGAGAAAGGATGCAGCACAGCAGCGTGATCAGCAGCACGGAGCTCGCACACTTCTGGGTGCACTGGGCAAACATTGTGGAAGCCTGCAGAAACAAAAATTCACATCCAGGATAGAGGATCTCAGCTGAATGCAGCCAGAACGAGTTTGAGCCTTCTTTTTTGGCCCACTTGCCTTCAATTTGCCCAGGAAGTAGAAATTTAGCCCTGAATCCAGGCTGATGCCAGTCAGAAACTCCTGGAAACACTTTACACAGATCCCAGGAAACACTCCTACCAAAAAAGCTTCCACCATCTAGAGCCACACATCCAAAACACCACAGTCCTGCAAAAAATATTGCCAACTTCCTTACAATTTAACTTCTGCAACTCCTGTTACTCTCTCACTATCGTGGAGCTCTGCAATGGGTATTTTGCTGCTGACACTTTTGCCCGGTAAAAGATACAGAACCAGGGAGGCCACAGATCAAGAGCGACCTAAAGAAGTACACTGGGGCCTCACTGCTGTACTATATAATAAATGTTAAATAATTTATCTTCTGATACTCAGTTTTGCTTCTGAAGAGGTCAGCATATTTTTCTCACATGAACCACGAATTATGGCAAGGGGGTGGAACATTTACCGATTCCTTTACCCCTTTACTTCAAGATACCTATTCAGTAAAATCCTAATTTAAAAAAAATATTTCAAGTTGCTGGCTCGGTGAATTCATTATATGCCCTTTGCTACTCATGCACAGATAAAAAGTTGGTCTTAGAGATGTGTGTTTGCACAAATCCAAAAGAGTAGGAGTTCATTTCCTCTGCCACAAAAAGCAGAGCTAGTCTTTACGAGCTGGCATTCACATTCGCAAGAGCAGCACGCCTGGACAAAAGGCACAGCAGGCCACAGGGTGCCACCTTGGGGAAAGCTCCAAAAAACCACTTCAGCACGGCTTTACTTAGGGAAGGTAATTTATACCTTCATTAATCAGCTCCATACGGCACACGTAATCCCACAGCTAACTCCAGGTACTTAATTACTAACATAATTCTGTTAGTATTTACAACACTGGAATAGCCTATCACTGTTTGCTTTATCTTATGTCAACACTCTAAAAATTAATGCAGCTAATTCTTCACCGATTTTATGGATTACAAACACCACGCTCCTCTCTTCTTTATCTAAACAGCAGCCACTTCTAATAAGCTGACCTGCCAAAACCCATCAAAATGCATTCCAGTCCTATCAGCTTACCATGGGATTTCTTAACCCTTTGAACCCCTGTTAGCGGAAACCTCCTCAAGCAATGGTTCTTTCTTTGGAGACACCTTTGCACACCAGGGCTTTGGCTCTTCATCAGAAACACTGGTTAACGTTTCACTTCTCTGAGCTGCACGGTGTGCATTCCCCATTGTAAGTGTTTTTCATAGAATTACAGAATCGTTTGGGTTGGCAAAGCCCTTTAAGTTCCCCCAGCCCAACCGCTCCCCTACCCCTGCCATCCCACCCCCAAACCCTGGCCCTCAGCACCGCCTCTGCCCGGCTGTTAAATCCCCCCAGGGCTGGGGACTCGACCCCTTCCCTGGGCAGCCCCTTCCAGCCCCTGACAGCCCCAAGGGGAAGGAATTGTTCCCCATGGCCAACCTCACCCTGCCCTGGCACAACTTCAGACCATTTCCCCTCATCCTATTGTCTGTTATCAGGGTGAAGAGGCCGACCCCCACCTCACCACAGCCTGCTTTCAGGCAGCTGTAGAGGGCGATAAGGTCTCCCCTCAGCCTCCTCTTCTTGTTTGGATTTTTAACTCTACGATGGAGTGCAAACCTGCTCAAGTCATTTCAGATCATCCGAACAACTCATAACTGTCATTTTTAATAAAAGCAGGGGAAAACACATGACCTATTATACAATGTTTATCAGCCACAAAATAAAAACTCAGAACAATACCTAGACAGGGTCTTCCCATCATGAACTGTAAGACACCAGCGGCCACGCCAAGGGCAACGTACGTGCAGCTCTTTCCAAGTCTGACAGCCAGTGTTGGAAGGGGCACTTGCACACAGGCCTTAAAGCTATTGTCTTCCAAACAATCAGCCACCCTTGCAGCAGCCATCGGCCTAAAAGCACCTGGACCGAAACCCAACAGTGAAGGACAGTGGAGGGGCTCACGAGTGGTTCAGGTCTCGGAGGCCGTGGCTGAGGGGCAGCTCCCAGGCATGGACCCCCCCGGAGGCCGCAGCACAACCACAGGCACCCGCCCTGTGCCCCTTCTCCCTGCCAGCAACCCCAATAAACCCTTCATCATCACCTGCAGCCCTGCTAAGGCCAAACCTACGACGGCTCCGACCCGCTGCCCACGACC
>NW_009258891.1:383988-392070 GCF_000687185.1 Egretta garzetta
GGTCGTTCCTGCTCCTCAGAACTGAGGGGACGGGGTGGCGGGCGAATTCTCCCGGCCGTGAACGGTCCCCAGGGTCGGGAGTGCCCGGGCGGGACCGCTGTTGCCAGACGGTCTGAGAAGGACCTGGTCTGGGGCAGCTCCCACCTGGCTCCCCCGCCGGGAGGCCGGCCCCGAGAGAGCCCCGTTCTCCCTCAGAGCAGCGGGCTCTGCCTGCCCGACCTGCCCCCCTCCGCTGGCCTTGTATTGTTCACACCAAAGGTGTTGTGCTGACCATCAATGGGGAAAGCCCGGGCCACAGAAGTGCCCTTGGTTATGTCTTTTGGGTGATGTATGTTTATAAACGATGCTCATGATCCTCTAGGCTCAAAGGCCGCCGGTCTGCAATCGAACTCTTGTGTTAGAAACCCAATGACTCATTTTTGCTCCACCGTTGTGCCAAGAAGAGCGTGGTGCCTTCCCAAGGCCACAGGGTCTTGGGTTTGCCCAAAGAGAACGTTTCTGAGATCCAGCTCTAGAAGTATCTCAGGTTTGCCCCATTTTCTGTGGGCATGCCCTTAGCTTCAGGTGTGGAAACAGCCGTGGCCTGGGCCCTGCTCCTGCGGCAGCTCCCTCAGAAGCTCCGCTCCGCGAGTCAAATGGCTCCTCCGCTCACTCCGGCATTTTGCTGGTTTACCTGAGCTCCACATCTGCGGTGCTGGATAAAAGTCAGGATCTAATTCTTTTTCAGGTAAAAAGCTTCCACTGATGGAAGGGCAGGGGGAAAAAAGAGACCCAAACGTTTGGTTTAACTTCTTGAAACCTTGGGGTTGGTGGCTGGAGCAGCTGTGCCTCGCCTGGGCAGGGGAAGCCTTTCTGGGCCGTGTCTCTGTCTCGAGATGGGGCCGCTCTGGGCAGCGCTGCAGCCCTGTCCCACCTTGCTGTGTGGTGGGGAGCCACGGCCCGGCATGGGAAGGGTGCTTCCAGTCCGGGCAGAGTTCGCTTCTTTGATGAAAATAAAAATGAGAAGAGTAAGGTGAGATATATTCAGCCAGAAATATGTGTAAATCAGAGGGGAATGTCTCTCTGGCACAGATAGTTTTAACTTTTTAGAAAGGAGATTGAGACTGCTTGTTTTAGGGTTTGTAAAATGTATAGACTGTGGAGACTGCCGGCCTTTAATATGTCCCACACTGCTCCATGCACCCAGCTGTGTGGAATTACTGATGTAAAAGTATTTTCTTACCCCATTCCTGTAATGTGTAAAATCCTGACCCTGCCATGGCTGCATTCCCCCCCACACTCAGCTGGAGTCTGTTGCAGGACCATGGCCTGTGTCAGCTGGGCTGATCTGGGGATACTCCATGAGAATAATCCTGGGTATTAGATGCGCAAGGGACTTCTAATTCCTTCCTCCTACTCCAGTGTTGCCGAGCGGAAGAACCTCTTTGGTGCTAACTCACGGATCTTAATTCAGAGCAGAATCTTAGGCCTGGCTGCAGGACGCTGTCAATGTGAAATGACTGAGTTTTTACAGGTTTAAAAGCCAGATGCCCACAGGGATTCTATGTTACCAACTTTCCTAGCATGACTGGTGAGGAGGTATTTTTATCTTGCTGTCACAGCAATCTGGTTTTTGGTGTTCTTTTGCAGCCCAAAGGTACATATCACTGTTTCTCGTGGGGCTGGAGTAAGCTGGATTGACACCTGGAGGAAGCAGCCTGAACTGGTGGCAAGACACTGAGCAGTCCCCTTGGAGTAACTAAAGGAACGGCCCAGGCAGCTGAGACACCGAATGCAGGGACCAGTTTTTTTAGGTGAGTGCCTCAAAGACAAACCCACCAAATATAAGCTGAGCTTGAAAGTTGCATTTCAGTTTCAAGTCCCTTTTCCAAGAGACTGGTTTCTGCTTCCTTGGAAGGGGGAGTTAGCTGCCTGTGCAATTCCTTTGTAGTGATGAGAGGGAGATCTCACACGCAACACCTCCAGGAGACTGTTTTCTGTTCCCTTTCTTGCTGGCTTTCCCCCTGCCCAGCAGCCTTTCAGTCTGTCTGAGTTAACTCAGATGCAGCAGGCTCAGTTATCTTCTGGATGTCATCCCTGTCACTGTGTTTAAAGCCCAGCAGCAGTGGAAAAAGAGAGAGTTGGGCTGGAGGGAGCAGGATTTGCTGCTTTATTTCTCCCTACCTGTTGCTCAGCCTTGCTCCCTTACCTGTTGCTCATCTGTAAGTGTACCAACAGATGTGGTCACTTTTCCTGAATTTCTTGGTGTGCTGAATGCAGGTCCCTTCAAAAATCTAACTCCAGTAGTGGGTCCAGAACCCTTAGAGATCTTGCCCTGAGTTCCTAGTAATTTGGGTTGATGTTAGCCACTGAAACCAGCCTGCAGAGGTCTGTGACTTGCACAGTGGTCTGGCAAGAGGCTTCATCGTACTTTGGAGACCGCAGCTATAGCAAGGGCTTTGTGGGGCTGTTCATTCCCGATTTTTGCCTCTCACTTTGTTGGCAGCAGACAGATAAGAGAGGTCCCTCAGAAGAGCTTTCCATAGGTGGTGTCCTGGGAATAGAGGCCAAACACAGTTCATCTGGCACAGAGGGAGAGGGAATCATAGATCAGCATATGAAACAAAGACACACAAATATGTGAGGGAAGGGAAATGCATCAGGTGTTGCTGTTAACGCCTTGAACTCTCCCCTTACTGGTGTAATTAGTCCTTACTGGTATTTGTGATGTCAGCTTTTGAAGAACAGGGGGCAATTTTGTTAGCATGACTAGCAGCTAAGGACACACAAGAACAGCTTATCCTTGTTCATTCTGGAAACGGGTGTTAGCAACTACACACTAAATCTTCTTCCGGCACAACGATGGGGTCACATCAGCTGCCAGATATTTGAAGGGCGATTTATTTTAAATTGTAAACAAACAGATTGACTTGTAAATATCCCAGAGATACATCCTACCAATATAAAAGGCATCCTATAATTCAGGGAGGAGACACCTGCAACAAAATGATCTGGTCTTTTCATTAAGCACGAAATGAAATTTGCTCTCAAAGTGCTTTCAGAATTGTAAACTGACAAGAGAGGATGCAAGGGTGCTTGGGCACTGGGCCAACCTCCTTGAGCTTGCACAGGATGGTTGGTTAAACCAAGGAATAGCAGTTCTCTCTTTCGCTGTCAGCCCCCTTACAACTCCCAGGAAGTGGCTGCTGGTGACATGCCTCACTTTTCTCAATCAAGTGGTACACAGGGTTTCTGGGAGAGTGACTGAAGAACTTGTGAGGGTCACATGAAGTGCTTGTGCGGGTGTGTTAAGATCTCAACACGAAAGACCTGACGATCTTAAAAAGACGAGTAGAAGCCTTATAGAGATTTCTGAGCATATGTTAACGAACAAACATTGTCAGTCATGGGCAGGAGCAGCTGGTGTGTGCGTGGGGGTTGACAGAAGAGGTGGCTTTCCCAGCATGCTGGACTCTGGTAACCCGGGAGATACGGTGTCAGTATGTGTCCTGTGGTCGTGCGCAGACAGGCTGGCGTTGCGAAGGGCCTGCTGTCAAGCGTGACCTCCCATGGGATGAACAGGGTAGAGAACAACCGCTAATGTAACAGCCATGAAAGGATAAATCTGGACCACGGAATTTGGTGTTGGGTCTCACGGCTCACAGCTGTGCAGCAATAGCTCACTTGCACCTTGAAGTGCAACAGTGAGGAGACTTGTAGTGTGTCTCGGGTGGTGAGGGGGAAACAGCCCAGACATGCCTTATGTCCCAAAGGGCTTGACTCGGTGCTTCTCCACCGTAGTTGCGTTTAACCATTTCATAAGCTGCTTGAGCCCCTAGATTGGAAACCATTTCCAGTCTGAATATTCACAGTTTACAAACAGGGCAGCTGAAGAGAGAGGCCTTGTCCAAGGTCACCAAGCATCTGGAAGTGCTAAGACCAGATGAGAGAGCTGCTACACCCCAGGGCAGTGCTCTAACCACTGGTCCACACTGCTTCCCCCTGCCTGAGTTCAGTGTGCTTTCCCAAGTAAGGAACAGAGGCCTTGTTAGTGGCAAAAGGGAATTCTCAGAAGTTTTTTTCAAGAGCTGATGCTCTGTCCTGGAGCCTGTGAGCCTGTGTGGTGATGCAGCCTTGCTGTGAACCATACAGGCGCTTGAGAAGAAGCCTCACCTGCTGGAGCTACCGTCTAAGGGGGATGGGGAATGTGCTCTGATGGAGTTGCGGCAGATGGAGACCTTGCAGAGCCAAACATGTGACTTTTTTCATCTTCTAAGACACCACTGTAGAGCGCTGTCTACAGAGGTAGCACTTACACCACATTTGGGTGTATAGATGCCTGTGAAGCATCAGTGCCGTGCTTCCTGCTGCCCTCCCACTAATGTGTGTGTGATGTGGGGAAGGAATGTGGTCAGGCCGGGTGTGATAGGTCATGTTTGTGAGGCTGAGCAGCTGCAGCCTCTGGAGACAGTGACACTCCTCTGCTGTTTGGTTGCTTTGTGCCCATTGCACGGGCTTCCCTGTAAGTCTCCTGACTTGGCAGAGAAACACTGAAGTTGGGATTCTTTTCTGTGACACCTGGTTCACCCAAAAATAAGTTTCTCCAAGATTTTTGATGGAATGGCATGAAACAGTGGAACATTTAGGCCTAAGTGTATTATTGGCATCAGGCCTGCTCTAGCTCGGTTTTACCTTCTAAGGTCATGCTCCTGCTGGGCTGCAGTCATCTCGGCACACCTCATGCTGTCATCTCCTGTAAACTTTGTCAGCTAAGAGCTGTTGAGCTGGGCTGATACTTAGGGATGCCTCCTTCTGGTTCAGAGTGGGGGAATATACTTCACGTGACACCAAGGAAGTCTTTCCTGCCAGAGGTCACTGCTTTGGAGGCTGTTTAAAGCCAAGTCCCTGCAATTTGGAAGGGCTGCCTGTGCTGTTTTGGGAGCAGCAATATTGGACCAGGTGTCTCAGCCCTCTTCTGACTTACACAGTTGGGGTTTTGTTTCCCTAAAAATTCCCAAGTTGCAACTGAATATGGGATTCATGGTCTTCTGACCCGCCGTGCTGAGCCGCTGCTAAACAGCTGCTCTGTTTGGGAAGGGGTGAAGTGATTTCAGTGGAGAGCAGGATGAATTGCCAGTGTGTGAATGGGCTGGTGGGACTGGGAGGTGGCTGTGATTGTAGGATCCTATCTGTATTTGGCTCCCTTGGAGCAGGGCCCTCTCCAGAAATGCTAGTAGCAATTTGGAGAAAGGATTCAAGTAACGTTTGGAGGAGGTAGTTTTCAGTGTAAGTAAAATGTACACTCAGTTTCTCTGGCAAAGAAGAGAATGCAAAAATAAGTGGGCAAGTTCCCTCAATACAACCCAAACCCTGTGCCTTCTCAGCTTTTAATTTGGGAGTCCCTGGATGGGCTGTCCTGATGTATCCATCAATGCGGATGGGAGTTGTGCCTCTCACTTCAGGGCTGAGCCGCAAGGAGAGCAATAGAGGTTCCAGCTGCAGTAGTTTGTCATCTTTGGTGTGGACCAGCACTAGAGAGGGCTGTCCCCTGGAAAAGGGACAGGGAGTGATCATAAGCCTTTTATTTCTATATCGCTTGGAGGAATTAAGACCTAAGACAGAAAAGCAAGCACTGACACGCAGGTGGGAAGCTCCCAAAGTCTCCCTGTATTACACTGATCACTTCAATACAAGTGCATAAACACAGCTACATGGCATCTCATCAGAGCAACTAGCCAAACAGCCTGCTTCTCTCTTTGTGTGACAGCGATGCGTAGGGCAGGCACAAGAGCCATGCTAATGTACAAGGATTCACTCCCTGGTTTGCCTCATGGGTCCATCTGTCTCTTAGGAGCTTCCTAAACCAAAGACCATGGGCTCATTTTAGTATTTAACAGCCGCTTGATGAGCTTTCCTCAGAGAATAGACTGTAGGCTTAATCCACTGTTGTCTCTGCAGCTTTTGTTATGAGCTGTAGTGGAGTTCATATAATTATGATCAATTATAGTGACATATTACAGTCACATGATGTCATCGGCAGTCACCCCAGCTGTGCTGAAATTAACCCAAACTGTTGTATTTCCAGCTGGGGGACTCCAATCCGTGAGGGATTGCCTGTGGTGTGGGATTTCCCTGTACGTGATCTTTTCGGGTCAGACTTGCTCCCCAGAAGGCAGTGACACTTTTGTTAGAAAATATTCCATCCTGTCTAAATTAATCTTTTTGTTGCTAATCTTGGAGGTAATAAGATAGCGGGGTGGCAGGCAGTGCTCTCATCACACATGTAGGTTGTATTAAAAATAGACGTTAAAAAATAATTTCTTGGGCCCTTTTAAAAGGAACCTGGACCTTTGTCAAGAGAACTCCATGCTTTTCCTCCCCCAGCGTTCCTCTCTCCTTGGAATCCTGCTTCCCTTACATCTTTTCGGTTAGCCTTGCTTGCTGCCGTGGATATCATTTCTCATATTATATTTCACCTTCCCCCTTTCCATGTCCCACGGCAGCCACTGAACAGGACAATCCCTTGTCCCAGTCTCAGCAGGACGGGAGGGGATAATGTTGCTGGCAGAAGACTATACGAGGCCATTAACAGCTTTTACCAGCAAGCAGACACTGATTGGAAAGCAGGTTATTCTGTACTTCTCAAAGAGCCATTCCCGACCTGTCAGAGAGCCGTCTGCTTGGAAGGGAAGACAAGAGAGGGCCTGGGCACAGGAGCAGCTCTGCACTGCTGCTGTGATGGCTTTCTGCTTGGTCAGGCTGTTTCCCAGAGGAGGTTCCAAGTGGTATTTTTTGACAGGAGTGGCCCGTGAAAATGTGATGCACCATCACTGCAGTCCCACAATGTGCTCCCGCATGACTGAGACCTGTGCTGGATTGTTCTGGGCTTCTGGCTCCGCGTAGCAAATGGTCCCATGAGCAGTAGGAGTGAGCCAAAAATCCTGTTGTCCTCCATTGCTCTCGTGGGCTCAGTGACAAAGGGGTAAGGCAGAGCAAGAGTCAGCCTCTGGCTGTAGGAGTAAAGGACTGTCTGTGGAGGGAGGTACTTGCCCTTTCTACGGAAACATGGGTGATCTGCACTGCTGGGACTTGCAAACCACTGAGAGCAGCCCTTGTGCAGAGAAGGGGAGATGGGGGCTGCTGTGCCAGAAGGTGTTTGGTGCAACGCTGTAAGGTACTGGTAGGTTACTGGAAGGTGCTGGTAGGTAGGTGGCGGTATCCTGCTTCAGGACACACTGGCAGTGATGGAAAGGCTGACATGAAGGTCAGTGAGCGCTGTGTTGGGCATCGCCATCAGCTCGGCGTAGTCTGCTGCAGGGATTTGGGGTCTCTGCTGTGATCCGGAGGTGGCAGGAGAGTTGGAGAAACGCCCAGAGCCAGTCTGCTCTGGAGGGAGCTCTGGGTTGATTAGTGACCCGCCAGACAGCCCCAACCTTGCAGGGTCAGACCTCTACTGCCTTGGGCTGTGTTGTTTACTCACCACTCCCTCCCT
Organism: Egretta garzetta; assembly: GCF_000687185.1. Classification (NCBI taxonomy): domain Eukaryota; kingdom Metazoa; phylum Chordata; class Aves; order Pelecaniformes; family Ardeidae; genus Egretta; species Egretta garzetta. The sequence continues at coordinate 391,460 of NW_009258891.1, forward strand.
CCAGAGGTATGCCCTAGCCTAACAGATATCTAGTGGGTGGCAGTGTACATCCCCTGTTCCTTTCCCGGTTGGCCCTATTTATAGATTTCAAATGTTGATAGGTAGGGGAAGTGAGACATCTGAAGTATGAGGGGCTGTCACTGAGAAGGCAGGGATATTTATCTGAGTTGATGAAACTTCTTGTCATTGCACAGTGTTAGGAACTCTGCACATGTGTTGCGGATCATCATTTCCAGGGCATTGGTGGGCTTGTTATTTAGGACAGAGCAAACAAAACACTGTTAGAGTGGGAAGAGGGATTTCTACCTGAATAAATTATACCCAGTTATCATCACCTGGATGGCAGTCACACGCCAGGAAATTTCTCCTGAGGGTTAAGATAACATCTCTCCCTTTCTATTTCAACAGTCTGATCTCCCAGAGCCGTATCGTTTGTCTTTTCTATGCACACAGTGCAAGCGGAGGGAAAGCCCACTCAGCCACGTGTCAGATGGGCTGAAATCTCTTCCTGAGGGTTTAAAGCCAGTGGAGAGTGTCTCCACTATTGCCTCCATTACTTCTTTTGTCTTATCTACTGAAAGCTACTGCTGCTGATGTGCAGTTGCTCAGCA
>NW_009258891.1:392091-409960 GCF_000687185.1 Egretta garzetta
GGAACCTTTGCTGCTTGCTGTTCAGTGTTTGGTTCCTTCAAATTCTTGGTGGAGGGCCCTCGGTGTGCTGTGAGACCTCCTTAGATCTCTATGGGTCTTCTACCTCAAGTGCAACAGACATAGGGAAAATTCTACTGAAAATTGATCTTGCTGCGATGGGCAGATTTCACAGTCCTCCATCTTGATGATTTTTCCTTGTTGGGGAATACTCATGACTGGTAATACAGGGGTGGCCAGCTGATCCATAGGAGTGGTGGCCAGGTCTGCAGGGTGTCCCAGTGGCCAGGATTACCACTGCGTTCGCAATAACCAGCTCGTATTGGTGCAGAGAGCCGTCATCCTGTAAAACCACTGCCATTTTTTCTGCTTGCTCCCATGACAGAGCTCTAGCCTGTCAAAAATACAGCAGGTACAGCTCTAGAAGAGTTCAAGCTTGGACTAGAGACTTCCACAGTCCCTTCTTTTCTGTGATTCTCTGTTTTATGGCACAGACATGATTTGAGGCGTTGCACAGGGACCAGTGACCAGCATGACACCGCTCTGTAGATATCTTTTCCAGAAGGGATTTATTTAAAACTCGAGGCAGCTAATACTTAAGTGTCTCTGCGGATTCATCTCCTCTTTGCCCAAAAGCAAGCTCACGCTACTCACGTCAGATGGATAGTGGTAAGGCAGGCACGCGCACCTTGAACACTTGCAACCCAGGCAACCCACAGCCCAAGTGGCCCCAAACAGTGCTACCACCATCACCATCCCTCATAGCTGCTGACGACAGCCCAGATACTTCTGTTGGCTGAAGGTGTTCTCTTGCTCCCCAAGATCCAAGAGGCTTCTACCACAATTTAAAGGGCCAAGGCTGGAGCAACAAAGGAGCTGGAAAAGGAACGGACTTAATTTTATTGGGTTTTTTTCTCCTTTGACAAATTAATTAACATTAATTTGTCTATGTGTGCCATTTCTTCCAAAGTCAGTCCCTCTTTGGGGCTCCTTAGGTCTCTTGGCAGGGCTGAAGAGCTAGATTCTGTGTGTGTACAATCCTGTTCTGGGGCAGAAAAATGAATTTATTCACCTTCCTCAAAGGGCTGTTGAAATACCTTGGTGCTGGTCACTCATCTGAGCGTGACCAGGAGCTGGAAGGAGCCAGCTGGCAGCACGTTAATGGCAGCACAAATTTGTACCCTGAAGAGGCCAGAGAAACATGGCACCAGATCAAACCAGGGATCCATGGCCTCCAGGATCTTGCCTGTCCCAGTACCCAGAGTTGTGGCCATCATTCTGCATGCTCCTGGAGGAGAGGCTGCCCTGACCTCCAAGCTCTTCTTTTGGGCTAGTCCTGCAGGGCAGTAGTCCTCACCCGCCCATCAGTCCCAGCCCCTTGGGGGTCTTGCTCAGGTCACCCCTGCGTGCCACCCAAACAGGCTGCCAAAAGCTGCAGTCGCATGTATGAAGACTGAGGGCAGCGCCGAGGAGCGCTGCAGCAGGGAAGGTGGGTTCATCCTTCCCCTGAGACCTTTTTATCTGAGTGTGATACAGCTGAAAGCTCAAATGGGCTCTCAGGCCTGACTGGACAGCGGATGGCTGCGGTAGGAGCCATCTTCATAAAAGTTAAGTGAGCTTATGTCATCCAGAGTGTTGGAGGGACAGCATACACCTAGTGTTTTATCCTGAATTGCTCTCTTGCAGAGGAACATTTCACTTACCAGAAAATCAGACCCTCTTCTTGGTGTGCTAGCTTAGGCACTGGCAGCTGAGCCTGCCGAGACAGCAGATGCAGAGACAGGGGTTAGTGCTTCAGCTAGGCTCAGCTTTCCTTGTCCCGATGTGAGGCCATAACAGTGGTGATGGGCAGACAGAGGGAAAGGGCCCTGAGGAAACAGGGGGGAGAGTCAGTGCGTGCCCCTTCTCCCACTGCAAAGGTGTTTATCCTAATGACAAGTGCTGTGGTCCTTTCATAACTGCTGCATTAGCAGAGGATCAAGTAGCACTTAATGGGAGCAGTCTCCCCCATGAAGTATGATTGAAAAGGTCACCGAGGTGGAAGGGAAAATATTTGCAGCAGGCTGACATAAGCCTTGGCTTCTGACTGACAACAGGTGTATATTTTATGGGCTGCCCTCCCCACCCAGCATTTTTGCTGCCCTCCCCTCCTTCCATGTATTGGCTCAATGTTTTGCAGCGGCGCCGTGGAGCATCTGCTGAGCTCAGTGGGTGGCAGACAGGGGGAATACAGCCTGGCTGCAGAATTCAGGGAAGAGGTGGTTTGAGGCCAAGTGTTAGCTTCTGAATTAGCAAAGCCAGGGAGTCAGGTGAGGTGTAAACAAAGCTTCCATGTGAAACTGCTCTAGGCTGAATTGGTAGGTTGACCATGGCTGGGCTCTTCACTTTAATGGCACAATAAATAGCTTTATTCCTCAAGGCTACTGGTTTTGCTGGGTTTTGCCTCTCCCTTCTGCTGGCCCTACAGTGGGTTTGCTGAAATGAGGTTGTAGGGTCTCGGACAACCTACGTTTTGAACACCCCCAGTTTGTCCAAGCCAGCTGAAATCTTACTACTGCCCCTGGCAAGCCTGTCCCTGAAGTTACGGACACATATTGATTGCTTTGCATGTCTTCTCACCCTGCTCTCTTGCTGCTTTTGGTGTCCCATCTGTCTTATATGATTTCATTTGGGAGAATGCAGGGTATTCAATCCAGGCCAAGTTGCTGATGACAAGCTAATTAAAGATCTAGCAAGAGACGAGTAGACTAATGAGGGAGAAGTGGGAGGAAGGGCAGTTTGCCAGGCCTGTGCTGTGGCACTCTCGCTTAGTGGAGCTAATTGTCTGTTGTAATTCAAGGGAGCTATTCACCACACAGGCTGTAGGGCAGAGTAACAGAGACCTCTTCTGATGGTGTGTTCTGAAAGGCTCCGACGGGATCACAGCTTCCCAGGTCCAGTTCTTCCTCTATGGTGCCAAGTAAATCGCTTTAACATGGAGTTGTGCTGTCTTACGCTGTTGTAGTAGGTGATCTGGAAAGAATGCCATGGCCGTGTCAGTGGAGACAAAAAGCCTAGAGTGGGAATGACACCTTCTCTGGACTCCTGGTGGTCATGCTGAAGGTCATGTGCTACCCAGCAGCCCTGATCACGAGCCCATTTGCCTTCCTGCAGCATACAGTGCACAGAGAACAACGGTCAGCGTGAAAGGGAGGTGGATTCTGGCACTGACTGGAGTAGATGCTCTGCTGGATCATTTCATTAGGAACTTGTGTGCTGGGAACTCACGGGGTAACATGGGGTTGGCCCAGCTCGTGCTCGCAGGGAGACAGTGGCGAACAGCCAAGTTACAGCGGCGTGCTGGCGGTGAGATTGCTGACAGAGCTGCAGAGCAGGACAGCCCTACCCTGTGTCTGCTTCTGCCACTTCATCCAAATTAGTCAAAGCAAGGCACTTCTTCACCTCTGGGGGATGCTGGAGTGTGAGGAAAAGCTGATTTATGAGTTTGAAGAGACTTTTATTTGGTTTTGCTCCCTGGCTACTGTCTCCAAGATGAATTTCCTTTCTGAATGGTCCCTTGATTCACAACCAAATTAGTCAGTGCATCTCACCAAACAGGGAGAAATGAATCCGAGAGCCTCTGGATGCTCTCTGTAGCTCTGAAAGGGACTGTGGACCAGAGAATGGCCCTGTCAGGTCTTGTGTCTTTTGTCCTAAAGTCAGGAGAAAGATTTTTTTTTTTTTTTCCTTTTTTTTTTTCCCCAGTAGTTGCTTCAGAAATGCTCATTTCTCATGTTAAACAAATCATGCAATAGCTTTGTGTTTCCCACCTCCTCAGGAAACAATCTGGCAACTCATGGTCCAGCAAAACGGTCTTAACCGAAAGGCACTGTACAAGTACTGTTGTTATTGTAGCAGTTGTGCTTGGCACCGGCCCTGCCAGGGAGATCTATTTGCAGAGAGAGCTCCTGCCCTTGAAGCCAAGTGCCCAGGGGTGTCAGTAGGTGCATACAGCCACGTTCACACTATCCTCCCTGCAACTGCAACCTCTCCTCAAAGCTTCTAAAATTCCTCTCACCAAGGGGGTTATTTCCTTATTATCGACACCTGCTTGGACAGGCAGATGCGCTGACTGACCACTTACAGAGCCACTAAGGACTGAAAGCTTTTAGGCATAACTATATCAAGAGGTGTTAAAACTGGCCGCGTGTAATTTATAGTCTGCAACAGGGGACTCAGCCCACTAGACACAGCGTGCTGGAGCATTAGCTCTGCTGTCAGCTCAATTGTCAGCCGGATGCCGAAGGAGGTGGAGTGGATACCCTTCAGGTCACAGCTTTCCGCATTCTTGATCACAAGTCAGCAGAGTCATGAACCCTAAGACAACTGTTGTGATTCTTAGGCCCTGAAGCACTCAGCAGGTCCCAATAAAATGCTTTCATGCAGACTTGTACACAAATACATACACACACATGTGTGCACACAAGACAATGGAAGAATCATCACTATGATTGACAGAGGTGCAGACAGACATACAAAATTGGTATTTCTGTCTGGATGAAATACCAGTCTATGATTTCTACCTAAAGGATGTGGAGGCCTTGCTAGCAGGTAAGAATTGGGACCTCCTATTCTAAGGGCTTCACTGGCAGGGATGGTGGTAGTGCTCAAAGCTTGTGTAATATTGCCTCGTTAGTTCAAATGAGTGCACTGTCTTAAAGCTTTCTTCATTGCCCTACTGCTGGCCCGATATATGTGTACGTGCCCATGCAGTGCACAAAGTTCATTCTAGTTTGGCTATTGAAAGAGAATGCCCAAGGGTAGGGACAACAAATTGCCAAAATAACTGTACAGCAAGTCATTCCCAACTGGCATTTACTGCAGCCAAGAGTTTCTGAGTTCAGTGTCTCCTGGCCATTTGTCCTCCTAGACTTCGTTCCTGACCTTAGAAAAGACCTCTGAATTTGAGTGGCAGAAAGCTGTGTCACAGAGTTCATGTTATAAAATAGATAAATCTATGTTAACTCTGTTAGACACTCTGCCTTATTATTCCAGCTAGGAGGCTGTGTTAGATCTGATGGTCAAAAATCTCCTGATATTCCTCTTTATGGTCAGTTATTTTCATTTGTCCTTCTGTCACCTTGTCCTCCCTTTTGGTATTTACCTTTGTCAGGTATTTAATAGGTTTTTCCCCTAACTCTTTTGTTGGGCTGGGAAAACTAACCTTATTCACTCTTTTTTAATACAGCTTGCCCTCCACTACCTTGAGCAGCCCATGATGCCATCTCTGTACATCTTCCTGCTTGAGCAAATCATTCTTGAGTATGGACAAGCAGCAGTGTTCCCTGTATTCTGGTGGAGGCCCCAAAAGTTGAGATCAAAAGCTGGCATTGGTATTTTCCCAACAGCAATACTTTATCATCTTGTGCTGGAACTGCACTTGGAGTTTTCCATCCACTGCTCTCATGGCAATTTCTATTTCTGTATACTCTGTTCTCAAGTCAGCTTTGTCGTCATCGCTATCGCCATCATTATTATTTAAAACTGAGGCTTCATCCTCACCCTCTCAACGCTGCATTGTGAACCCATTTCATCTTTTTTTTTTGTCTAGATTTTTTCACTCTGTTGGAAAGAATTTGTACAGTTCTGTGTAGGCTGATGTTTTCAGTTCTTGCTTGATCAAGCCCATCTTGATTTTGAAAACATACCAGGTTGCAAAAGGCATAAAACCTAGTAAAACATCCTTTCTCAAACTCATCAGGACAGAAAAACCTGACAGAATCTGTAGGTGTGAAAAAGGTGTGAAAGGAGTACACTGGGAAATTAAGGTCATAGCAGAACCCCCCCCCAATATTTGGTTTACATCTGTGTTCAGTGTGAAGCTCCCTACACTTGGGTCTCTCCTTTGTGAGTGTCTCCACTTGGAATCTGTCCCAGACAGAAGTCTCAGAAAGTTATGGAACATATAGATGAAATGCAACAGATTTCAAGGACCAGATAAATGAAAATCTGCCCCAATGCAGGGGTGAAATAGCTGAACTACTATCTTACACTGAAAATTGACTTTGTACCGTGACAAAGACTTGAGGATTAGAGTCAGGGCCCTGAGGGTAGTAGTAGGCCATAAAGGCTGTGGTGGAGCAGCATTTGCATACCACCTATGCAAGGTCAAAGGAACGTGATCACTCAAGGTCTCTTCCTCACTGAAGGCAGATGAAAGCAACTTGTATCGTCTCTGAGCATGCACAAATTTACCCCTTTAATAAGCTATGTTATTAATAATAACTGATATCAGACTGCAGCACTTCAGCGATTATTCACAGTCACTTAATGACAGACTTCACGGCAAGCAAAACCATTACAAGAGAAATGTTTTCAGGAATCCTAAATCCCTGACTCTGGCATGCTGAGGTTTGGAAGCTTCCACCCCAACCTGCCTTATGGTGGATGATTTGTCAAGATGGTTTTTGACTCTCAGAATTTCTCTTTTCTGCAGTGCTTTCTTCATAGTCATGCCTTTGCTGATATGCACTGTCACTCCACCTTAGAATCATGGAATCATTTTGTTGGAAAAGACCTTTAAGATCATTGAGCCCAACCATACCTGTTGGTACCATGTTAGAGACATGGTTTAGTAGTGGACCATTCCATTATTCCATTATTTTATGGTTCTACTAAACCGTGTCCCTAAGCACCTCATCTGCCCATCTTCTAAATACCTCCAGGGATGGGGACTTGACCACTTCCCTGGGCAGCCCATTCCAGTCCCTGACAAGCCTCCTCTGCTCCAGGCTGAACCCCCCCAGCTCCCCCAGCCGCTCCCCATCAGCCTGGGGCTCCAGACCCCTCCCCAGCTCCGGTGCCCTTCTCTGGACATCTTCATCTTGATCTCTATTGTATTAATGATTGCTACCTCCTTTTAGCCCTTTATCCATTTCCACATTCTTTAACAAAGGAAGTTCCTTCAGTTTTGCCCTAGTACTTGTACACCAAAACTTCATTTGACCATCTCATGTTTACTGGTTAAAATTAGCACAATCATTCTACTTGCTATAATTACTATTTTGACAAATTTAATTAACTTCAGTTTTACTTTTCCTCCTTCTCCATCCTTTTACACACTGATGCTTTATCCTTCACTTGGTCCTTTTTTTTGTGAGACTTCCCATATTCTGAGCCAAATGTTGCACTCAAAGAATGACCAGTTTTGAGAGTAGATTCCTCTTCAAAACTACATCAGGTTGATTAGGGCCTTATACACTGACATTTTTAATATCTCCAAGGATGGAGATATGATCTCTCTGGGCTGTTGTTCCAGTGTTTGACCACTCTCACAGTATTTTTTTTTCCTAACATCTAATTGGAGCTGCTCTTCTTGTACCTTGTGTCCATTGTTTCTTGTCCTATTGCTGTGCCCTGCTGATAAGAGTTTGGCTCTGCCTTCTCTATAAGCCACCCGAAGTAGAAAGATCCCAAAGACTCTGTCCCAAGGAGAACTATGAGACTTTGTCTGTGAGGCCTTTCCTGAGACCTCTTACAGTTTTCACGTCCTCTGCAATGTTGTCTTGCACCTTCTTGTTTTAGCTGCTATTTGGTAGCACCATCACAACTTCCTTCCCATGGAGGTCAATGATTGCAGCCCCCAATCTCTGCTTCCATCCCAAATACAGTGGATCTTGAGTCCCGTGGGGCTGTTCTGCAAGGCAAAATCTTCATGTCTCCAAGGGAAAAGGGCTGAGGCAATGTCCCTCCATGTGAGTGGCTTTTCTGTCCAGTCCCCAACTTGCCATTCCTCAGATCTGTTTCGAATTATGTAGTTGAGTGTCTGCAGAGACAACACGCTGCTACAACGAGCTGCCTGCAAAAGGACCTGGTGTCCTTTAGGAAAGGACACAGACATTATGGTGGATGCCAGGTTGAATATGAACCGGCTACGTGTGCTCATCATGAAGCTAACTGCATCCTGAGCTAAATCGGAAGGTGTGTGGCCAGCAGAGCAAGGGGTGGTCACAAAGGTGACAGGGCTGAATACTTTTTGGTGGTGCCAAATTATAAGGGGCAATGGCCACAAGTTGCAGCTCAGGAGGTTCAGGTTGGCCACTAGGAAAAGACTTCTCCAGGAGGCCGGTGCAGGCCTGGGACAGGTCATCAGAAAGGGGGAACCTCTGTCCTTGGGGGGGAAGCAGGGGGTAGTGGTTAAGACTCAGTGTAAAAGTCATGGCTGCTCCAGCCTGGTGTTCAATGTAGTCCTGCTCTGAGTGGGAGGTTGGACTGGGGACCTCCAGAGCCCCTTTTCACCACCACCTCTGTGATTCAGTGACCATCAGTGACCCAGCTGCAGCTCTCTTTCAACTGCCGTTGGGTAGCTTTTGGATTCACCAAGACTTTGCTTGTATCTGAGTCTTGTATGAGTGCTGTGACCTTGCATCTCTGGAAACAGTGGTTAGGACAATGCAATGTGGCAAATAATAAATCCTTTTCAATAAATACAGCAGAGAGCACTGCAGGCCCCAGCTGCTCTGTAGGCTCTCACAGCTTTCCTGCCACCTTCTGACCAGGTCAGCGTGACTGGCTGCCTGGGACCTTTAGGTGGCTCTGTGTGATACACCATATAGCCGAGTGTTAAAGAACATTTCCTGGGTGAAACATTTAAGGAACTGCTATAACTACTTGTGTTTGAAAGAGGCCTCAATTCCTTGAGGCTTGTAGAGGTAAACTGGGACCATCCTTCTCCTTTCACCCTCTGGTTGAGCTCAGAAATCAGCTGACATAGTTAAGCTGACAGTCATTTGATTTATATGTCCTTTGCTTCTGGCATTCTGTCCTCCTGTCTGATCGGCACTTCGGGTCTGTTGACCTTTGCGGCATGTGGCAAGGCCAGTGTATCTTGGCTTCTGCCTCAGACGGCTGTGGCTTGTTGTTTAAGGAAGTTTATTTCTCAAGGATATGGTCATAAGTCAGCAATGCACATGTTCTATTTTTGCAGGCATACCTAGAGAGTCAGGAAGGAGGCCAAAACCCTTCCAGAGAAGACAAACTGCAGATCTCAATGTTCTTATCAATGAGCTGTACATTCATAAGCTACAAAGAAGATACAAATTGTACAACAGGATAAATAAAGAGAGAGGACCTGGAAAAGAAAGGTGCCTGGACTATGAAATAGCCACTTAGAAGGTGATGGACAGATAGGAAAATACTACACCAGGAAGAAAAAGCTGAAATTTTAGTGTAGATGTATGGGACAGAGAACTAAAATTACACTTTGAAAGATGGGCGTGGAGTCTTAATAAACACAAAGCCCAGAAATTTTGTCTTCATGTTCTTCCAGAAGGTGAGCAGCTACAGTTAATGGTTTATTTGATTGCTCCTGCTTTTTAAAGCTCCTTAGAGTTTTTCTCTGTATCTTCCTGGGCTGCTAGGAGTCTTGTTCTCTGTGCTAGATTGACGCTGCCGCATCAGCAGCCTCACACTCTGCTGCTGCTGCCAGTTTGGGGTGGGACCCAAGCTCTTTAATATTGCCATGAAAGGAATGGTAGGGATGGCCAAGAGGAGCATCTCGCAGTGAGGATTGGGAAATTGTCAGCGTGACCCAGCTGGCCCCGAGGAACCAGAAGGAATCCAAAATTGTAGTGACACTGAGGAATACAGGCCAGCCCTCTCAGATGATAAACATGTGAGGTTTCTCCCCTTCTCTCCTCCACTGTGGGCTGCATAGGCAGCTCTGCCCCTGTATGGTCACTGTGGGAGGAATAATACCTTTGAAGAATACCATTGCTCTGGTTCCAACCCCTTCAAAGCAGACACCCTCGCTGGGTGAAAAGAGAGGAGTAAGTGGTGAGTGTAAAATGACATATGCCTGAAAAATAAGCTGAAAGAAGCTGAAGAACACATGAATGGCTGAGCGGATGACCCGTTCAGTGTCATGGTCGCAGAGAGCTCTGAACCATCAGGGACTCTCAATCTGTCAGTCAAAGAGATTGACAAGGACCTGCTGGACTTTGCAAAGGCCCAAACTGCAAGCAATTTGCTTGCCGTTCAGTTTGCCTCAAGCCACAGACCAGTTCCCTCTAAATGCAGGGTTAATCAGGGCCTTTGCATGGGTCTTGTTTCTTCCTGCTCAGCTCCTGGCACTGGTATAGTCTGTCCCAGCCGCCCTTCCCAGAAGATGGTCCTCCCTCCCTCATCCATCACCCATTCTGACACAGGATCCATCTCTGACACCCACTCCTCCTTTCCTCCCTTCTCCTAGTCCGGCCATGGTGTATCAGCACCCCTGACATTATCCTGCCCAATTCAGTGATGCATCTCTCCATTCGGCTGCCTTGGAAAGTGACCTGCTCACTATGTCCCTCCACCCCGCAATCAGACAGGAGCCTGCCTGTCTGCAGGCAGAACGTGCTTGGTGGTGGAAAATACAGAACGCGTGCAACTGTATGTCACTGAAGGCAATACATAAAAAGTAGCTCCTGGAGACTGACAGAGACCAAGTTGTAAACTGGGCTGCAACGCACAGTATCATCATCCAGTTCCTATTCAGAGGCTTTGCCCTTCCCAGGCAGTTGCAAACTTAGCTGTGTTGTAAGGAATAATGTTATAACGAGGTGACAGAACTCAGTGTGAGATGTTAAAGGAGGGGAGGGTGATTTTATTTTTAAACAAAATCTTTTCATTCACTCAAGACTCATATATGCATGTACCCACAAGGACCAAGATGCTTATATCCCAGTGGTCTTCCCAGCATGCGAGCACCAAGACACGTGCATCCAGGTGTCCTGATCCAATGTCGGGGAGGTTTCGATACGATCCCAAGGACGAGATTAAGACACTAAACCTGGTCACCTTCTACCTTTTCCACGCCTCGGGCCTTGCGCAGGCACATGGTGTTGTTCATCTGCAGACCATGAGGGCGGGATCTTCTGAGTGCTTGGGAAGTGGTGGTACAATGACAATGTACAAACTACATTCAATATTGGTTCTCTACACCAGGTGATCCCAGTGACTTCAGGGAAGGCTCCAGGTACTCAGTACCCATTAGTCAGGTGATAAAGGAAGGAGTTAATTTTGCTTCTGCTTAAGTTTCATTAATCATTTTGTGGATATTGTATTAAGATATTGACTTCTGAATACAACCAAGATGCAAGTGTGCAGGCAGAAACTCAAGAGCCCGTGGTCTACTGCTCACTGTGTCCCTTGTATAGCCCCCCTCCATGGTTGGACTAATCACCAGCTGAGTTAATCAGTAAATAAAGATAGATGAAGGTAAGACTTTAAGACAATCAGATAAGTTGGTCTTGAACCAAGATGTAGACAGAATAATTAAAGCAGGCCCAGACGAATAGAGGAGAGGTTAGAGGTTAAGTTTTTATGCTTTTGCCTCGCATTCACGGTGGCTGCTGAGAGACGACTTTTGACGGATGAGCCAATGGACTTCGTGATCGAGAAGCAGAACTGAGACAGAACGATACAAGTATGCTAACCTGTGGGAAACAATGGACTTTCGGCTGGGCAGACAAATGAGGAATTGTGAACAGCATGGAAACTCTCTATGCAATTATTATAGAAAGATATAAAAGTATTATGCTTGTGATTTTCATTTGCCACTCACTGAGGTGATGGCCCAACTCTGAGTTGTGAATAAATGCAAACCTAGAGTAACCCAGAGACTCGTGAAATTCTTCAACATCAGGTCTGGACACTTCAAACTGAGGTTACTTAAAAAATGAAGTTTTGCATCTTCAGGAGCCTTGAAGTACTGACAGTGACTTCATCACCTAACACTGCCAGGGCTAGGCCGCGTGGCAGGCTGACCACCATTCTTTGGTGCTCTGTACTGGGCATCTCCAGCTCTGTGCTCGTCTCATCCCTGGGTCCATGAAATAACTGGCATAAGGAGACCCCGGTGGTTGGGTTCGCAGCTGGTACGGCTTCACAATGAATTGAGTTTGCCCTAGGAAGGAACTATGCTGAAGAATGCTGAGATCTTCCCACAAGAGATAGTTGCAGTTTTGATCCTAAACAGAAAGATTTCTGTCTGTGATGCTTTTTAGAAAGTCAACGTTAGTGTGAAAAGCAAGGCAGTCATTGCATCTCCAGGGATAAGCCTGAAGACTGTTGTGCTAGACATTGATCAATCCACTGCATATGCTCGAGGGAGGAAATGGCACAGGGATCAAATTAAATTACTTGTGAGAAGTCTTACAATATTTTTTTTAAAGGTTAAAACAGCGGGATTGTGTAGATTCATTCTAGAGACTGAGGGAGCAACATCTCAGTTTGGAAATCTCAGAACAGAAACTCCCAACAAAAATGGGCCTTCCTCTTCAGTTCCAAAGAGTGCATACTCCTCCATGAAATGGTACAATTTTTCCTGTCATATGCTGAGGAATGAGAGGAGAGGCAGGTAAACCACTCTACAGAGGTTGTCTGCTTATCCATTGCTCAGTGTCTTTTCTGCTCGCTGCCTGCCTCTTCCCATGGCTCTGCTCCCACCATTCCCTTTGGTCATGAATAGGGAAAGCATATGGGACAGAGCAGTGCTACTATGGATATGGATATGGACATGGACATGCAGAGAGGGTAGAGAGGTCCCCTGGGCCTGGAAATCAGCAGGAGAGCAGAACCACCTGTAGAAGGAGGAGGATTTAGGGAAGGCAGGGTGGGAGGGGAGGGGTAGTTGAATTTGAAGCACCTGTTGGGTGCAAGGCTTGGGTGGGCTGGTGCCTCACAGAAATGAAGTTCTGAAATCCAGGGTCAGGGCTGTGAGAGCACCAATAGGCCTTAACTGCCCTGAGGAACGCCATGTGGAACCTCTTGCCATACCCTCTGCCCATGGCCCAGGAGCTCTGTTTAAACTCAGGTCCTGGCCTTCATCCCCTCTCTGCACTTTACTGTAGTTGTACCTGTTTTCAAGCTGGTTCCTGAATTGTTGTTTGGATTTCCCAGGTTGACCTTGGACCTGCCTTTTACCTTGTCTTTGACCATCATGGGACTGTTGATGGAGCCTGCTGCCATCACCTCTCTGCTCACCCACGTCAGGTTCTGGGTGAGTGCACCTTGTCAGTAAGATCCCTGCCCTGCCTCTGCTGGGGCTGCGTCTTCCATCAGGGAAGGCAGCTCAGCTCCTGCACCCCAACATCCGGCTCTTACAGGCATTTCCCTGCTGAGGTTCCTGGCCTGTCCTCGTGACTGGTAGTGATCAGTAAAGCCCTGTGTCTGTCACACATCAGGTCACTGTCAAATGGGAGAATGAGTGAAGGAACTGGCTGCCACGGGGTGTTTGGGGGCAAAATGCTCAGCTGCCTTCGTGATGCGGTAAAGCCCTCATAAGACCATCAAGAACCCTGCAACTGTCAGCCGAGACAGAGTGACGTGGTGATATCAGACCAGCTTTGGGCCTGAACCCAAGAAGGCATTTGTAGGCTGGACGCTTACCATCTCACTCGGTGTCATCTGGCCTGTTTTGTGCTCCCAGGCGGGAGGTCAGGTTACCTAGATAGCAATCAGGGCTTACAAGGGCAGGCTCCTCTCTCTTAGTGGTACTGGGTCAGGTGAGCTCCACTGAATCTCCTTAGGCACATACTAGTTCCATTTGAAGGAGGCTGGAAGAGGTGATTCAGAAACCCAGTTTGGTTATCCCTGCTGTTCAGACTTTGGCCCGTCTTTTTCATATGTGACTGAGAATCTGGAGCATGCTCATCTCCTCTTTCTGCCGTCCTGAAGATGCAATTATTAATCCAGTGGGTGTGGGTGGCTGAAGGGTAGGGATAAAGGACGGGCAATAGCTGAAAAAGCAGCTCTGGTGACAATGGCCCTTAGTTTGTCTTGTAGCCCTCCCCCTGGAGGGCTCTGAGTGCTTTTGGGTGCTTCAGTAACTTGTATTTTCCGCCTCACAGGTGCTCACTGCCCCTTTGGCGGAAGGCTGTAGGACAAGTAAGAGGGGAGTTTGGCTTTAATCCCTGGGCATGGACACTGGAAGGGATCCCCAGCACTTTACCTGATAGAGTTTCTCTCTTTGAACCATACCCTCCACTTCATGTCCAGGTGCATATGCTGAGCTCCTGGCTATTGGATACCACTCAGCTAATGGGTTCATTCTCCATGGAATCTAGCTACCCAACATCAGCCTCACCACAGGCGTGACTTCCAGTGATTACTGAAGTAGTACGGCCTTTGAAGGCAATAGTGAATTGTACAGGCTCAGGTGCCTGAAGGAACTGTGATGTTTCATTCTGGCTGGATGCTGGAGAGGTGGCAAACATGACCAAAACAGACCTTTGGCCCCTCAGAGAGATGCTCCGCTGCCAGGCTGGGTCCTGCTTTGGTATGGAGCCTGTGCTTTGGATTGAAGCAGTGTTGCAGTGCCTTACTGTAGGACGCTTTTGTCAGGACTACATGCTGGGAGTCTGAAAACTGGCTGGGATGTGACAATTTGTACAACTGTCTCTAGTGTCCATGTCCACTTCCTTGGGACTCCATGCTTCTTGAGCATAAAGCTTGAGAAGAGCACAAAGTGGATCGTGTTCTTACTCTCTCACAGCAAAGGTTCAGGGTTCTCAGGCTTAATGCACTGGTAGTTTGTTTCTGTGTTTTATCCTCATTTGACGTAGAAGTGAGAGTTTATGAGCCCTCAGTACAACTCCTAACAGATGATTTAATGGCTGGGTTGCAAACATGAAAGGGGAGAGGGCCGGGGCTGGCTGAGCTGACAGTGTTTTAGGATAATATTCTGTGGGAGAGTGACAAATCTGTCTATGTCATAAATAAATCTGAATGGCTTGTTTTGGCAAAGAATTTTCATTCCTGACAAATGCAATTTTAAGAGAACCAATAACCACTTGCTAATTTGGGATGAAATTAGAATTGGAATCTGACATCCTCAGGTCAGCTTAGACCAATAGTATTTGGTGGGTTTCCAGTAGAGTCCTCTCACATGTCTGATAGGAAATAATCTTTATGAGGGCTGTCAAAGGGAAGGGAATACCCAGGGTTACAAATCATTGAAGTGGGTTATTGCAAAGGGACGTGTCAGAGGATTGCTAAGTAAAGCGCATTACATAAGGCTGCCCCTTGGGTTTCTGAGGTCTAGTAACTGGGATGTATTTTCAAGTCTATCAGAGTGATTTTAGCACCTCCTGGGTTTTAGTACTTCTCTGCTTTTTGAGGCAGAAGATGTTTTTTCTCTCCTACAACATTAAATGGGACCTTCCATGTTTTGCTGACTGTAAATGTGCATAAAGGTGTGCAAGTGTCATTCTTTGGGATGTGTCACCTGCATTTTGTGGCTTAAATCTGTTACAGCATAACCTCAGCAGACTGTGACAGCTCAGGCTCTCTCATCGACAGGAAGGATGCTTGAGGATCAAGGCAGGAAATCCTCAGTAGATTTCACTTGGCCACTGTCATGTCAAGGGACTGAGAATCTGAGCTCAAAAGATGGGTTAAGCTAAAGTAAAAAAGTTAGGGAACAATAACCCCATTTGGGTTATCTGATTTCTTGGGAAGTACATCAAAGTACAGGTCAACCTGCTGTCCTCCTGCTAGCTCATCTTTGTACCTCGTGCTGTGCCTTCTTACAAGTCATTGCTTACCGAGGCTTGGTGCACTGGAGGTATAGTTTTATGAGAGGGACAACAGGTTGCCTTGCCTGGTGTGTGGGGGATTACTTTCAAGTGGTTAGAAGCAAAATCTTTGAAAATGATGTTTGCTTTAGGTTATTGTCTCTCCTGTTGGATGGTGCTGGACTAGATGGCGGGATTCCAGGCCAGGTCACATCGCTGGGGCTGTGTAGTTTGCCCACCTTGCAGTGCTTGCAGTACTTCATGCACAGCCTATCCAGCAAGCACATCTTCTCCCTGGAAGAGGACAAGCTGCTGAACTTTATCCATTGCTTTTTAGAGGCATAGATGTGCTCATGTCTGCCTTCCCTCACAGTATGGCATGGGGTTGTCTTTGGAATTACTGAATATGACTGATACTATCATCCAAGGTGTGACTACCCCTGTGGTGATGAATGTGGGTAACAAAACACCAGAAATGTCTGCAACTTGCAGACCTAGGAAGGGGTGGGAGCAAGGAGAGCTTTGGGTGGTCCGTGGGTGCCCACTACCCTCTGCAAGCTGAGGAAACTGTCCATAAGCTTCTTCATCCCCTGCCTTGGGCTTTTTTATCTTGGGACTCTGTCTTGTTTCTCTCAAGATTTATCTCGATCAGCTCCAGGTGACTCTGGATAAATGTCTCCTAGGGGAGGAAGCCTTTATGGATAACCAGAATCTAGTCTGCAGGTGTATCTGATCTCCATTTCCTACCTGACCTAATGTTTCCTAATCCCCTGTTAATGCTGCTGAGGTACCTTTTATTCCAAGGGGTGTACAAAGCTGGGTAGGTAACCAAGGCTGCTCTCAGCCATACAACTGCAGTACATGCTCATGCTTCTCAACTGCGAGCTGATAAATTCACATCAGCACTGAGCTGGTGCTGCGAAGTGCTCTGTCCATCTCTTATATTCATAACACTAACTCTTCAAAGAGTTATTTAACAATGGAGAGTATTTGGAGAAGCCTCGTCCTTACGTGTTCTTGGCTGCTCACCTTTAACTGAAGTTCAATTTATCTGATCAGTTGGTAACCCTCGTTATTCCAGAGCCTGGTTTCAAGCCATTTAAGCTGCAGTTTCCTTTAAAACCTCCCTAGCCATTCAGTTGTATGAAAGTTTTTAATGAGTCGCTGTGAAGAGGAAACACAGTCTGCAGGACAAGCACTGCTCCAACTGACTTGTGAAATGTTGAAGAATTATGCTAATCTCAAATTTGTCCAGCACCATTACTGGTATGGACTGAAATAATAACGAATAGGAGGCAGGTGCATCGGGTTCCCATAAAAAAAAAAATCATCTGGATGTCTTGCAGGCTAACAGCCCTGTGACAGGCTTCACCTACCAGACGGAGAGGGCGAGAGAGAGATTAAATGTGAGAGAAGGGGAGGCAGAAGGCGAGAGAGAGGGAGCAGCTGAGAAGGATCCCAGGGACCCAGTAGTGATCCCAGAGCTGAGCACTGACTGCAGGAAGGACGCAGGAGAGCGGCAGCTTTGCCAGCAGTCGGGGTAGAAGAGGACCTCGGGGGTGGCCCTCGCAGGTGAGTGCTGTGTACCTGTTTCAGATAAGTAGCTGTGTTTTCTGTGACCTAAGGTGTGTTTGAACTCTTCGTGATCACCTTCACAAGGCAGAAAAGGTGACCGATGGGGAGTGACAGACCCTGCTAGATTCATGCCTGCAGAAAGGGGAACGCTGTGACCCTTTTGTGAAACTCCAGGATTCGTGGAGATGCCATCTCTTTCCGCTGTGATTATTTCTCCATTGGATGCTGGCATAATTTTCTGGCTCTGGATAACACTTATTTTATTCCGATATTTTAGTGCTGGATAAGGAGAGAGTTTGACAGAGGCCAGCCTTCCGAAGGAACAGGACGGCATTCCCAGCGATGGGAGTCCTCTGGCACCTTTGTAGGTGCCAGACATTAACTCGTGCAGGCACAGGTCAGGCAGGACTCTACTAGAACAATGTTGAAAATCATGTTCAGGCGTCCTGCAAAGAAAGCAGGAAGGTGGTGCATGCTGTCGCCTCTTGGAGTTTCAGAGAGATTTTCTTACCATTTGTTTCAGTGTCAAACTTCCTGGCACATGAGGGTATGAAATATTAAAATAGCTCGTCGTGCGAGGACTGGGCTTTTTTCATCTGTTGCCACGGGCAGGTTGGAGAAACAAATAAATCAGAACTGGGGGGTTTGTTATGTGCTCTAGTTTGAAGGGGGCAGGGGAAATAAGAAAAAGGCTTATCAGTTGAATCCCTTGTGGCATCCAAATAGCACATTTTTATTTTTTTTTACTGCATGCAGAAAGC
>NW_009258891.1:410054-418520 GCF_000687185.1 Egretta garzetta
CCCCAAGATTAAGTTTAGCTGCAGAAGACGGCATTTGGCAAAGTCCAGTGGCCGTACAGGGTCAAATGAAAGCGGTGTGGGTGTGCCTTACTCTCTACATTCATTAAAGCACATGATGGGTTAAAATGTTGTTTTCTTCAGTGTCTCAAGGAGGGGTGAAAAGTACTGATGGGCTGATATGTCTGGTAATATGTTGATGTTTAATCGCATCTTTGGTGAGTCTATATTAAACATCTGTTGCCCACTATATTGATTTTTCCAAATGGAAAAGGGTAAGTAAATTCCAACACTGGGCAGTGCAGGCATTGGAGCAGGCAAGAAAGATCATCACGAGAGCAGCTATCACAAGGGGAAAGTAGGAATGTCAGGTTTATCAGCCAGGCTCCATCTAAATTGTAGACCATGCTAGCAAACCCCTCCTGTCAGTCATGGATGCAGATTTAATCAGTCCGGAATAAGGGAATAGAAGGAATTCTGTACAGCGTGGGAAGGAGGGAGCTAATCTGCAGTGTGAAAGCAGAACGCTGCCGCTTCTTGTATTTGTTACCCTGATTCTAATCTTTTCCTTATGTTGAGCTGCATCTCAGTTTGTGAAAGTCCAGCTAGCTGCAGTGGGTCTGATCATGGCTCTGTGTAGACAGTGATGACAGACCTCGGCTTGCTGGTGACAAAGGGGCAGACTGGCATCCTGGGTGTGGGAGGTAAAATAACCAAGGCTTTGAGCCTTAAAATAGTCCCTTAAATTTCTTCTGGAGTGTAAAACATGGATGATCTGGTGTTGAGGGACTGGGCTGAACATGGGCACCTGCCACTGAAATCAGAGGGAGCTGCAAGTACTCAATGCTCGGTGCACCACGTTTATTTAAAATCAAATATTATGAGTCCAGAAGACTAATTTGGGGCACTCGCATGCATGGTGTGACTGTTCCTTGTCCTGGAGCGGGGCATTCTCCTGGTAAAAACAAAACACTCTTCTGTGAACCACCTGGTCCATGGCCTGATCTGACCAAAAGAATGTGACCAGCAAGACCAGTACTGTCAGACTTAACTGGATTTGATATAGTATGTTGGGTGGTTGTAGTGCTGCAGGTAACTGATGGTCTTCACTGAATTTGGACCTTTATTCCATTTTCCATGCCCTTGCCCGTCCTTAAATGAATGCAACTTTTTTTTTTTTTCTTTTAAAGTGTTTATGGGGTTCTCACTGCTATCACACCGAAGTAGACTTTGAACCTGACTGCTGCGCTTTGCCTACCTTGACCCATTACATATCTCTGAATATTTCTGCCCAAAAGCCTCCCTAACATCGCCTTGACTTTCAGCGCAGTGACTGACTGGACACCCATGCTGAAGGGGAATGATGTGGCTTGGCCAAGTGACTCAAGTATTAGATTAGCTTTTGACCTTGGTCATCTCTTCATGAACAGGAAAATCCAGTCAGCTTTTTAAACCAGGTCTTGGTTTCTTCACTTCTTGCTCTGTCTGAGCTATGCGGTGGGCACCGATGATCTCTAAGAAGAGTTGTGCCAGTTGTCACCAGTAGAACGGGTAGGCTTCATAATGGTATACGGAAGAAGGGAGTTACAGGGAAAACATAAGAGTCTCGTTTCCAGATAAAAGTACTTTTAAATTCAGTCCTGAAATAACTGTCCTGCAGCTGTTGCCTCTTGACACTTCTTCACTGCCCTTCATTAGGGGAATAACTTGCTTCCAGGGAAAAATGCATCTCCTTTGCAGGGAAAGCTGTGACCGCCCCTGAATGTACCAGGCTTCCTGATGACATTTTGCAGGTTTTCAGTGGTATGCGGTAGCTTATCTGCTGGCATGCAGGGGTTAACAGGCCTTTTGGGTGGGCGGGTGGAAAATAAGCTGTGAAATGGAAGAAGGTCAGTCTCTTGGAGGGGTTTGCTCTATCACAGATGGTTTTAAGTTATCGGTCCATCTGTAGGAGAGGTCTCCATTCCTTTCCCCCCTCCCCAAGAAACTGGGGCTGGAAATAAGGCCCTATCAGGTCTGGGTTCAGTGGACCAGGCAGAATTGTGGCTTTTCTGGTACTTGCTAGACCCAGCTGCCTATCTAATTAGGAATTCCTCTGTTGTTCAAGCAGATCCCAACAGCTAAATGCATTTTGAGACTTAAATATCATCAGCAGTGCATTTTTCAGTGGGGTACAAATCCTTAGAAAGGGACCATAGAGGGGAAGGGGAACAACCGTAAGCCTCATGGCTCTGGATAGCCCAGGTCCTTTGGTCGGGCTAACTGCGGAGTGGAAGGCTCTTGCTGCAGCTAATGAGAGCTGAATTCAGGTATCAGTAGAAGCTGATAAATGCTTCCTCTGGGCACGTTCCCATGAAGTGTTATTGTCTGTAGAGACTTGTGTAGCAACTGATTTTATTAAAGGTGCTTAATGTGAAGGCTACAGCAGCCGATCAGCAAAATAACGTGACTGTTGCCCTGGACCAGTAAGACTAATGTTTAAGGAAGCATCCTTGGGGTGATCATTGGCCAAAACAGGTGGAGGAAGGGGCTGTGGGAAACCCACTAGGACACTGCTAGAAATCCCTGTCTGCTACAGAGTGAGACGATTTTCCAGCAGCAGATGGAAAATCCTTGTCTTATTTTCTTGGCCTGCTAGCTTTCAAATTGTTTACATTCGACTTTGGAATTAATTCTACTTTTATGACTGCAGATGTAAGAAGGGATGTAGAACTGAGTGATCTTAGCCCAAGCATCAGTTTGAATAATCACATTTTCCTCTATTGACCCTGTTTTCTTATGAACTGGGAGGGTCTAAATATTGTCACCAGCAATAACTGTCAAGAAGAAAGAAGGAATGAAGACAATTTCTCCAGAATTTAATTTTCACATTTATCTTTTAAATTGTTGATTAAAATGGTCATCCCCAGCCCTGCAGAGGAGAATTTTTGATATCTGGATTAGAACAGCTGACAGACCGTACTGCTGCCACCAGTGTCTTTTCCAGTGAAAGATCATCTTTCTAAGACTAGCGGAAACGGTGCCCTTCCATGGTTCTTCTGTCTTCATCCTAACATGAGTCTTAGCTCCAGGACCAAGTTTTTGCTTTATGTTCCCTTCCCTGTTAACCATAGATTTCAGAACTCTAATCTCCTGATAGGAAACCAGAGGAAAAACTTGTTCTGGTTCTGTCAGCCCAGACATTGTCTGAACCATGGTCGCCATGATAAAAAATACTTCCATTGCCAACTTCATCTCGGAGTTGAACACGAGGATTTAATATGAATGTATGGCACACAATGCAAAGGAAAAAAGGATTGTATGCTCTCAGCCGGAAGTTAATGAAAGTGGGCTCCCAGGCTGAGCAAGCTTTGGTGCCTGCACGTACTGCTGCTGGGAGAAGATAGCAGTCGGTCCCAGACTGGCCATCTCTGAACATCAGGAATTAGGCAGAGGTACCTTGGCTTCCAAGTGAGCTCTGTCCATTTGAGCTTTCTGGGTAGAGCAAGGAAGGTTTGCAAGTTGTAAGGGTAGACTGTAAGCAAAAGAGTTTGGGGCACTTGCACTTCTAGGGTAAACCTGTCCATGGAAATAAGTGGCCTTGTTGCTGCTCATGAGAACTGGGATCAGCCTGTGGCTGTGCTGGAAGGAAAGATTGCAAACTGAGATGTCTGGTTTGGCTATAATGGTGAAGCTGTTCTAGGAGGAACTGGATTTCTCTCAGACCTCTCAGAATAGCACAGACTGAAAGACTCTACTTATAAAGGCCAAGCCCAGACATGGTTGCTCCATACACAAATGCAATAATCCACTGGTTTTGCTTTTCCTCTAAGGAATTATGAGATCTCCTAAGGCCTCTGAGAACCAGTCTACTGGTGTGTTCTACAAAACTTGGATGTACAGCTTGTCCCTTCCTTGGACAAGCCATTGATCTGCACAAATGTTTGTCCTTTGAAGCACAAAGTCTTGACCCAGCTTGCATTTGGAAATCCAGTGTTGCCTTGACTGATGTTCACATCTGACCAAGTTGGCCCACTGCCTTGTTTGAGGCTTGCCAAAGGCACTGGGTTCCATTGCACCTCCCTGGGTGCTGTGGGAAGCGTGGGTGTATAATGAGCCTTCCACAACCGCATGCAGCACAGTATAGAGAAATCCTGGGTAGGCAGCTACTGAGCACAGACTTAGCTTCTAGGAGAGTGAAGTGTGAGGGGGACAAGAATTTGTCATTTCTTTTGCCACTTAAGTGACATTTACAACAGACTAATAAGGTGCGTGGCTTCTTCCATACAGATCGTTAACATCTGTGACAGAGAGACCTGTTGAACGGCTATGAAGAGCTCTGTGGTCTGAGTCAACGGGCATAGCCACCGTGGTCCTGGGAGACGCAGTATTGACTTCAAGCAAGGATCATCTCAGAAACTCAACCTGTAAGGTAGTGAGTTTGGTCCTGTCACCCCTGAGATTTGTGTGGAGGGGATACAGAGCTGGGAGAGCGAAGTGTCGCCTTCACTGTCATGGTAGACATTGCTCTGTGTTGCTGTAGGTCTAAAAATTGTTGTAAATATTTTGGGAGGAGTGGTGTCCTGTAGAGTACACCGATTTCCCTGGTAAGATGGCAGGCTGTTGAAGATCTGCCTTAACTGTCCCATGGAGCTAACATGGGACTTGTAGCACAGGTACGCTGTGGTCTCTAATGTTTGTTATCTTGGAGGCGTTGTGTCTTGGGACAGCAAGTAGGGATATGTTGGTTTTGCTTCTGGATATTTAGTAAAACTTTGTTGTATTTGCTCTGCGATATTTGCCATAAATTTATTGACTGTATGAAAATGCACATCTATGTTATGAAAGAATTTATGGGTATGTTGTGGACATCAAAAGGAACAGACTGACCTGTTCGCATGTTGTCACCCCATATCAGCTTCATCAAACTGACATGAATTCACTGTCTTGTTCTGTGCTGTTAGGGTTTAATTGCTTTCATTCACTTAGAAAATATAGGTGTTGTGTGTCTCCTTTTGGTGTTTTGTGTCCATGCCACTTTAATAAATAGCTTTAGAGTATCTGGTATATGGATACGTAAATTGTGGACAGCATGAGCAATCACTTATGTTATATTCATAATCCCTGAGGCAGAAGAGAAGATCAAGTCGAGTATAGATTTACCGAAGGGGATAAGTCACACAAAATATGATCCTTGGGCATTCCTCCCCACTCTACACAAGACCTCCATTCATCACTGGAGCGCTTGTGACGTTCCCGCTCTGTGACCTGCTCAGAAGTTTTCATGAAGTTGCAATTCTGCAGTTGCTGGCCTTCAGTTCTGTGGTTCTAACCAAGGTCTGTGACATTTTCCTTTAAAAATCTTCTGAAATGGGGAAAATTCAAGCTCAGTTACTTTGAGTTAACAAATAAATGAAGAAAGCCCACCCAAAGCTAAAAGAGAAATATTAGTGAGAGATCCTTCTTTGCAGTGAGTATCTGGGTCCTCTGGTGTAAAGCACAGCCAGAATTTGAGACCGAGCACTCAACAATTTGGTGTTTTGTTTAGAACATTAGCTGTGTTGGGACTGCCCTGATTTTTATGAATTACAAGGAGAAATAAAATGGTGCCTCTCTTGCTGATCATTTATTATAATGAAGATTCAAGTCTTCTACTGTGGTCTATACTAATGGCTTTGTACTCCACATGTACTGTGCCTGTGCCAAGTTCTGTGGCACATCCCGTGCCTCTGGACCCATCGGCTCTGTATGAACCACTCGCTGCCTGTCACTTCTGCACAAGTTTGGCTAATTTTGCTCACCAGTCTCTGCCAGCAATTATGTCACATCTTGTCTGTGTGTTCCACTGTCTGAACCTCATAAATAACTACTTGTGACCCTCTAGTACCTCCAAATCCCATGACTCCCAAATGTTTTGCTTATTCACTTAGCTGATTTATGGCCCTATCACTAGTGGCCAGTCAGACTGCAAAAGGGAATGGGCTCTTGCTCTGTCTCATCCAGACAGATTGATGGATAGACAAGATAAAGGGCAGCCCTCCCATCCTGTCAGGCTATCTGGTTTATTTTGGTAGATTAAAAATACAGTCAGTAGTCAAAAGCCTGCTCCTGCTCTGCATTCAAAGCCATGGAAGCTTTGCCACTCTCCGAAGCAGACGGCTCTGCAGCTGAAAGGCAGACAGACTGCTGCCTGGGATGAGAAACAGCCAAGCCTTGGTTACCTGAGCAGGGCTAATGCGCGGCAATGATGTGTTTTTCAGAGGAACGAGAATGTTGTTGCTACGTCCAGTGTTAGCCCTGTTGTGCCGGGGGTGTTGGACAACAGCGTTTCACCCAGGGAGGGGCAGATTGCCTTTTGGAAGTATTTGTCTGCCTCTGTTGCATAAATAGCCATCTCGGTGATCATCTTAGTGGGGACACCTATGTTTCAAGCATCTATGAGTGAAGATACGAATGACACTATGACAATTTCTAGAAGGCTTTTGCTGTCTTTCATTTCTTTCGAAAATTCTGTGATTTCTTTTTCTAGGATTGAACTGAAGTCAAAGCAAAACCATGGTTAATCATGTAACAAGGGAGTGGAAATTTTAAAAGTAAGCAGGGCAGGCTCTGAATGACTCTGTGCCAGCTGATACATTATTTTCTGGTCCTCATTTAACACAGAAGACACTAGAAAATGCAATGTGGTTGGATTAATTACGCTGGAGGAATGTTCTCTTGCATATCCTGGCGCTGTTATTTTAACTGTGCAATCAATGTGTGGCATTAACGTGCTTCTGTCTGACTCTCCAGAAGGCAAGAATCCACAGGAGTTTAAGGACTCACAGCAGCTTATCTTTAATCCAAGTGAATTTCTGAAAGATTTAGGCCCTGTAAACTCAGCAGTTTATGCATAGTGCACATAGTGCGTATTGTACACTGAGAGGATGTATACATGGTGCCTATTACTACCTGTACAGATATTGTCAGTATTTGGGTTTTTTTTAAACTAGATTTCAATGCAGTCATCTCTCAATAGGTCATAATTATGCTAACGTATACCCACAGTCACACTGGACTGAGAACAACTGTCTGACATGATGCATTTGGTAACATAAGCAAACAATAAGTTTTTTGACAGCTTTGGACCTGAAAATTTGAACCATGTTCATGTTCAGCGTAGATGCTCATCAATATTGCCTAGTGGGGAGGGAAGAAGTTGGGAGCAGCAAAGAACAAATGTGAGCGTAACCCAGAAGGAGCTTAGGGGAATACTGCTGCAAGCTAATGGCAAGTAATCATGTTTGTTGAAAGTTGTAAGCATTAGACGTTTCAGCTCCAGGAGTGGTGACATGTTTAGGAAGATGCAAGACTGCAAAAGGCAATAGGGGATTATAATGTTTGCTATTAATACAGTTCAGTACTTTGGAGGACAAATTAAGTCCATCAGGGGAGGGTGATCAAAAGTCCCTGTAAATCTCTGCCATTTGCTGTGCGATGCCCTGCCCGGTGCAGGGCAGGGTGCCCTGGAATCATCTTACTTTCATTTCAGGTTTGTGGTTTTTTCCCTCCCGCAAGTGGTTCATTCCCTTCATTTGCAATTTTTAAAACATGTACCAATCATTTACAGATGTAACTATGCGATATGCCAAAACAGCAACACATGAAAGCTGGAACACTGAAATGTAAAACTCTTGTTTTGGTAGATAGCAACAAAAGTTACCCACGCCAGGCTGGGGAGGGGAGAGAAAGAGGGGACTTGGCTGCTGTTTGCACGGTTCCATGTATCATTTCCCATTTCTGTTGTTTCATGTGCATTTCCACTGACGTCAGTGAAGCTCACAGAATGGTTTTTCCAAGTAATCAATTATTTATGAGATTTGTATAGTGTGCAGAGCCCTAAAATAAGATTTGCATTAAGGATAACAGTGGAGCCAGTGATTTCTTGTGGAGAGACATCGATGTTCCTATTTGCAACTGCTGATAAACAGAAAAACAAAATTTATCCTTTTGGTTCAGAATTTGACCCGGAAGTACTGTGAGTTACACTTTCTTTGGCCTTGCTATGGGACACACAGCACAAATGATTTTTTTTTTTTTTAGCTTAGGTGTCTTTTACCCTTAGCTGAAACCAAGTATCACGCAGATAATTGCAACTCCAAGCTAAATGTGGAACAAGGAGATGTTGGGGTCCTACCCAGAGTTTTTATCAGGTGCAGTGTGGCAATACTAGGCTGGACGAATGTCTGATATGGGGAACAGAATTAAGATCATAGGTGTGCTGACAAAGTCCATCTGCCTTTTAAAACTGTTAAAAGTTGCGTGTTCTTGTGTGACTCTGTTGACTGAAGGAGTTGCAGAGGGTAAATAGAGACACAGCATTAATCCCACATGGGAATCTAATCTAATTGCTCTTTTAGAGCTTCAGTAACTCTATAGTTTCTGAGCATCTCTCATATGACAAGGAATCTGCCTTCACAGTCTGCTTGCAAGATAGTGGTGTGTTACGTT